>NC_142771.1:22415000-22730833 GCF_988280905.1 Pimephales promelas
CAAAAAAAAAAAAAAAAAAAAAAACACAACCCATACAATCCTTTACAACAGCCATACAATTTTGTGACATAGACTCACAGAATACACCAGTACCAGTGTCTCCACAGCTTTGACTGATACCGTGTAGAACTAACCCTCACATTTATTAAACTCACAATAATTTCATTTTTAGAGTCATTAAGTCGGCAGATAAATCTATATATAAAATTACGTAACAGTGCTTTAAAAGTGATTACACGTACACTGACAAACATTTCACTTGCACTATGCCATCTAGGTCTCCTTAATAAGATTCTCATAGCATCATTATATGCTACTTGCAGCTTCTGTAAACTAGATGTTCTGTAGTTACACCACAAATGAGCAGTATAAAATGTTGTACAATATGCTTTAAAAAGTGACACCTTCACCTCATCTGAACAGAAACTAAACTTACGCAACAGTATATTTGCCTGCATATACATCAGGCGGCGTTGCCTTTCAATATCATCATCATCTGTCATGTGCTCAGTAATAATATGTCCAAGATATTTCACTTTCTCGCACACCGTGAGATTCTGGTTAGACAACTTAAACACTGTATACGATATACGATATATTAATATCGTAGCATTATGTTTTGACTCTATTGCATCCCACTGTCTTATTAATAAAGTTTTCAGTCGCATTATTGATATAATACTCATAAATATTAACATTTTGCTCGTTTCGCCTGCATGGTGTTAAACAATACACTATAAAACCTTAAAAAATACATTCTTTAACGTTACTCGTTCAACCATTTTGTAATAGTTTATTTACCTTGAGACACATAAAGCGTTTTCTCCTATAAAACACAACAAAAATTCACAAAAGACATCAATTTTAATAGTTTGATGTAATCCAAATCTTTAGAATCCATAGTTGTTTGCAAGAAACAACTCCTAATTCAGCGATTTCAGCCTCTTATCCAGTCGTGATCTCCATTCTCAGCAGCGACCGTAACGTTACAAGTCAAACCCCGTGCTGGTGATGAATTCAAATTCAAATATTGCGCCCATACGTCATCTTTTACGGCAGCGATATCAAACGTTCATTGGCTCTTCCCTGCTTCGTCACAGTTTGCGACATGAAGGACTGTAGACGGTTGGTTCTCTTACGAGAGGTTCTCTCGTATTGCGTAAGCTAGCTTACGCTACGGGAAAGATTCATCTTTGCTGAGAAGTTGAAGCCAAAAAATTATTCCATAATTTTGTAATCATTGTCAACGCAGTCTCTTCTGAGGCAGACCATGAGCGGGCTAGCTAGCGGCTCATTGGTTCGCTCAGAGAGAATGCACGAACCTATGGGAGAGCGGCGCTGAGTCTGCGGCCAATGAGCGGACGGCGCTCGCTTACTGCGTCACAGCCCGCCAAAAGGGGCGTGGCTACAGTGTATAAAGGTCGCTCTCCCAGCTCGTTCGTTGATTCTGTTCATTTCAGCGAGCTACATGCATCCGCTGTCCTGGGAAGAAGCCGCCGTCGTTGAGAAGGCACCGTCTAGCGAGCTCCGGAGTCTGAGGAAGCCGGCCGTCTGCCACCTTCAGCCGCCCAGCAAGCTAGCGCCATCCGACGCGTATCCTTTTTACTATTCCATATTCCTAAAAGAGCCGAGCGTCTTTTTCAAGATGCCTCGTATTTCCTGCGGCTCATGCCGCTCTTCACTCGAGGAAGGAGACCGCTTCTGCGTTCTCTGTTTCGGAGTGGAACACGCAGAGCTCGCCCTCGCCAACGGAGGATGCGACCACTGCGAGGACCTGCCTCCGTCTTCCCTGCGGGCTCGACTACAGGCAGTCAGAACCGCTCCCGCGCCGCCTCTCACTTCGCCGCGGAAGAAAAAACGCCGCTCCCAGAGGCCGCCGGAGCCCCCTGCGGATCCATGTGGGCCGCCGCCGCCGCCCACCGACCGCTCTCCCTCTCCGCCCCTGCCGGACTTACAGTTGCCGCCGTATGGCCGCTCTGTCGCCTCCGACGACACCGCGGATGAGAAGGACTCTTGTTCGCTGCACCCTTCTGACAGCGAGGATTGGTCGTCGATCGGCTCATCGACGAGAGAGTCTGCGGGGACCCGCGCCGGCATCGAGGAGGGACCTTCGCGCCTCCTTTCGCAGGCCATCTACCGCCTGGGTCTCGAGTGGTCTCCTCCCCCAGAGCAACCACCGAACCGGCGCCCGGCCCCCGCCTGCAGCCGGGCTGCACCATTCCTGCCTGAGCTTCACTTCGAGCTCACTAAATCCTGGAATGCCCCTCTTTCGGCTCTTATCCGCTCCGAGGGGTCCGCTTCGCTCAGTGGACGGAGCCACCGAGATGAGTTATACTGCCATGCTGCCCGCGCCTTTGACGCCGCCGAACAGGCCGCCTCAGCGCTGCATTCCATCCAGGCGCTCCAGAGCGACATCTCGTGCGAGATGGCGAACAGCGGTAGGAACCCGCCCATCCTTTCGGATCTGAGAAGCGCGACGGATCTTTCCCTTCGCGCCACTAAAGCCGCCGCACAAGCCTTGGGGAAATGCATGGCCGCCCTCGTTGTCACTGAGAGACACTTGTGGCTCACGCTCTCCGATATGGGAGATTCAGAACGCGCCCTGTTCCTCAACGCGCCTATATCTCCTACCGGGCTCTTCGGATCTGCCGTCACGGGCATCGTTGACCGCTTCTCCGAGGTACAGAAAGCGACTCAGGCCTTGAATCTGTTCTTGCCCCGCCGCTCTAGTTCTTCGACAGGCCGCTCTCACGAGCCTCCTGCCAGAACCCCACAACAGCGCCCGCCTCAGCAAGCTCAGCAGCGCCTGCCTCAGCAAGCTCAGCAGCCCCAGCGTAGACAGGGCGGCCGCCCTCGCTCTCGCTCAGACAGCCGCCGCAGACAGCCTCCTCCAGGGGGCCTCGACCCAAGATCGCGCTGAGGCCCGATCAACTGAAGTCTGCCTAGCACAGCTGAGAAAAGGACGGTTTTCTCCCGCTGCGGCCGGATCGCCGTAAAAAGCTTCGCCCACTGTTAGTCCCCGTTTCACCGCTGACTGCAGTAGTGTTTACCGCCACAAACAAGCCGGTTTCCCTGCCCGCTTGCGAGCGTCTAAATGCCGTTTTCACGGCTACCCAGAGAGTTCACAAAAAGAGCATAAAAGCCTCAAGTGTAATAAATGTGCCCACAAGCCTGTGCTCACGTACACACACAAGCACCTTATGCCCAGGGTCTCACAGAGCCCATTCTCACGGAGCGAGCACTTCCGCTCCAGTAGCAGAGAACATAAGCACGCCCACGAGCCCGTGCGCGTGTCCCCCCTCTGCCCGCTCTGTCACACGGCCCATAAAACTCCTCTCTGAGTGTAAGTCCCGTTGCCACCCACATTATAAGCGTGCCCACACACAGTGTCTAGCCCGCGATGTGCAGCAATCAGGGCGAAATATCCATTCAACCGCTTACGAAGCGTGGGAAGCCATCCCCGGCATCTCCCCGTGGGTTTTTAGCATAATAAAGAATGGTTATCGATTACAGTTTCGTCGCCGCCCGCCACGCTCGCGCGTGCGGCTCGAATCCACTGTCAGCTGCCCGCTATGAACACGCTTCGCTTAGAAATAGCCAAGCTACTGCAGAAGGGCGCTATAGAGAGAGTCCCACCATCTATGACCGAGTCGGGGTTTTTACGGCCGTTATTTTCTGGTTCCCTAGAAAGACGGCGGCCTCAGGCCGATCTTAGATCTCAGGGCTTTGAACAAAGCGCTCATTAGAGACCGTTCAAAATGCTCACAGTCAGGAAACTCCTCGCGCACGTCCGCCAGGGGGACTGGTTCATCTCTCTAGACCTGAAAGACGCATATTTTCAGATCCAGATAAGCCCTCATCACAGGCCATTCCTACGTTTCGCCTTCGAGGGCCAAGTTTATCAGTATGCCGTTCTCCCGTTCGGCCTATCCTTAGCACCCCGTACGTTCACGAAGTGCTTGGATACAGTGCTCGCCCCCTGCTAAGTCAGGGGCTGCGCATACTGAATTATCTGGACGAATGGCTGATTCTAGCAGATTCCCAGACGGAGCTGCTGTCGCACTGCACAGTTCTCCTCTACCATCTGGAAGCGCTGGGACTCTCTGTCTACTGGACAAAGAGCTCTCTCCAGCCCAGTCAAACTATTTCGTTCCTTGGAATAGATTTGAACGCTATCACGATGACGGCTCGCTTATCCACACAGCGCGCGCGCCGTGTTCAGCGACTGGCCGCCTCGTTTCAGATGGGTACCCATACATCCCTGAAATCGCTTCAGAGGATGCTGGGTCATAGGGCTTCAGCCTCCGCTGTGCTGCAGCTGGGTCTTCTGCACATGCGCCCCCTTCAACTCTGGTTAAAGAGCCGCGTATCCCACCACGAGTGGACGACGGGCCGCCAGATGATCAGGATTACTCAGACATGTATCACTGCACTGCAGCCATGGGCAGTAAGCGAGTGTTTTCAGAGGGGCGTTACCATGGGAACCTTCTCTCGCCGGAAAGTTATCTCGACAGACGCATCCAACTCGGGTTGGGGAGCGGTTTGCGAGGGCTCACCGGCCGCCGGCCAGTGGTCGAGCCACGAGAGTTCCTTACACATAAACTGTCTGGAAATGATCGCGGTCGAGAACGCGCTGCTATGCTTCCTCCCGCGCATAAACGGTCACCACATCCTGATTCGCTCCGACTATATGGCCGTGGTATCATACATCAACCGTCAGGGCGGCGTCAGATCCAAGAATCTCTTCATCTGACACGCCGCTTCCTATTGTGGTCCCAGAGTCACCTGCTATCGCTCAGAGCGACGCACGTGCCGGGCCATCTGAACGACGGTCCAGACAGGCTGTCCAGGAACCTGGTCTCCCCCGGAGAATGGTCCCTGCACACTCAAACAGTCCAAACACTGTGGCGCCTATTCGGCAGAGCGGAGATAGATCTTTCGCGTCAGAAGAGAACGCTCACTGCCCAATATTCTTTTCAAAGAGCGAGGACGCGCTAGCCCAGGATTGGCCCCGCCGCCCGCTCTATGCTTTTCCCCCGATTTCTCTGCTACCGCAGGTCATTCAGAGAATCAGGGACTCACGCCACTCGGTGCTCCTCATAGCCCCGCGCTGGGAGAATCAGATTTGGTTCCCGGAGCTAACGCGGCTGTCACAGACAGCCCCATGGCCCATTCCAATCAGAGCAGATCTCCTCACTCAAGCCCGCGGCTCGATCTGGCATCCCCATCCACAGCGCTGGGCGCTTAATGCATGGGTGACCAACGACTACGCGTCGAATTGCCAGAAGGGGTTTTGAACACGATCAAACACGCCAGAGCGGATTCTACCAGAAAGCTCTATGCTGCAAAATGGTCTGTGTTCTCCAAATGGTGCACCGACAAGAATTCGGACCCACGGACGTGCGAGGTTTCGTCTTTGCTAGTGTTCCTTCAGGAGATGCTGGATAAGGGCAGGTCCCCATCCACTCTTAAGGTTTACGTGGCAGCCGTCGCGGCGTTCGCTGAACCCCGGCGCGCCCAGTC
The DNA here is from genome assembly GCF_988280905.1 of Pimephales promelas. Lineage (NCBI taxonomy): Eukaryota > Metazoa > Chordata > Actinopteri > Cypriniformes > Leuciscidae > Pimephales > Pimephales promelas. Next base: position 22,420,524 of record NC_142771.1, read on the forward strand.
TCTGGGCAAAGACGAGCTAATCATCCGCTTCCTCAGGGGAGCCAGAAGGATGAACCCCCCTCGCCCCCCTACGGTGCCGGTCTGGGATCTTTCTATAGTTCTAGAAGCTCTGAAAGCCCCACCGTTTGAACCACTTGAGTCCGTGGAGCTAAAATACCTCTCGTTAAAAACCGTTCTTCTGACGGCTCTCGCCTCAGTAAAACGTGTGGGGGACATTCACGCGCTGTCTTCGAGCGCCGCGTGCCTAGAGTTTGGACCGAGTGACTCCATAGTCATTCTAAAGCCTAGACACGGTTATGTTCCAAAGGCGATTGGTACCCCTTTCAGGGCGCAAGTGATCTCTCTATCGGCGCTGCCTGCATCCGATAGCGAACGTGACGCTGACCGCCTCTGCCCGGTTCGGGCTATCAGAGTGTACACTACACGCGTTGCCGCGTTCAGACGCTCGGAGCAGCTGTTTGTGTCGTTCGGTGGCCGCACCAAGGGACTAGCCGCCTCGAAACAGACCCTATCCAGGTGGATAGTAGACGCGATTGCCTCTGCTTATGCCGCTAAAGACCTGTCTTGCCCTCTGGGCATCAGGGCTCATTCCACCAGAGGCATGGCCTCATCGTGGGCATGGTCCTGCGGGATTTCCATCCACGACATTTGTGTGGCTGCGGGATGGGCCTCCCCCTCCACCTTTGTCAGATTTTACAACTTGGAAGTTCCAGCCTTACAGGCTAAAATTCGGGCGGTCTAGTACTCACAGCCCTCCTATAGAAGCCGCACTATCGGGAGTTCCATCACAACCGGCTCACCCCTTGTGTTCCCCTATGTGCTTATGCATTAGCCTACACATCACGGCCCGCCTTCGCCGGCCGCCTTGGGCGTTTTGCACTAGATAGTAACGACCGCTATGCTGGCCGCCGTATTATCTTCATCCACTTATAGATTCCCCCGGTGTTCCCCTGGGATGCTTAGTGGGTACTTAGCGCGCACGGCGTTGACCAGGTGTTCCCGTAGCGTAAGCTAGCTTACGCAATACGAGAGAACCTCTCGTAAGAGAACGAATCGGTTACCTAACGTAACCTCGGTTCTCTCTAGATGAGGGAACGAGTATTGCGTTCCCGGCCGTGCTTGCGCCACTAGCGTTTCGCTTCATGCTACAGAATCAACGAACGAGCTGGGAGAGCGACCTTTATACACTGTAGCCACGCCCCTTTTGGCGGGCTGTGACGCAGTAAGCGAGCGCCGTCCGCTCATTGGCCGCGGACTCAGCGCCGCTCTCCCATAGGTTCGTGCATTCTCTCTGAGCGAACCAATGAGCCGCTAGCTAGCCCGCTCATGGTCTGCCTCAGAAGAGACTGCGTTGACAATGATTACAAAATTATGGAATAATTTTTTGGCTTCAACTTCTCAGCAAAGATGAATCTTTCCCGTAGCGTAAGCTAGCTTACGCAATACTCGTTCCCTCATCTAGAGAGAACCGAGGTTACGTTAGGTAACCGATTCGTTAGTTTAGTTCATTTGAATTTTGAAATGGAGAAGCGCGAACCAACCGATGCCGGATTAACATTTTCATTAGTAATTTAATTTCTGCTCTGTACTTCATACAAAACTATTACAATACTGCCAGAGAGAAGACTGCGACTGCAACGCTTCATCATGTGAACGGCTTTTGGTATCGGTTTTGACATTTTCGCAATAAATAAATTATTGTGATTATACTTGTCTGTTAGTTATGTTTTTCTTCATAATTGTAGTTTTTTACGTAGTTTTAAGGAATTGTTATGGTAGGTTTAGGGGTAGGAGTAGGTGGCTCAAAATATATTTTAATGCTATATTGTTAATAAAACTGCCCTTTCCCAACACCTGTCTGTTACGTTTTATCCTTTTTTATATTAAGTATAAAATGGGTATGTTTAGGTTTGGGATTAGGGTTACGGATCTTACATTTATCTATAAAATAGTAAAAAGGGAAATTATCCAGATATCTTTATGATATAGAATATACGTAAATAGTTTACGTTTTGTAGCTGTAAAAACGTAATAATGTTACGTTTAAATGTTGCAGATACGTCTATATTATACGTTTCAGCATCTATCCAAACGTACTAAAAAGTACTTTGCAAAAACGTAAAATAGCTACGTATTAACAATGAGGCAGGCTGTACAGAGACATGTATTTTAAAAGTTGAGCTGTGCGATTTTGAATGGCGAGTCAGTTAGTCAGTTAAATGGAAAAGCAGCGCCGTGAATGCAAAAACGTTCTCTGTTCTCTTTTAAAGGTTTTTTTTATTATTATTATTCAGCTGATCACCTGTTCACTGTCTAGCAAAAGTTGTTTGGCAAAATCTAAAGTAGCTTGTTTCTCTTTGGCTGTGCAGTATGTAGGACCAGACAGACCACATTCTGTGTGACAGAGAGAGTGAGGAGGGCATGATTGCAGCTGGCTGTGAAACTGAATACAGGAAGTTGCAGACACCGGACACACACTGTGCAGAGTTGCCCGACCTCGAGGCGTTTTCTGAATAAGCAGTTGAATAAGCAGTTAGGGGACATTGGCAGAGACACTTCAGGTCCCCTCTCCTTGCCCCCCGAAATGATGTGGGTTGGGTCCAGTGTGACGCCATCTGCTCCTCTCCATATGCATTGCTTATTTTGTTATTTTAGGATACGGCTGTATAACAATATATCTAGATAAGATGGAGTTTTCCTGCTATGGGTCGGACCACCTCCAGGTAACCTAAATGGAACAGAAAGGAGACTGTCATTAAACACCTTCTATCGACACTGAGATTTAATGAGACACTTACCTTGGTGCTGGCAAGGCCAGTATAAACAGCAGTGAGTCATTCAAGGAGATCATTTCACACAGAATGTAATTCAGCACACACACACACACACACACACACACACACACACGCATAAATTAATACACACTGCATTGTAAAGTCATCCTGAGCCCCCCTTGGCAGGAAGCAGCTGGCTGGCATAGTGTTGCGGGTGGTGGAGTGTGACACTTGCCACCTGGCACTTCTCTGAAGTGGTCCTCACATACTGACCACCATTCTGCCTCTAAGTATTGACCACCTGCTAGATTGGTTCAACCATGGGATGGTCTCCAACACTATTATTACCATTGCAGGTATTGTATTGTCTGTCATTGACATTCTGATGTCTTGAGAGCGCTTGTCATTGTTGAAGTAGTTTGAAGTAGTGGTAGCACATTCTAAATCATGGTGGTAGTTTCAATGGAATTGAGGAAACTGTTTGTTTTCAAACAGTTTGCACTTTTGAGTTTGTCAATGAGCCCATTCTCACCCCCAAGGCGTCACCTGACTGACGCTTTGGGGAGCATTTTGACCATGCTTCAATATCTGACGCTTTATGCTTCAATATCTGACGCTTTAGGCGCCCTTTAGCGTCAGTCAGATGACGCCCTAGGATCCTACCCCTACCCCAGACTTAAACCTACCAGCGTCATCTAACTGACGCTTTTCCTTTAGCGTCAGTTAGATGACGCCATAGGATCGCGTCTAAAGGGCGCCTAAAGCGCCAAATATTGAAGCATGGTCAAAAGGTGACGCCTTGGGGTGAGAATGCATTGCAATGAGACAAGAGAAGAAAAAAATGTGGAAATGATGATGATAAATGATTTCGATTAAAACACGAGTCCAGTTGGGATCCACAGGTAGAAATACCTTTCATTTTCCATAGGGGAATTCATTTCTAATGATAACTTATGAACTGTTAAAGGTATAGCTCCAAAAATGAAAATTTTCTGTTTGAAAGTCAATGGATACCATCAACAGTTTGATTACCAACATTCTTTAAAATTTCTTCTTTTGTGTTCAACAGAAGAAAGAAACTCATTCAAGTTTGGAAGAACTTAAAAATCTTGTGGTGAATCCCCTTAAAGGATTAGTTCACTTTTGAAAAAACTTTTGCTGATAATTTACTCACCCCCATGTCATCCAAGATGTCCATGTCTTTCTTTCCTCAGTCGAAAAGAAATTAAGGGTTTTGATGAAAACATTCCAGGATTTTTCTCCTTATAATGGACTTCAATGGGAACCAGGTCCAACCGAGGTCCAAACGACAGTTATAACAGTTACAGATGCAGCTTCAAATGTCTTTAAACGACACCAGGCGATGAATAAGGGTCTTATCATGCGAAACGATCGGTTATTTCAAAGCTTATTCCAAAAATGTAACTTTTCTAAGGACAAATGCTAGCCTTGTAATATATTGTGAGGCGCGTTTGCAACGTCACGTAATACGTAATTACGTTCAAAAGGTCACGGGCGACGTAGCCGGAAGTACAGAATCAAAATCGTCCGACATCTTTGTTTTACCTTTTACTTCCTTTTTTGTAAACGGCGTTTGAGTTAGTTTTCACGTTCAACCTATGCGTTCAACTTGTAAACACTCTGACTCTGTACTTCTGGCTACGTCGCCCGTGACCTTTTGAACGTAATTACGTATTACGTGACGTTGCAAGAATGGCCTCACAGAATGGAGAAAGGCTAGCATTTGTCCTTAGAAAAGTTACATTTGTGGAATAAGCTTTGAAATAACCGATCGTTTCGCATGATAAGACCCTTATTCATCGTCTGGTGTCGTTTAAAGACATTTGAAGCTGCATCTGTAACTGTTATAACTGTCGTTTGGACCTCGGTTGGACCTGGTTCCCATGGAAGTCCATTATAAGGAGAAAAATCCTGGAATGTTTTCATCAAAAACCTTAATTTCTTTTCGACTGAGGAAAGAAAGACATGGACATCTTGGATGACATGGGGGTGAGTAAATTATCAGCAAAAGTTTTTTCAAAAGTGAACTAATCCTTTAAAGCCATATAGCTTCAAGGTTGTTAAATGATGGTTATTGATTTTGTTGAAGACATCGTAATGCATTATTATTTACATCCACTCCCATGAAGCACTGCAGTCAGTTTCCGTACATTCTCCAACTACCTTAAATTTTTGTTTGCAATAAAAGTAAAATATATTTTTTCTATATACAATCAACATCTGTAATTCTTTAAACAGTTTCATATTTCACCATTGTTTTGATCGTCATTCCCATGAAAGTTATTTTCCACATTAAAGTGAAGTAGGCTACTCTAAGTACTATTTTCAAATGCTTTTTGATTCACTGATTAACCTCGAAGCAAGGCTGCTGAAAGTGGATGACATTGTTACACTCGATATGATTGCTTCAAATAAATCCATCCAAATCTTAGTCAATAATGTAAAGGATTATTTAAACACTTTCTTGCCAAAGTGAAATGCCATTTCCTTGACTAAAATTAGATTAGGAAAAATATACCAAATGACTAAATTTTAAAAAGTATATATAAATAAAATAAATGTTTTGTAAAATATGTATTTTCATCAAAAGAAAAAAAAAATACTAAAACAATGTGGGGTGAGATAACTTCATTAAAATGAAGTGGAAAGGGGACACCTCCCATAGCTCTTTCATAGCTCCAAACAGCAAATGTTGTTCCATGCAGTGAGATCAGATTAGAGGTTTTGTCAACTGACCACAGGGGATGGATGAGGGGAATAATGTCTGTATCCTGTGAGGCCTCACTACTGTGTACCACATGTCTCTAGCCTCCGCCAAGTCTTTGCATGTAAATCCACAATATGGAAGGAAGGAAATGTGAGAACATGGGGGATTCTGCTGTGTTTGGGCTGACAAAGGGTTTTTTAAATATAGTATCATATGCAGTCACCAGGATAGGATTCAACATGATGTCATTGCTCAGAGAGTTCATCCAAGAGGGGCAGGTTTATAATAATACTGAAAAAGATCAAATAACAATATAAAAAGCGATAGCACTGTAAAACTGGAAAAACTGATTGAGGAACTACCACTCTTCAAGCGGAAAATGACCTTGCTGAAAATTAACATTTGCACTCTTCCTCATGCCCCATACAGAGATTACCCAAACTCACACAAGAATCTAAATGGTTTCATGTGAATGATTATCGAGTATTATACATGTTTAGTATTATGTGAAGTGTTTCAGTGCGACTGACTGGTATAAATGTCTCATTTCCAAATAAGTAAAACAAAAGATAATATGGGTTTTTAGAGTTTAGAGATATACACACAAAAGAGGGATGGTTAAAGCCTCCTGCTTTCAGGTGTTAAGCAAATTCCTGCTGTTAGCAAATGGTTGAACTTCTGCCCCAACTAAGTCTGTCTCAGACAGTGTTTAAGGTCAATTTCCACTGTGAAAGGGCTTTGGGTCTTTTCTTTACTTCAGATGAAGATCCTGTGAGGCTGAGAGAGGTCCAGACTCTCATGTATTTCATGTATTTTATTTTGGGTTCGTCTTCTCTTTATTCCAGATAATTTTTATGTTTTGTATTGATGATCTTTAACTGATAATGAAATTTGAATGATACATTTGCCTAACATAAATAAACTGTTACATTTGATTATTCTAACTGACTTTGATGTTATTTCATTATATTATCATATATTTAATGATATACAGATATCAGTCAGATAATAATGAGAGAATACATAGAAATGTATTGCATTTATTCAAAAATATTTGCCACAAGAAAAGACAGTAAAACGCAGAGACCTTCACCCGCTGATCGGATGCTCGATCGGACATTGGGCTGATCGAGCCGGGCTTACATAACAGCACTAACTAAAGTATTACATTTGACTTGTGCACTAACTTCTGAAGCAAAAATTTAAGTGATTGTTTAGCATCTTGGTCAATATATATTCAGTCAAATGAAAATAACAGTTTGGTTGATGCTAAAGTGCACAGTTAAAACAATTATTCAAGCATTTTAAATGTTAACATAACATGTAAAAATACCCTGTTTTGCACTGTTATACTGAAAGAGCCTAGATTCACAATTTGAGTTAAGGTCTGAAAAAAAGTAATACATTAAAGGGACCTGAAGAACATGCAGTGATTTTTAGGTTGTGAAAGTTCCAAGAACCTAATTACACTCTTGCTTTGGACATGTGCCTGTCTATTTAACTGGACTGACAAAAACAACCACTTTAGTGTGTTTGCCAGCTACAGTACTAAAGTTCTGAGGCTCTCTTGTCTTTGTTAATTTTGTCTTCACTGAAGTTCTGTTTGGAGGAAAAAAAACTTGTTTTTCCAAATAATTCCTTCCATCATCCCAAATGGATGTGAAACTGTGAGTGATGGAGACACGCATATAACACGCACCTTCTGCCATACTCTTCAAGCCGTCCCATTTGTAGCAAGTGTCTAATCTCAGTCTGAGCCGTAATTAAAGAGGCCATGCACAAGCATGAGGGAGTGCTTCTCTTGAGCGGTCCCAGCTCCTCCTGTGCTGTATTCTGTCCAAACCTTTGGATGAAAAGTCTGCATGTTAATGACCAAGGTGTGAAATGTCCCTGGGGTCTGTGATGCATCACGTTCTCTGGCCCACTTGCTGCTAAGGCGCGATTCCGTGAGCAGGTTATGAATATGTGCTGGGGGAAGGCCTGGTCCCGCAGTGCCGGGCATCTGTTTGACTGTGAGGGTGTTGACAAAGCAGGCAGGTGCTTTGATGGATCTGTGTCCTTCATTTGGGTCAGAGCAGGAGTCCTTCGGCATGTCAGGTTCTATTTTCAGCAGGCCTTGTCCGCTTCCCATTGGGAATTTCTTCGGACTTGTTGATACAAGGTAAAAAAAAAAAAAAAGTTGACTGTATTCTGGTTCTACAATTTATTTATTTTTATATTTTTTTGTAATTATTTATTTATTTTGATATTTATTTATTTTTGCTCTGAAAGTCTACTAAAGTTGCATTGGCTGCTCACAGTCTGCGTCATGATCAACAACGAACGTCAGTAATAGCTGGATGTTCCAAAAATAGTCTGGATTGACATACTTTATTTTGCACGAATCGCTGAACTTATCACATCTTACGTCAGAGGTCAGCTGCAATCTCTCAGCTTTATGTAGAGCTGGTTTTAGGCATAGTGATTAAAGAAGATGACATCAGTTGTAGACTTGTGTTTACTGTGGATTTCAGCAAGGCATTTTTGACATAATTAGCTCTTCTAAAAATAACAGAAAAACCTCACTAGAAAACCATCTCTCTTTCTGACGTTTCATGGCATCATCGTACAGTACATTTCTTCTGAGGTGGGAGATCAGGGCTTTGACAGCAAAAATTCTGCCCTGATCCCTGGTCTGGAAGAAGTCCAGGATTTTCAGTTTGCTTGTGCCATTTATCTGTGTCAAGCTAGTGATTCGACAAGTAAAATACGACCCTGGCACAAACAAGCACAAATATGGCCACTGCCCTGATGAAACTGAAAAAGACAGCGAGCATGTCTTTATGGCACTTTACACAAGTAGGGGACAATATAGCTTCTGGGCATCTTGAAGCACATTTTTCTATGATTACATTATATGAAGTTTACAATTTGACAAAATTATGACGTTGCAGGTTTGCAGCCCTTTTAAACATTAAATTGTGTTATTGTCGCCATTGGAGACCGGATTCGGTTGCAACTTCATTTTCTCCAGCCTCTGCCTTTGCAATCTACCCTACCGGAGTAGGTTGTAACTCATGCTGGGGTAAGCTGTGCACTGTTAAACATTTTAGAGTGAAATAATGGTATACTACTGGTTAATAATTGATTTCACAATAATTCCACAGTAAAGGTGATGCTTAGACTTTTTTTAAAAAAAGAGCTGACAGGCAGGCACACCTTCCCGCTCACTCATCTTTCTTTTCCACTGCCTAAATTTGTTAAAAAGAAACATTGTTAAAACGATTTTTGAAACACTTTCTAAAGATGTCTTACAACCCACCCCTATCAGCCATTGTTTAGCTAGCCATATTAGCATAATGGTTTACAATTAGCAGGGTAAATGCATCACATTTTGCCTGAGAAAATGCAATCTCATCTAATTTAATATCTGCAAAAGTTTATGTACGAAGCAAAAATTTAATTTTGGACAAAAAACAAAACAAAACTTTAGTATAAAAAATTAGGTTAAAAAAATTCATGGAGTTGTAATCTTATTTATAGCTCAATGTTTAGTGCTAGGCTGATTTTAGATGATGGTTTATCTGATAGTTCTGACACCTATTTCTACCATATTCTTATCATAGAACCACAGTTAACAGCTATAAACCATTCTGTACCTTCGCATAGTCCCTTTGTGGGGAGAACAAGATATGGGAGCGTCTGTAAAATTGAAAACGGCTCAAGCAGAGACTTGTGTTACTGTTCCTGTGAGTCCCAGCCCCATGAATCTATTACCGCTGCCTCAGATCTGTCTGGGAGTGTGGCTGCTCTCATCGGATCAGCGGACACTCCTGGGGGCAACCGGCATTTTAATGAAATACCTGAAAAGTCAATTTGCACTTCTCTTCCCTGTCCTTTTCTGTCATTAATTACAGCACCACAGGCAGAGGGGATTTAAAGAACTGTTTTAAAATGGAAATCTTTAAACAAATGGGTTGACAGAAAATGTGGTTGAGCTGAAAAACATGGACTTCTCATGCATAATTGAATATACCAGATTGGTCCTAATTTGATTTGCTGTTATATTTGAAAAGGTTGATGAGAGTTGGCTTGCTAATTGTGTAAACCTCACCTTAAATTTCTGATCACAACATTGTATACCAAGCTTTTTTTTTTTCAGAACATAATGGATTTTAAAGGACCTACTGAAAGTCGGATAATTAGCGTAGTTTTAATGGAAAATCTTATGAAATTCTTGTGGCTTATTTGTTTTAGGGTCATAATATTCTCATTATTATGTTAACAATACAGTCTTTCAGTGCGCATGAAAATAGTGTCATTTGAATGCCATCATTTTAATTTTCCAAAAATCGGTAGAGTAAACAAATTTGCTCCTCAGCTCTCCCTCAGCAGGAATGACGTTGCAGTTTGTACTCCATTCCCCAGCCCCCTTAAATCTTCTTATGAGAAGAGAGCATGGCGGAGCATCTTGCTCGGGTAGGGACTGTTTCCTTAAAACTCATTTCACGTGTGGCTAAAACAGCAAATGGAATTGGTCCACCCTATAAAATGTGCCACCTCATTTAATTTAATAGTACCTCCCAATCAACCCATCACATTGGCCTTGTACCCTTGTCATTCAAAGCTTGAAATTTTCCATCCACTTTTTTCCCCAATGCGTATATAAGATCAGCACGCCACAAAAGTATCTTCCCATATTTATCTGAAAAATACTCCAGGGGAAAATGCATTCTTGGATGTAATTTCTTCAGGCCTTGTTCATGGCAGAACTGTTGCATCAGCGACGGAGGAGGCAGCAAGTATCATATCCAGTGAATTCAACAGCCAAAAGGAGGCGAGAATCCTAAAGAGGGAATAGACCGAAGAAATCCACAGGGAGGAGCAGAATCTGATCAATTTAAACAAAACTTATTTAAAAAAAAAAATCTTGTGGTCTTAAACCCAAATGGGATTTATGTATTGCTATTCTATTGTAATACTACAATAAATCTAAATTAAATATAGCTATAATATATTTCATTTCCTTACATTTCCATTGTGAATCATCACATCTTTTGAACCACTGGCCCAAAACATGGGTCTTAAAGGAACATACCCCCGGACCATTACAGCAGGTGCACTTCTCATATTAAATGATCATTATCAAGCTTTCGGATTCATAGTGTGCTATAAGGAACGATACTTTCATGAAGACAGTTTAACAACACAGCATTGCCTTTCTTAATCACCTGGAATTTCTCCAAGACGTTTTCCAGAAGGGTATGTCATTTTGAAAAATAAATAAATAAATAAATAAATGACAACAGCTCAGAAAAAAAAGCAAAACTTAGAACTATAGCAATCTCCAAGCATTCAGCATACTTAATCATATGTAGGACTGAATGTAGGACATACAGCAAAACTAAATTTATGGGTTAACAGAGATGTGTTTATCTTTGTCTGTTTATGTCCATTTGAAATTAGAGAATCTACAGGTTTTTTGGATCACAGGATCTAATTCTCTGACTCCATCTCGTTTTTTTTTTTTTTTGTTTTTTTTTTTGTGTGTGTGTTTTATCAAACCACACGACAGCAGGCTGAGCCTCCATTGACCATCATGTCAAACAGTTATAATCTTTTGACAAGACTGCAAAGGCGTTCTTGAAGTTGAGAGCTGTGAAAGAAGGGGACCACTTAATCTCCTTTCCATCTCCCTTTTATTTGATTAATCCCCGGCACAGCTGTTTGAGACACTGTAAGATTGTGTAATGTGTCCCATCCATGCTGTAATTGAAAATGATGATCTCTCTCAATCAGGTGCAACTAGAAAACTTCTTTAAATCCGAATGAATGTGTGCCACTGTTTGTTGGCCACATATTTATATACTCAGAGATGAAAGTGTTCATTTTACAATTATGAGAGTTAACTTCCATGAAATCTGGTCTGACTTATTGTGATTGAGATTTTTGTCTAAACATTGCCAACTTCACACTGCATTATCCAATAAGATATAAATGAAATTTCAACTACCGTATATTATGAATTGCACACATCTTTCACTATCAATTAAGCAATGCTATTTAGAATATTTGTTTAACCTGTATAAATGAATATAGGCTAATATTACTTTTTGGATTGTTTGTAGTGATGGAAAATTTACTGACTTCTCGTTACGCCAAATGATGGCGATGAGTGACTGTCTTTATGAGTGAGAATCTTCACTGACTTGTTAACCAACTGATTAATTCAGAAACTAATATTGGCTGTCAGCAAACCATTCACTCACTCGGTATCATCAAACCATTCACTCACTCAACTGAATCTTTCAGAAAAAAATGAACTGAAAACTGATTCATTTGCAACTTTGCTTTTGCAACTTTGTTTTTGTTGGCGAAAAATAGACAAAGTAACTTACAGTATACTGTGTTTACAATAATGAAAAAAGTGGTATTTTACATTTTCACTTCAGTTATTTCACTTGTATTTTGATCTGTCTGTACAGCATACAATATTTTCTTTTCATATAAAAGATGGTACTATTTGATGAAGCATCTGTGTTGTCACATATTACATAAAAATCCTCAAATGCATATTTGTTTGTCTTCTTTTTTTACTATAGCTGAGGATTTTTTGGATCCTTTAAAATTAAATAACAATGAAATCCTGATCTATTGCATGTCAAATCCCATATGTGTTTGGACTTTATTATTTTTAATATCATGCAGTTATGTGGCATTAAGCATATGGCATGACAGATCAAGCTTATAGAACTATCCTTCCCATCATTTTAGTAGTTCTGAGTTAAATATCTTACCCAAGTTCAATGACAGGAAGTAAAACCATATTTATTTGTTTTCCATTCATCTGTATTTCTACAGGTTCACCCATATGCTCTGCCAGTAAACAGTAAATGGAGCATTCTTAGCTTCTGCATAGGGCCACAGTGAATCCATCTGGCACAGATACCAAGAATGATGCACTCCTCAATTAAATTCAAAATGCTCACAAACCCAGATGTCAGAGATGTTGAATGTTTGTCCAGGCATTTCTCTAAATAATCCCTTTTCCTCATTCAAATGGATGTTAAAATCTAATAATGCTCTTGATTTGGCCTTTTAGGTCAGGGTTATTGCAGTTTGTTGCTTTGGTGTGAACCCGGAAATGAGTTACCATTATTCTTGAGATTGTATCTTCTTGGCAGCGTCTACAGTTGTAAAACCTCCAATATCTTTGGATTAACTTCTCAGTCTCCAAGAGCTTGTTAAATCTTTGGTCAAGATGTGCACTTTGATTGGAACTCAGTCAAGACTTAAAGCATGTCTGTCGCTGTTGTTTTGATGTGCCCTCTCTCATTCGGCTTCACTGTTTGACCGTTGCATAAAGATGTCCAAGAAAGGACCACACCACTTACAAGAAGATTTTCCAAGAATGGCATAAAGCTTCTCTTCATGAGGCAAACGGAGTAAAAAACTGTGCTGAATGGTTTGCCATCATAGCTGTCAACATTGAACATTGAAAATAAGGGAGTTTTCCCGGAATCCTTCCCCAAAATAAGGGATTTTTTTTTTTTACACGATTCTTACCCACAAACTTTAAAAATAAAGCACTAATCCTTAAAAGTCTAAAGAGCTAATAACTAGCATAGAAACTAGTGTCATTTAAAGAAAAAGAAAAATCTACATTTGGATTAGCGGTGTGTTGCTCTTGCCTTTACGACAACAATTTCAACTGTTATCACATCTTCCAAAACCCACAAAATAGGGAAGTGGGCTGTCTGTTTATTTCAATTACATTTACACATTTTATGTAGTTTTAAAGAGCCTAGCCTGGTGGTGGACCCAGAAGACACATGTTGTTATTGTAGCTATCCCATCTTTATATCCTCCTGAGGCCCAGAACTATTTTTTTCAAAAGTTTTTTCTTCTTCTTTGTGTAATCATTGTTAAGAGCATAAGAAACAAATGAAAAAAAAAAGAAAAGAAAAGATATTTTATTCATATGTGACATTAAATTATATATAGGCCTAGGCAAAACTAATGGCAATATAAATCGATTATTATAATTATTATTTGTTTAAATTAGATTGATATCTGAATTTATATAAAAACCTTGACTTTCAAACATGAAAATGTAAAATGTAGGATATTCGAGTACAAAATGACATATAAACATCGTTTCCTATTTTTTATTTATTTTATTTTATTGCCTGGAAACGCTTTCAACACGCTTGCGTGTCGCGTGAAAAAATAGGCGTCAGTTCTATTTCTAGCATGCACGCGTTTTCTGGAGTGTGCAAGCTCTAATCTGTTAACATGAGAGCCGAAATAAAAACGGACACGCCACACTCCGGCCAGCGCGCGCGGCGCCGCATATAAACGACTTCAAGCCGAGTCAGTCCGAGCTCGTACGTCTCACACAATCAGAGTAAAAATACGGGATATTTTACGGGAAAATACTAAAACGGGAAGACAGCGGGAAAAGAGTAAAAATACGTGAGAAACCCGGAAAAAACGGGAGGGTTGACAGCTGCCATGCCGGTAACACTTTACTTGAAGGGGTGTGCATAAGACTGACCTGAAACCTTCATAATCATGGCATGACACACATCATGTTTATTACAACTAGTGTTAAGTGTCATTTGCTCAATTTTGACATTTTTTATGCAAATATGACATTGTTTGATATGTCTTTGTTATGACACCTTGACATAAATCATAACCTGTCAGTGTCTTTGTCATGACAACTTCACATTACTAAGACAACAGAACCTGTCATATGTCATAAACACGACATAGCAGATTAATGTTCAAACTTAAGAAACCACTTAGCTTTATGGGTTAATGTTAAGCTGTCAGGTGGTTGGTTTTGACATTGGCTGTCATGAGGCCATTATAACATTTTAATGACAAATTTGATTTGTACCACTGTAGTTGAAGTAAAGAGAAGTATTCAGTTATAATGGCCTCATGATAGCCAATGTCAAAACCGACCACATGACAGTTTAATGTAATGTTAACCCATAACCCAATGTTAAAGGTGCACTGTATAAACATTTTGAGTATCTATTTACAGAAATGCAATATGACATCCATAACTATGTTTTAGTGATGTATAAAGATCTTACTTAATAAACTGTATGTTTTTATTACCTTAGAATGAGACATGCATTACCGAGGGCACCCCCTTCTGTGAAGGACGACATATTGTGACATCATGTTTCTACCGCAGCTGACAGCGAACAAACAACGCTACAGAGCACGTTTCATCACAACCTTGAAAGAGAAGCAGCAGAAAGTAGAAGCTAGCCATAGACCTCGTGAGTAGTGACTTTTCCCTTGTCAGTGGTAAAATATGTAGTTGGATGGTTTTATGTAACTTAGTTCTTCTCCCTCGCTGTGTTATGGCTTTGCTATGTGGGGATAAATGTGCTGGTTACATTCGTGAGACAGCCGATTAGTACTCTTGTCATTGACCCTAAAACAGTGTGTTACAGGAATCACCAACCCATTGATCGCGGTCGACAAGTTGATCTTGGAAGCATTTTAAGCTATGTTAAAATATTATTTAAATTTGGTATTAATTTATGATATCAAACGCATTGATTTGTCTACTTGATAGCTTGTTGAAATCAACTACATTGATGCTATATATCCAATATGAATCTATTATGGATTTATGACCATTGACCCTCATATTCAGTAGCACCCCAGAGATCTTTTAAGCATCCATTGTAGTTCACTTAGCTTGCAGTAGGAGGTGCTTTTTTTAAGGGCTATGTCCGGGCACTGTCCTTGAATTAAACTAGAGAGCTCAACAGAACAGAAGTAATAAATGTGGAACTAGATCATTCCACTGCAGTCACTGTCCTTCCCAACTTCTTAAAATCGCCATCTCAGTTTTACAACGCTCTCTGTAAATGAGTGAGAAATCAATAAAAGACGCCCCTTATGGACATTTTCCCAGAAGACTTGCATGAAGTAAGTGGTCCATGACTCAAGGTTAAATTAAAAAGTACATCAGATAATAATAATAATAAAAAAGCATTTGATACCAAAAGCACTGCTCCTGAAAGTAGAGTTATTTCCAGGGCAATTTGTCTGACATATCTCGTGTTTCATTGTTCTTTGCAGCTCTGAGGAAAATTCACTAAAACATCTCTAATATGAAATACTTTCAGATAAACTGATTATCTACAGCCAGACTTATTACTAGGACATTCTTAAAGATATAGTGCCCTAAAAAAATACTATTATTTACTCAATGTCATGTTGTCCCAAACCCATATGTCATGCAACGCAAATTGACTACTTTTATTGTGTTTTGTCAATGTCATGGTTGATGCTTGAAAGCCCTCTTCCTAACATTTTAATTTATTTTGAATAAACAGTGAATATAATGACTGGATTTTTTTTTTTTTTAATATAAACTATGTCCAGATTTTTGTTAGTCTGTGTGCCACGGTAATGTTTCATGTAATGCTGAGAAGCAACCAAGGACGATTCTTGATACAGTCACACAAGACTTTCAATAACTTTCAAATTCTGTTGCACCAGTGATGGATTACAGTCATGAAACTAATTTACAGCTCAAACACTTATGGGAATAAGAGATGATTATACAATGTAGGGCTGTGTAACCATTTTTTTCTGCACTCATTTGAGTGAGATGCTTCATAAATCTTCAAAGATGTAAGCGACTTCCTTCTGAGATTTATGATTTATGATATCTTTATAATCAGGTGTACAGATATTTTAATATATTTTTATGACGTTGTTCATTGGCGTTGCTCCTTTTGGACGTAACGGACATAAAAGATATGGTAACTCTGGAATTTCTTGGATTATTTGAGCTGTACATGACTTCATGGCCACAGTGTCCTAAACACTTTTTAATACTGTAAATACCCACAGAGAGACACAACACTGTATTTCCTCCTGGTGGTCACATTTAAGCATCACAGTCTTTGGTCTGTGAAACACAAGCAGAATTTGTGTGTAAATTAGTTGTAAAACTGCTTACATAAAATTGTTGTACAGTATATATTGAATTACTGTAAATGCAACAATTTACGTAAGAATGGTTTTATGAACAATTTGCATAAATCGTTTCATGCTGTAAATGAGGCCCTGTTAGGGCCACAAAATGTATTTTGACACTTTAGACACATCTAACGAATGAAGGAATGTCTTTGCGTTATGTTAGAAAATATAAAACTACTCTATTTGATTTGATCATTTTTAATCTATATAATGAAAATCATTATTTGGCTTTGATTTTCAAATGTGTACTAGTATAAGCCTCTGTATGCAGTTCTGCTGTTGAGTGGGTAGCTCTGATTACAGTAAAACTGTGACAGAGTCAATAAATGATAGCGCTGACTCTTATTTTATACGTGTTTTAATGAGGGGGTACATTTTTGAATTATAGTAATTAAGTCACTGGATATATATATATATATATATATATATATATATATATATATAAAGTATGTTATAATGTTAAAATGTATGTTAAAATGTACCTTTTGTCTAATGCTGACTGGTTTTCTTGATAGATAGATAGATAGATAGATAGATAGATAGATAGATAGATAGATAGATAGATAGATAGATAGATAGATAGATAGATAGATAGATAGATAGATAGATAGATAGATAGATAGATAGATAGATAGTGTCAAAAGTTAGCTAACACACCGAAACTTAGGAGTGAATGCAACAGACTGAATTTATTATAGCTTACATGAGATGGCAAATATGAGCCAGGAGATATTAAGCATCTAATTACCATGCTCATCAGATTATAAGCATAAATACACAATGGGAAAAACACAATTTATTTTGTTCCTGAAATGTTCTTAGCTTGTACATAATCAGTTTATACCTGCATGAATCATTGATCATTTTGAGAGCTGCAAATGCACATATCACTTCACTGACAGTCATGCATATTTGAATATACAACTATACAGATAAAAGTCAGTGAAATGTAATACTCTTGTGCTGAATAACACATGCATATATTTGTTCATTTTTGATTAGGAGTATAATGATTCTAAAAATAAGCACCGTGGTAACAGCTGTGTCCATTATTTTTTTGCTACATTAATTATGACCAGGCTGTCACATTTTAAATTGCTGCTTTCAGATAAACCACATAGAGGGACATTCAGTTCAGCATAGTGTTTATTACCTGTTTCCCAGCAACATACAGCAACAAGATGCCAAAAGAGTGAGAAGCTCATAGAAAGACTGCGAAACGAATCTATATGATAGTCGTTTGCTGTTAAGAGAGATCCAGCTCTACTCAAGCGCAGAGCTTTTTAGGAGACAACAGGCATCTTCTTAACGACCCGTCTGCGCACCGGGTTAGCAGGCGCTGCGCTCGCACTTGCCCTCTCTGTCTTCAGTTCATCGACAAAGGTTTCCAATGGTCCAAACTTCTCTATCAGCTCACCAAGATGAGTTTTCAGGGCATTGAACTCCTTGTACAAGTCATCTAGCGCCTCAGAGAGAGGTTGGATCCTGGGTAGAGTTAAAGCGAGAAAGAAATATGAGAAGCAACAACACTATAGCACAGTCGCTGGTTGGAAAAGTACTTTGAGGAATATGAAGCTGACTAGTTTCCAAACCATAATGAGCCAGGAAGTTCCCTATTAAACACGTAACACTTTAAAATAATGGTCAGTAGTTAACAAGTAGCATGCAGGAAGTAGGTAGTACTGCATTAACACCGAAGTTAATACTATTAAATAATATGGAAGCAATATTAACTAATCATTAAGTAATAGGTAATTTAGTACAAAGGTAGTTCCTTGGTAGGTATTTGATTGTTAGGCTACTAAAGAAATATATCCTCATTGAGAACTACTTGTGAACTAAGAAATAATAACCAATTAATTACTAATCACAAAAGTAACATGTCTAAAAAGTGAACAATTGTGGGGGTTTTATACTCTTAACATGGTCATAACATTTCAGAAGCATGTGCCTCAAATGGGTTCTTTGTGGAAACCAGTTTATGAAGTTTATACATCCCCCCAAATACATTAGCTAGG
This sequence comes from Pimephales promelas, assembly GCF_988280905.1. Taxonomy (NCBI): domain Eukaryota; kingdom Metazoa; phylum Chordata; class Actinopteri; order Cypriniformes; family Leuciscidae; genus Pimephales; species Pimephales promelas. The sequence continues at coordinate 22,439,045 of NC_142771.1, forward strand.
TTGAGACTGTGACCACTACTCTTGCCAGGATGGACGCATGTTCTCTGTTTATTTAAAACTTAAACATAAAATAATCCTAATAAAGACAGTTTTTAAAAATAAATCTTAAATAATTAGGAAGTGATGCTGACACTCTCATGATTGGATTAGTTTACTATTATGAGCTCTATTGAATATCAGTCACATATATCTCAGACTCCAAAGACCTATAACTTTATAGGTCTGAATATAAAGCACATGAATATAGACATTGATGTTCACTTGTCAAAAACAATTAGCATCTTTAATGAAGAAATTGGCTGCATTTATGTTACGATAAGCGCAAAAACACATCTTCCAGATTACAGTGTTTTTAGAATATTAGTGCCTCACAGAACCTGTACAGGAACTACTAGTGATGCGGCCCATTATTTTAAAGTGAAAAACATGTTAACTCCTAACTAACTACAAGCGTTACCTTGTGTAAACATTGCGGGATGACAAGGTAACGCTTGTAGTTAGTTAGGAGTTAACATGTTTTTCACTTTAAAATAATGGGCCGCATCACTAGTAGTTCCTGCGGGATGACAAGGTAACGCTTAAGTAGTTATTGAGGAGTTAACATGATTTTCACAAATGATACAAGTAATTTAATTTTATATTTGACACATACTGTACAGGTTCTGTGAGGCACTAATATTCTAACAAACACTGTAATCTGGAAGATGTGTTTTTGCGCTTATCGTAACATAAATGCAGCCAATTTCTTCATTAAAGATGCTAATTGTTTTTGACAAGTGAACATCAATGTTTATATTCATGTCCTAAAGAGAAGACCTCCTCAGGCAGCTACTGTAACATAAAGTTATAGGTCTTTGGAGTCTGAGATATATGTGACTGATATTCAATAGAGCTCATAATAGTGAACTAATCCAATCATGAGAGTGTCAGCATCACTTCCTAATTATTTAAGATTTATTTTTAAAAACTGTCTTTATTAGGATTATTTTATGTTTAAGTTTTAAATAAACAGAGAACATGCGTCCATCCTGGCAAGAGTAGTGGTCACAATCTCAACCTAGCTAATGTATTTGGGGGGATGTATAAACTTCATAAACTGGTTTCCACAAAGAACCCATTTGAGGCACATGCTTCTGAAATGTTATGACCATGTTAAGAGTATAAAACCCCCACAATTGTTCACTTTTTAGACATGTTACTTTTGTGATTAGTAATTAATTGGTTATTATTTCTTAGTTCACAAGTAGTTCTCAATGAGGATATATTTCTTTAGTAACAATCAAATACCTACCAAGGAACTACCTTTGTACTAAATTACCTATTACTTAATGATTAGTTAATATTGCTTCCATATTAACTTCGGTGTTAATGCAGTACTACCTATTACTTCCTGCATAGCTACTTGTTAACTACTGACCATTATTTTAAAGTGTTACCAAACATTTTGCTAGTTTCCAGGAAAATGAAATGTTCAGCTCTAAAAAAGAACACAGTCCACATTTTAACATAACTGCAGATACCAAAATAACAATGTTGTGTTCTTACTGTTTTCTATCTGTGGAAAGAAAGAATGCCTGAATCTGAGAGTTTGATGTAACACATTGAACCTCTTGAAAGTCTACCTGGAGTAGTCAGGCAGCAAAGACTGATGGTCATTCTGCAGGAGTCCTTTAACTTGGCTCAGGATGTCAAACCTCCAGTCATCAAGCACTTGAGTCAGATTTGCTACTCCTCGCATGTTTACTTTCTCAGCTGAGGAACCGAACAGCAATATAGTTGACATTTTTATCAGACGAAACAGCAGTAATATTACCGGTATTTTTTATGTTCATATGAACCAAGAAATTTTGAAACCATACTCCATAGCATAGCAGCAAAACATATAGCTAAATGCATTAATGAACCAGTGTTTTATTGAACAAAAAGACATCCGCTCACAGCCGTCACGGTAGTTCCACTCCTCTTTTGCAATTCGTCTCCTCTGACCACAGACTACGACCACGGTCATGGTCAGGAACAACAGGCTCACTTTGAAACTCATAGTTCTTGATGTTTCCTGCACAAGTAGCCTACAACCCAAAAAAAAAAAAAAAAAAAAAAAAAAGATTATGTGAAAGCAAATTTCTTCCCTGAGAAAATTTTGAAATGACTGCCCTGGTCTTTTCCTCTACTCTAAGCAGATGATGTATGTTTACTGAGAGATAAATCAAGCCCTGTGCTAAACTCACTATTAATCTTAATCCTAAAAGTAATATTGGTGCATAAACACTGTAGGCTATTTGGTTTCAGGGCACAATCTGTGCAGACTTGCTTGATGGCTGTGCATGAAATTTTCTTCATGGTCTGTAAGAAAGCTACATTTTATAAAAAACAATGTGCATGTAAAAATAGAATAAAAATGAAATAAACTCTCTCTCTCTCTCTCTCTCTCTCTCTCTCTCTCTCTCTCTCTATATATATATATATATATATATATATATATATATATATTAAAACAAAGAATATAAAATGCATTTAAAAAGTTTTAAATATGACATTTGATTTCATTTGAACTGATACGAAGAGCCTAAACAGTCTAGATTCTGGAATTATAAAATTATGCAGGTCTAAATACGAATGTTTACTTACCAGTCAGAGAGTTTGGTAAGATGTGAGCTCTTTTCAAGTGCCCCTGCAGTTCTGTGTCTGCGTAGCTGCACCAGTCTGTCCCTAAACTGAAAAACACTCCCTCCTGTTTTAACACACACACACACACACACACACACACACACACACACACACACACACACACACACACACACACACACACACACACACACACACACACACACACACACACATCTTTTCCAAACACTTGGCTTGTAGGAGCAAGCCACTATGATTTGAATGTCAAAACTCTCCCTTGAGGTTCAAAGAGTTCTGTAAGGATAACCAATAAAATTAGCAGTCACTTTTAGAGTGTGTTCTGTATTTGCCATAAAATAATATAATAAGTAATATGTAAGTTTGTATTAAGTGTGAAACGATAAAAAAAGGAAAATGTATTTCATGTTTTTTGTTTGCTCTTATTTATGTTTGTTTGCTGCTGTTTGTTTTTTTTACACATTATTATTATTTATTTTTTATTTTTTTGTAGAGATTTATAAAGAGAGCCACATTCATTTTTAAAGTCTGTATGGAAATATAGTTTGAGAGTTTTTAGCAAAAATAAATGATTAAAACCTGATATTGTCGCATGAATGAAAAATGCCACAGAAGCTGGCATGCCGTTAAATACATACATACAAACAAACAAACAAATAAATAAACGTCTGTCTAATTTGAATTTTTGTGTAAAAGTTTAGTTTGTGTATAATTGTTTATATCCTAGGCTACATAAAATTGAAGAAATTCAAAGCATATTCCAATACCCTATGTTATGATAAAAAAGATTTAAGCACAAATAAGATGTATTTCAGCCTCTGCAGAATAATGACATAATGTACATGTCACATCCGTTTTGAAACGGTTGCTAAGCGACAGGACTGTTGCGTCGTGTGTCTCTGAGAGCACAGAAGGTTGCATCTTTAACTTTATTAATCTCAACGTTTTTGTGTATGGGATAACTTACAGGTACATGTAGCGATTGTGTTCGATAATGCCGCTAACAACGATTAAAGACGGCGAATACACGGCCACCGTGTACAAAATGGTCAGTGATTAGCTGCACAAGCTAACAGGCTAACGTTAGCTTAGTTACCACGTACTTTTAAGCTGTTTGCTTGCATTTGGCTTTTTACTAATCCTTATTTATTTCTTTATAAGATAAAAGAAGGGCGATATGGAGACGCAATTCATATTCTGAGCAAAGAACATCAGAAGCACACTAAAGTAAGTTACAGGAGTCAAACTGGACTCATTCTTTACATTGAATCAAACGTCCTTTGCTTCCAGTTGTGCTCTCTTTTGCTGACCAATTATATATATATATATATATATATATATTCCTTTATCAATAGTATACTGATATTTGATCTGACAATCTCTCTCTGTTTGTCCAGTCCAGGGCTGCTCTGTCTCTCCTAGGCTACTGCTACTATCACCTGCAGGACTTCACTAATGCAGCAGAGTGTTATGAACAGCTGACACAGCTTCACCCAGAGGTGGAAGACTACAAACTTTACTATGCCCAGTCTCTATATGGAGCGTGTGCATTCCCAGAGGCCATGAAGGCTACTTTTCTCTTAGACAGTACAGCTAGTCATACTAAGGTAACACACTTATTAAGTTTTGTCCCATCTGCAAATAACCTTAAAACTGTTTTGCAGTACAGGTTATTGAGTTGCTTGTGGCATCAAATTTGTAGATGTGACCATCTATCTCGAAGCTGGCTAGCTAGCATTTTTATTGTTTATTTTTGGTGCCTTATTTTGAGGAGTATTCCACAAATGTGTCTCCACATTTCTGGGATTCCTACAAGGTATAGGTATCCTAGATTTTCATGGTAAATTTAGCATTTAATGTTAAGATTTATCATGAGTGATTAAAATCACAAAGAAGCTCAACATCTGTAAAAATCAGAGGAGCAACCCCATTTAAAAATAAATAAATAAATAAATAAATGCAGCATAAGGAGCTTATTTTTAAAAACAATATAAAAATCTTACTGACCGCACATTTCTAAACAACAGTCAGTCAAAATAACAGTTTGTTTTTGTCTACTGTGAAGATCATAACATGTCACACTGTATACCTTTAAAAGTCATAGGATTTAAAAAAAATAAAGATCATTATTCAATATTCATCCTATTTCTAAACAGATGATCAAACTGCAAGCTGCCATTAAATATGGAGAGGAAGATTTTTCGGGAGCAAAGGTAACAACTTCCTTTCTTCCATTATTTTTTTAACCCTCATTCCATTCCAAACCCTCTCCTTCTTCCATGTGGAAAATGAATCACCATCTGACCACATGAACGACTGTTTATTTTGTTGGAATATTTGGTTTTACTTCTCCAGACTCTGGTTGAGCAGTTGCCTCAGGATGATCCAGACTACGATGTGGATCTCGGGTGTTTGCTTTATAAGGAGGGCGAGTATGAAGAGGCTTGCAAAAAGTTTATGTCCTCCATGAACGTCCTGGGCTACCAGCCAGGTGAGCATGAGCTTCTTTAGCACTGGTTCCGTTAATTATAACTGTGTGTGTTTGTGGTGTCTCCATGCAGGAACTTAATAGACAAAACAGAGAAACGCACAAACTGGTCTCTCCCAGTATTTTTTATTTTTTTGCTGAGAATAACAAAACATAACATTGACTGGTTGACCACACTGCGTAAAGGTAGTAATTTAGATTTTTGTGGAAATGAATGCGGTATGGAAACCTTTTGTGGAAACCACAGTGTGATATTTTCTAAAACTAGCTGTGCTGGACTATGTCTGATTGTTTTTTTCTGTTACAGATCTGGCATACAATATAGCACTCTGTTACTATAGTTTAAAGCAGTACGCTTCAGCACTCAAATATATTGCGGAAATTATTGAACGTGGAATCAGAGAGCATCCAGGTATGTCTAACAGAAAATCTTTTAAGATGTTCGATGTTAAACTGTTAATTTCAGTGAATGATTCGTATGTCTATAGAACTCAGTATTGGAATGACAACAGAAGGCATTGATGTAAGAAGTGTCGGCAACACCCTGGTCCTTCATGAAACTGCTTTGATTGAAGCCTTTAATCTGAAAGCAGCTATTGAATACCAGCTGAAGAACTGTAAGTATAAACCATGCGACATGATGTTTCACTTTGGTGCCTTCCTATCATATACTTTTTGATTTGCACTCTATTTATGCATAGCATGTAATAAACCTCAAATCCATTAGAAGAATCTATGGCTTCCCAGGATTCAGCGTTTTGCTCAGTGCAAAATTTAGCATGGGGTGATACAATGCTCTGTTTTCTGTCTTTTGAACTTCAGTGAATGTATTCAGTAATACTGGCCTCTTATCTCTAAATCTTTGTTGCAGATGCTGCAGCACAAGAAGCACTGACTGACATGCCCCCCAGATCAGAAGAGGTACTAAAAATGCCACCTCTGTGGTAACACTTTGCCCCACTGACACTTGGCATTCGCATGCATTTCCTATCCAGATAGTTTATGGATATTGTTTAGCAGAACTGCATTCAAATGTGTCTGTTTGCACTTATCCATTCTTTAGGAAAACAGCTCTTGCATATTGTGTTTTCTGCCATTTACAGAATTTTTAAAACAAAAATGATTTACAGTAAAACAGTAATTTTTTTTTCATAAAGTATGTTCTATTGTGCTGTCCCGGTAAAAAGTAAAGGATAGTAATAGGGATTATATCAGAAGAAAAAGATTCATTTTAAAGGGCTCCTGCAAACAAAAATCAGATCATGAAGGAAACACGAGCAAGAATTTGGGGAGAGAAATTCAAGATTAAGTGTAATCGATTTAAATCATTTATGGGATATTGTTGTATTGTAAATTGGGCCAGCAGATTACAAGACCTCAGTGTCTGTTGACTTTCATATTTTGCGATATATATATATACATATATTAGAGCATGATGAAAAAAATGTACAACCTAGTTCATCAAAGTGATTGATCATTATTATTTGTAACGGCACCTCATTATATGTCATTTAATCGACATGATCATTAGATATCGCTTTAATCAAAATTAATTTGCATTTATACCTTGTGGCGTTTATACTTCATCAATTAAAACCAGAAACCATCTCTCCGAAGGTGTTTTCAGTGATCCACGCACAATCTGATTTACACTCGACTTTAAATGTATTCAAGTGCTGTCCGATTGTAATCTGACCACCAAAAGCACCTAATGTATTTATAGCACATTACTATTTTATAACTGTATATTTCCATGTGTTTTAGTTCTTCTCATTTCTGTAGCAATGTCGAAAACAAAGGCTGCCGGATATGATAAGATGCCTGTCAAGAGAATATTTTCTTCATTAGTTATGCTGTTTGATCTGAGCGTGCTCACTCTTGCAGGATAGCTTCTTGTGAATCAATGTCTTAGGCTTGCCAGTTCACATGCACACTTGCAGAACTTTTATCCTATATCGACAGACCATTCAGACGAAAGAAAACAGCCAAGTCAGTTTTACTTGGAAAAACACAATATAAGTTTAATTTCCCCAAATTCTTAGAAGATTGTCTGCAGTTATGCACTGGGAATTTGCTGTTATTGTGATTCCGGTGCAGGTTTAATCCTTTTCTGCAGGGGTTTGTATTGTGAGAGCTGGTAAGCCCACACCTGCTGGCTGGAATGATGGTGGGCTGCAGGGACATGTTTTTGTGCTAGTTTGTGCTGGCATCTAAAAGTTAATGAATCCAAACAGTGATCCATCTTACATAAGCACTCATTAAATACACTGTTTCTTCCTGCAGGACAGTTATTTTTAAACACTGCATCTGCAGCTAGGACTAGCGCAAGGAATGCACCAGCACAAATGCTATACAATATTCACATGGTTGTGCTATTTCATTGAAAGAGATCCTATATAGAAAGAATATTTGGATTGAACTTACAATAATTCAGTGCAATTTCACTGTTGGTTTACTGATAAATAACTCTCCATGCATATATTTTTTGAGAAATGCACATGCGAACATATGCTGCCCTCTAGTGTACCGGAATGACATTGTGATGGTTTACCATTAGGACATATGACAATTTAAAGCTAATATATGTCAATAGGAGTCATTATTTTTTTGCTCTTTTTTTGTAAGTCTTATCAACCATAGGAATGATGATTATGACCATTTTTTTTTTTTACATTTAGGAGCTGGATCCAGTCACTCTTCACAACCAGGCCCTAATGAACATTGACACCAAGCCCACAGAGGGTTTTGAGAAACTTGCTTTTCTCCTTCAGCAAAACCCCTTCCCTCCTATCACTTTTGGCAACTTATTATTGCTTTACTGTAAATATGAGGTGAGCGTACTTCATTGATGAGTGTTCAGGAAACCGATTGGTTAGTGGCATAGAAATTAAAGAATTTCTTTGCTTTTTCCATTTGTAGTACTTTGACCTCGCCGCAGATGTCTTGGCTGAAAATGCTCATCTCACTTACACGTTTCTCACACCGGTAAAGCAGATATTATTTCGTAGCAATTTTCTTTCCTATAAGCTCTGTTGTGTGTGCAGTGTGCACACTTAGCAATTTTAGAATTAGAAAATGCAATCATGTAGAAACAAGTCTCTACTTTTTATTAACCCAGATAGTCATTCCAGTAATAACTTCTACATTGATTCCTGTGGCCATAAGGCATTTGCAAGTAATAACACATCAGGTGATAATTACAGAGCTGCCTCATCCATATTGACAAATCAGTCTGAACTTTTGTATTCACTTTATAGTACCTCTATGAGTTCTTGGATGCCATGATCACATGTCAGACAGCACCTGAGGAAGTAAGTGTTTAAAACTTTTGCAGAGTTTTCTGAGTTGGCAAGTGCCTAGTGAGCATTTGTTTTTTAATGAATTTAATTTTGTATGTGATGTAGGCTTTCCGAAAATTTGATGAAATGGCTGGAAAACTGACTGAGCAACTACGCAAGGTTACAAAACAGGTTACAGCTTGGCATTTTCCCATATAAGAATTCACATTATTTTTCTTATTTTTATGTCAGATACTACTCCCTGAATACACCATTAAATCAATGTGTCTGACACTGAAAAGGCTAATTCGAATTTAGAAACAAAAATCTCTTTCCTTTAAGGTGCAGGAAGCAAGGCATAGTCGGGATGACGATTCCTTAAAAAAACATGTCCAAGACTATGACGAGGTTCTTGAGAGGTAAACTTGAGATTCATTTACATTTATTACATTTATGCATTTAGCAGATGCTTTTATCCAAAGCAACTTTTAGTAGAAGAGATTACTAAAGCTTCATTCTTAGATTTCTGTTCCTTACTTGGTCACTGCGTATAAATACGTTTCTGTGTTTTTCTTTACTTTTTTTTAAAGGTACATTCCTGTGCTAATGGCACAGGCCAAAATCTACTGGAACCGTGAGAACTACAGCATGGTGGAAAAGATCTTTCACAAGTCACTAGAGTTCTGCAATGAGCATGATACTTGGAAACTTAATGTTGCTCATGTGCTCTTCATGCAAGATAACAAATATAAAGAAGCTATTGGTTTCTATGAGCCCATCGTTAAGAAGCATTATGATAATGTAAGTATGATGTTGCTGAATGTGCTTTTCTTTTAGATGAAAATAAGAATGGTAACTTAAGTCTAAAGAATAAAGACTTAAGTTTTAAGACTTTTATTCTTAACTTAAGAATAAAGTCAGTCCTCAAAAAGTCTGCTCTCTGTAGTACTATAGTAATTTAGAAAATCAGAAGTATAGTTAGTAAGAATCTAGTTTGAAAATATATTGTTGTTCCTTTTTTATACACATATATTTAATATAAATTGGTCAAATTAGTGACATTTCATCATGCATATCTGGCAGATATCTGTATTCGGATTGGTTATTAAAAACAACCAGTAGTATTTTGCATAAACAGTGGGATCCAGATGCGTTTTTAAACAAATTAAAATTATATAATAACTCAAGAGGGATCTGAAGACATGTAGTTCATCTTTGATGACTCATGGATTTATTGTGTATACGATTTCCTGTGATGGTGGGTCACATTGGTGTTGTCATTGGAAGGTGGGTCCTGTGATGGTGGGTCACATTTCTATGTTGAAGTACTTGGCACAGCAGACAGTTATATAACAAATCTAAACATTTCAAATGAAAACATGTTCTTTGCTCCTCTGCTTGCTAGCTGGAACAGTGTAACATTCAAGAGTGTCCCTGCAAAACAAAACCCTCGGTAAAACGATCTGTGACTCCTGGAGTCTTGCTGTGTTACTGCATGGAGTTTGCAGCATGGTGTTTCTTTTTCTTTTTTTTTTTTTTCGGAAGAGTTGTCTGTTATTAGTATCCTTAAAATTGATTCACATTTTGTCCCGTAGATCCTTAACGTCAGTGCAATTGTTCTTGCTAACCTGTGTGTGTCTTACATCATGACCAGCCAAAATGAAGAGGTAAAGATTTGAATCTTATTTCAATATAAATATTTATACTAATTGGAGCAGCCTTGTTTCATCATATTTTTCTCTTTCTGTGTTTTTATTTTTATTATTTAATTTCATTTTAACCTTTGATCCACCTCTGTGTGTGTGTATAGGCAGAGGAACTGATGAGGAAGATAGAGAAAGAAGAGGAGCAGATCTCTTATGAAGAGCCAGACAAAAAAGTATTTCATCTGTGTATTGTAAACCTTGTAATCGGGTATGTACAATATTTTTACATAATTGTGTTAAATCAACCCATAAAAACACTTTGTATCTATCCAGTATGTACAGGTACTATTTTTCACTTTACTTTATGAAATTTTATTATAAACAAAAGATGACATTATGAGAGCAGTCTGTGTAAATTACACTACCATTTAAAAGTATCTTTTTTTAAAGAAAATGCATACTTTAGACATAAGGATGAATTAAATAGATCAAAGAAGATAGAATTTCTATTTCAAATTTAACTTTTTATTCATCAAATAATTCTGAAAACAAAGATCAGGGTTTCCACAAAAAACATTTAGCAGCTGTTATCAACATAAGAAATAAGCAGCAAATCAGCATATTAGAATGATTATCTGTAATACATCATTTATTACAGGACTTTGTACTGTGCTAAAGGGAACTATGACTTTGGTATTTCTCGTGTCATAAAGAGTCTTGAGCCATACAACAAAAAGGTAATCAATATTTAATTCAATGTTTTAATAAAAGGCATTTTTTTGTGTTCACACGGCACATAAACTTGCATATTCCTTACTTGCTGTACTTCTCTCAGTCTAGCTGTGTACATCCTCAAACATGTTATTGTTGTGTATTCACAAATATCAATTGAAGAGGTCTTGACTGTATCCAGCTGCATAAACAGTGTTTCCCAGACTTCAGCATTCTCGCTCTCATGACACTGTAGCAGATGTACAACACTGCACTTCCTTTTGCACCCCACCTCTGCCTTTGGTCTCATGTCACCCAGGAGTCGGTACTGAATATGTACATTTAAATCCCCCCCAAAAAATCATGTTTGGTTAGATTTTCTAAACATGTTGAATTTCCTAAGGTGGCAAGTTCTTTAGCCTCAAGTTCAAGCAATGTTTTCTGGTTTTAGTGATGTGATTGCCATGTGATATTATATAGTTATTTGTGTTTGGCATAACAATGACGTCTTGTGTTTTTAGCTTGGAACAGACACGTGGTTCTATGCTAAGAGATGTTTTCTCTCACTACTGGAAAACATGGCCAAACACATGATCATGCTCAGGGATCCAGTGGTGCAAGAGTGCATTCAGTTCCTTGAGCACTGTGAATGTAAGTATTTCCTCTAAAGAAGTGGATTTATACAGGTTCTGTATTCAAATGTAGCAGGACTGTGTCAGTGCAAAGCTATAATCCTCCTGTAATATGGAAAGCATCAAAATGTCTAGTGAATCTAGTGATTATGAGTTCACTGTTGTTTTAATTGTTTAAATCAGTTGGGATGAAATGCTGTTTTTTGAAAGCTGAGACGTTAATTAATTTTCAATCATGAGATTCTCCATGGGACTAATTACTTTTTTAACCCTCCCCTCTAGTGTACGGTAAAGATGTGCCTGCCATAATAGAGCAGCCTCTGGAGGAGGACCGCATGCATATTGGCAAGAACACCGTCACGTATGAATCTCGCCTGATAAAAGCTCTTTTCTATGAAGTCACAGGATGGAATGAGTAATCCTTACACATTAGATCTCTGTATTAGAACAAGATATTGGGAAAATATTCATCACAGACCACAATTTTCTCACTGACATAGATGGCGGTTTGACTAATAAGACATGTCAACATGGCTACTTTCTAAGCAGCTTTAGAGAGATCATGCTGTGTCTGGACTAATGTCAAATAAGCATTTTTAAGCATGCATTCTCTGTAATAATGAGCCCACAGGGGTTTACTCCCTCCAAATTTGTAAGAGAAAATATTAACCAAAGAAGGGCATTTTTGTTTTCATTTAAACTAAGCTCTGTTCATGTTAAAATGATGCCTCTATTTAACCTTTTATATGCTTAGTGCATTAACATGGGAGGCATTAAAATTGTACAGTTAATAAAAAAAATGCATCATAGTAGATTTTCTTTATTTATTATAAAGTATACATTTTGTTAATTTGATTTTATTAAAATGTATTTTCCTGTAAATGTTTTCCTGGCTATTTTGGCCTTGTTTGCGTCATGTTGTTTTCACCTAGACAGCATTAATAGAACACGCCGACTTATGGGAACTTTAGCTTATTCACCGTATCGACCAGTTAGATAAGTCCATGCATACCTTTTTCATCTCCGTGCGTGCTGTAACTCTGTCTGACGCACCCACCGTTAGCCTAGCTTAGCACAAAGACTGGATGTAAATGGATACAGCTAGCATACTAATCCCAATAAGTGACAAAACAACACAAACATTTTTCTATTTACATGTTGTGATTTGTATTGTCAGAGTGTAAAAATAACAAGGTCATATGAGAGACAGCCATCTTTTAAATGTATTTAAATACTGGGAACTATATTCTCAGAAGGCGAAGCACTGCTATTTGGGCGGAGTGATTAACGCAGCACCTGAGATGCACCGTGGTGAGGATTAGAGAGTTCACACAGAGTAATAGAGTCAGCAATTACTACAGTAGATAGTAAAAGCATAGTTTACAATCATAGAGTGTGTTCGTGACAAAACAATAGGGCCTGCAAACATTAGGGCTTGCTCACATATCGCGTCTTTTGTAAGCTCAAGTTCGTCATTTCAAATGTAGGTGCGCGGGATATGCACGCTCATAATGGAAGCAAAAGCGGTTTTCTACATGTTTTTATGAGCTATATGTGAATGGTGCCATACAGGGGGCACATGGAGACTGGGAAAAACTGCAATAGTGGTGACCAACCTATTCATAAAATAGTGTCACTAACGTTACATTAGATCTGGCTAATGGCACTGTTACTGTAGGCTAGTCATTTAAAAACATACCAGAACACTTACCACAGCCGCAGGTGATCCACTTTGTCCTGTCTGTGCTATCGATGGGATGGTCGTATCCTTTTTTTTTTTTTTTTAAATAGTCCTCTTCAGTGAAATGTACTGAGCAAACACGATGGTCCTTGATGATGTGGTCCTTCAGGTGTGTTTGGATCTATCGTTAAATCCAGAGCAAGTAAGCCATTGATTTATCAGGTCAGCGTTTTTGGTTGGAATTCTATAACACATCATGGTAATAATACCTTACCTGGTCTCCCTTGTTTATTGTCGCAGCTCTTTACAATACAGCGAACACCCATGATTGTAAACTATGCTTTTAATAGTCTAGTAATTGCTGACTCTATTACTCTGTGTGAACTCTCTGCTCCTCACCACGGTGTGACTCAGGTGCTGCGGTAATCACTCCGCCCAAGTAGTAGTGCTTCGCCTTCTGAGAATATAGTTCCCAGTATTTATACTGTTAAAGGATGGCTGTGTCTCATATGACCTTGTTATTTGTACACTCTGTGACTATACAAATCACAACATGTAAAAAGGAAAATGTTTGCATTATTTTGTCATTTATTTGGGATTAGTATGCTAGCTGGAGCCATTCACATCCAGTCTTTGTGCTAAGCTAAGCTAGCGGTGGGTGCGTCAGACAGAGTTACAGCACACACAGAGATGAAAAAGGTATGTATGGACTTATCTAACTCTGGGGGATACGGTGAATAAGCTAAAGTCCAAAAAGTCAGCGTGTTCCTTTAAATACCACACAATCACTGAGAAATACACCTAAAGCCTGTATAAAGAAGGAAATCGGGCTCTGAGACCATTATTTCATTAAGCATGGCCCTTAAATTAAGGGTCTCTTCGTTATGTCCTGCTCTGAAAGGTAATAGTTGAGAAAACCTCCTAACGTGCTCACTGCAACGCCTGTCATATGACTTGAGCAGCCATCTATGAAAAGAAACATATACGAGTTAGTTTCAGACAGTATAATTGTGTCATGTTAATGAAGTAATTCTTCATTTTTATTAAAGAGCAAACTAACACCTGTCAGCGTTTTTTCCCTTCTTTTCACCCGTTTGTGGGGTGCATCCAAAAATTCCTCAAAGATCTGGGAGATGTCCTCTGAGGGGGAAAAACAATTATTGAACAACAATTGAAAAACAATCATTTTAACCGTTCATTAGGATTAGGATATTTTTTAAGTGTACATTTAACATGATTTAACTCACCTTCTTTGCCAAAACAACCCACTTCTTGGTCTTGCCATGTTAAAATAGACTGTAACCAGTCCAGTTTATAGAAGTCTGAGAATCCCACTAAACCACATAAAAGAACTGTAAAATAATAAAAAAAATGCATTAAGTGGATGTTATAAGAATTGTTCTCCATTGATTGATTCCACTCTGCATGTACTAACTGTTTTCTATGAAGATGTCCTGCATTTGGCCAGTAAGACCATTCTTGAAAATGTCCTGGTTGCTTTTTATCATGTTGGTGCAGAAGATTCTCTTATAATGTTCCACAGTTATGTTGACACGAGACAATCTCAGGTCCCCATTGAGCATTCTGGAGCACCCTTTCTGAGGACACAAGTGTCAGACTGAATGTACATAGATTTACTTCAGATTACACCAGAAATGTCTTATACTTTCTCTGTTCTTAAAGGGATCGTTCACACAAAAATGAAAAATGTGTCATCACATCTTACTCACGCTACATAAAAGAAGATATTTTAAAGAATGTTGGCAACCAAACATTTGATGGTCCCCAATGACTTCCATAGTATTTTTCCCTATATGGAAGTCAATGTGGGACCATCAAATGTTTGCTTACAAAATATCTTATATTCAGCAAAATATCTTATTTTGTGTTCAATAGAAGAAAGAAACTCATACAGGTTTGGAACAACTTGAGGGTGAGTGTAAATATTTATTTTTGGGTGAACTATGCCTTTAATAAAAGGTAAACAATCACACAGTATAGTAAAGATAGAGTGGTTACCATTGTTCCTATCATGAAGTACAATAGCTGGTGGGACAGGGAATAGTGTTGACATCCAAACTGTGTCATTGTGTCTCTACAGGACTTAGTCACAATACATGGGGTTCCATTGTCTTTCCTTTCGATACAATAACAGTTAATGATATTTATACCTTTTTGATGATATTTTGATATTATTCTACAATCTTCTTACCATGTTCCTAGAAGGAGAGTCATGCACTTGTCACTCAGGTGCTCATCATAGCACTCCATAGACCTCACTGAGGAATAAACCAGCGAGGGGTCTGTGGAGCCCCATTCTGCAGGCAGGGACCAAAAGGAGCTGTGCAAAATGGGCTCAAACTCTGCTCAGGAGAAACAGTTCAGGTTTTCATTAATATTATACAATAAGGTTCGTTAGTTAACATTAGTTAACATAACTAACAATGAACCGCACATATACAGCATTTATTGATCATTTGCTAATATTAATTTCAACATCATTTAATGCACTGTGAACTAACAATGAACAGCTCTATTTTTATTAACTAACGTTCACTTAACAAATGGATTGCTCATGATTAGTAATAGTCTACATTAACTAATGAACCTTATTGTAAAGTGTTACCAGGTCTTCTATGTGATTATTAGACTGGATTTTGAATAGGGTTTCTTTTCAAAGAGTATTACCTTTGAAGTAAGTGGGGTCTGTCTCCTGAAGAGCGTTGACAGCAGTAGAGAGGCTCTTGTTCAATCTTTTCAGCATATAAACAGCAGCTGCGCGCTGAGAGAGACTCAGAAAATCCGAATGCGGCCAAGTTCGTGTTGCCTCCCGCAGCTGCGCTGAATTATATAATACACCCAATGGTGAACCAATGATGGATTATTTACCTCTGAAAACCATCATAGTATTAGCCCTCTAATAAAGCACTGAACCCTCCAAAAGAAGGTCAACACAAACCGCTGAGGCTCTAAAAATGTGTTTTAATTAGCCTACTTTACAAATCTGTAAATAACTATTCAGACAACGTCAGAAACCAGAAAGATTACAGAACCCGGAATAGATTTTATATATCACACATATAATCATTAAAAAACTTCAGTGTTTTGTTTAAAATGTCATTAAAATAAATAGTGTTAGCTTAAGCGCTATAGTGGCACATTGCAAACGTAATCGATAAAATAGTTTTTTAAAAAGTTGAATATGGTACTCAAACAAACAAACAAACACAGCAGGGTATTTGATTTTGAATAGATTCAAACTGTAACATAATGGTTTACCTTGAAGTATTATGTATCCAACAACACCGTCCAGGTTGATGTTTCTGCCCTGCATTTCAAAGTATGTGATTCCCTTAGATAAACTCATAAGTATGTTATCAATCACATCCTGCTTTGATAAATCAATTGTAGACGAGAGAAGGATAAGTACGAGAAAAGGAAACCACATTTTAAGAGCTTTAAGAATAGAAAAACAAACGGGGCAAATCGTTAACGGACTATCCAGTAGTTTTTTCCCTTATTTCAAAGGCGAAGCTGTTTGACAAAGCAAACCCATCACGTGACTCACCCAGGTCCCCTGAAACCGTGGGGTGCCACTATTCATGCTTTTGCTTAAAAATATTTCTTTCTTTCTTTCTTTCTTTCTTTCTTTCTTTCTTTCTTTCTTTCTTTCTTTCTTTCTTTCTTTCTTTCTTTCTTTCTTTCTTTCTTTCTTTTTTTTCTTTCTTTCTTTCTTTCTTTCTTTCTTTCTTTTTCTGTAAAAAAGAATCTTTTTTCAATGTTATAATATTGACAAAAAAATCTGGAATAATAATAGGCTAACATTAATTGAAAGCCGCACATTTTTAGCAATAATTATATGTTTTACCATGTGACCAGTCATTTTTGGTAGGCTACTGTTTTATATAGGCCTATATTCACTTTTACTGTTCAATATTTACTTTTTTCTGTTGTACATATGTAAAAAAAAATGTCGCACGTAAAGCACCTAAAGGTTAGGCTACTAGTGTCGTGTGCAATGATAAGCATGTACAGTGAATTATGACATTCAAAATTATTCTAATTAAATGTGTGCTTAATTCATTGTTGTCAGGAACTGTATATACTTTTAGCGATTATTAACATCGAAATGTACGAATGACATGAATGACATGCTGTTTAAGAATGTTAATATGTGTATTCGCTGTGGTTCATGTCTCTTTAAATTTCATGTCCTACTTTAAGCCACGTCATAATCAGGAAAACACAATGGCGGATGCCAATGCGGCAGTGGCTGTGGTGACAGTGTCATTGGTTCTTTTAGGACTTTTATCGGGGTTAAGCTTATCGTGGGCTCTTCTACCGGTCGCTGTAGTGGTGCTTATTTTTGTACTAGCCAGTGGATTAAGGGGACGAGATGAACTTGCACATTTGAACGTTTGCGTGTTGGTGCTGGGAGATATAGGGCGCAGTCCTCGCATGCAGTATCATGCGCTCTCTCTCAGCAGACATGGATACAGTGTCACCCTAATTGGCTTTCTTGGTATACATTTTAACGCATGAACTTCTCATTGCATTATTTTTTGCTTTTATGCATGATACCAAATGCCCATAAATGTAGCCCCCATGTAAGGCATGCTAATAAACGACAAATCAGATATGCATTACATTGGTCACCGTGCTAGCTTTTAGCACCTCTAACACTGGCATTTTGCTCACATAGGTACTAAACCTCATCAAGACATTCTTGAGGATGACAGGATAGACATACTTCCTATTTCAGAACTAATGGGGCTTAGAGGTAATACAAACATATAATATAAAGAAAACTTGCAAGCACAACAGACCATGGACAGTCGTTCTGATATAAAGAATAATCTTCATTTTCCTTTCAGTTGGCCCTAAAATTGTCAGGTATGTTTCAAAGGTTATATTCCAGTCTTTTCAGCTGTTCTATGTGTTGATGAAGATTGAGGACCAAGGCTATATCCTTATGCAGGTGTATGTCTCTTTTATCGAGTAAAGTAATTTTGATATCTGATGATGTCTTAAAGTGAAATTCTAAGGCACATCTGTGTATTCCATAGAACCCTCCAGGACTGCCAGCTATAGCAGTGGCATGGGTGGCCAGTCGTGTCAGGGGAAACCAGTTCATCATAGACTGGCACAACTATGGATACACCATAATGGCTCTTACTCATGGGGAGAATCATCCAATTGTTAGAGTGGCAAAATGGTAAGTAGCAGATGAAAAATATCTCTTAAAGGGTTAGTTCACCCAAAAATGAAAATCATGTCATTAATGACTCACCCTCATGTCATTCCAAGCCTGTAAGACTTCAGTAGAGAGCTAGTAGAGAGCATTTAGTCCTAGAGATTTCTGTCCTTCCATTGAAAATGTGTATGGTATACTGTCCTTGTCCAGAAAGGAAATGTGACATCAGTGGGTTAGGTAGAATGTTCTGAAGCATCGAAAATACATTTTGGTCCAAAAATAACAAAAACTATGACTTCATTAAACATTGTATTGTCTTCCGATTCTGTCCGCAGTGACTCTGCTGACGTGTTCTCTGGTAACCAGTTACCAAAGATGTTAATGAGATGAGATCAGAGATGATACAATGTTTAATAAAGTCGTAGTTTTTGTTATTTTTGGACCAAAATGTATTTTCGATGCTTCAGAACATTCTACCTAACCCACTGATGTCACATGGACTACTTTGATGATGTCTCTATTTCCTTTCTGGACAAGGACAGGATACCGCACATACATTTTCATTGGAGGGACAGAAAGCTCTCGGACTAAATCTAAAATACCTTAAACTGTGTTCTGAAGATGAACTGAGGTCTTACGGGCTTGGAACGACATGAGGGTGAGTCATTAATGACATAATTTTAATTTTTGGGAGAACTAACACTGTTTTAAGTGGTATTTGAAAAATGTCTGAACTGTGCTTTGTGTTGTTGGCAGGTATGAGAAACTCTTTGGATGTTTCTCGGATCATAACTTATGTGTCACTAACGCGATGAGGGAAGATCTTCGGAAGAACTGGAATATTGAGTATGTTTAACGTAAATTATTTATTATAAATGTTTTATTATATCACATAATATTAATAGTAATAATAATAATTGAATAAACTTGAATTTCTTTACAATACAAGCCAGTTTATCAATCTTGCAATTGTAGGGCAACCACATTATATGACAAGCCACCCTCGATATTCAGAGAAACACCTCTGAAACTTCAACATGAACTGTTTGTCAGAATGAGCAGCGTTTATTCACCGTTTAGGCCTAGGTAAGTATTTTCATGTTAAGTCATTTGCTCTTATTCCATTAAGTTGCACAAATAGTAGGCAAAACCAGTCAGCTCTGTTGCCATTTAGGTTTTTTTTTTTTGTCATTTTATTAGTGCTTTACATGTTCCTCTTTATAACTTCTTAGTTCTGACGTCACTAAGGAGCACATGGAGCTGACAGCCTTCACAGAGCGAAACACTCAAACAGGTGCTGTGACGCGCTCTGCTGGACGACCTGCTCTGCTTATCAGCAGCACCAGCTGGACGGGTCAGTGCCGTCCACACTGAGCTATAGGGATGTTTTCCTTCGTTCGCTTAATTGAAATGTCCTAACTCTTCATTATTTATGTTCTCTAACAGAGGATGAAGACTTCTCAATTCTTTTACAAGCCCTTCAAGGTTATTATTTTTTTTTTATCTCTCCATATATACAACTGTTCAAAAGTTTGAAGTTAGTAAAATGTTTAATTAATGTTTATTTTAAATAAACAAGGATGCATTAAAATAAAATCCAAAAAATGGTGTTCTTTTGAACTTTATATTAATCAAAGAATTTAAAAAGTGTATTATAGTTTCAAAAAAAATAAATATAAAATATTAAGCAACACTGTTTTCAACGTTAATGATAAGAAAAAGCAAATCAGGATCATGTGACACTGAAAGATCACCACAATTGTATTCAAAAATATATAAAAATAGAAGTTATTTTAAACTCTAATATAAATCATATTTTACAATATTAATGTTTTTATTATATTTTAAACATCTCATCTCCAACATCTGATTTCTTTCCATGTCCAACAGAGTATGAGAAGTTTGTTGAGGAAGAGGACAATCTTCCATCATTGGTCTGCGTGATTACAGGTACACAACACTGAGTCTAATATGTATAAATGTTCAGCTTGTTTGTATGTTTCAAACACTTTGATTTGTCAATACAGGTAAAGGTCCTCAGAAGGAGTATTACAAGAAGCTGATTGACTCTAAAGAATTTCAACATGTCAAGATTTGCACTCCATGGCTAGAAGCAGAGGATTATCCAGTTTTACTTGGTACGAAGAACTCATTAAGAGGCCAGGTTTTCACATTTTGCTGACTCCTGGTAGCCTGGCTTCATCATACTCATATTCTATTAAGAATGTGAGTCTGATACTGCTCCATAGGGCTTTGATTATGAGGCGTGTCTTAACCGAACCAGGAAAAAAAACAACAACTCTGCACTCAATTGGATAGACCTACAACCAATCAGAGCAATGCAGTAAGTCAGCTACATAGTTGCATAGCATAGTTGTCAACAGAACTCAACTGCACGCACACTGGAAGTAGTAAAATAATGAGTGTCGCTTCTTTTACTTGGTCCTCCATGAGTGCGACCAAAGGAGAAACCACAACGACCACAGGGTTTTCATTGCGTCCCATCTTCTTAGTGACCATCGGAGCCAGCTGAGAAATTAAACTTTTGCCGAATCCCATAGGAAGGACGGCAAACACATCTTTCCGATCGACAAATGCCTTGATTGGAGTTCTCTGTTCGTCTTTTAAAATGAATGCGCTGTCGATTTTTTTTTTTTTTTTTTTTTTTTTTTTTTTTTTTACAACAGACGTGATAGCAGAATCTATACATCTCAATTCTCCAGCTGCAGCCATCTTTGAGGGAAACCAGTTCAACCCAAGCGCTCTTTGATAACGTGATGATTACGTAACTGCAGATCAGTAGTCCAACATTATATAAAGCCCGCCCTGGCAATTTGATTGGGCCGACGATTTCTGAACCGATCATAATTACTCCTCAATGGATCAAGAAAATGTTGTGAGCAGGGTTCGGGCTGGCATCCAGGCTAGACTCCTGGTTGTTTTGGCTTAAAATACATGGATTTAAATGAGCGTGCTGTTCTCTGATTTTTTTTTTTTCTGGCACAGGTTCGGCTGATCTTGGGGTCTGCTTGCACAAATCCTCCAGTGGTCTTGATCTTCCGATGAAAGTGGTCGACATGTTTGGATGTTGCCTGCCAGTCTGTGCCATACACTTTCAGTGGTACGATTGTGAAATCTGTAATGCTAACATATGTTAGCTGTCATGCTGGGAACAATGGGCTTTATGCCCAGCTGCACTACTTCCTGAACTTCAGACAGCTTCTTGTTTCCTGTCTTCCATTATTGGCCAAATTGATTAATTCAGGTGTGTCTGATTATTGTTGCCATGACAACTGAGGTCAAGCACACCTGGATTAATCAATTTGGCCAATAATTGCAGACAGGAAACAAGGAGCTGGCTGAAGTTCAGGAAGAAGTGGAGCTGGGCATAAAGCCCATTACGTCTGCTCATTATCTGTTTCTTGTTAGCTTGCATGAGTTGGTGAAAAACGAGGAGAATGGGCTTATTTTTAAAGACTCCAATGAGCTGTCTCAACAATTAAAGGCAAGACATTCAAGATCAAGACTTTCTATTCAATATCTTGAATCCCTTGTGATAAATGCTCACGGCTAATTCTGGTATCTATGTAGCTTCTGTTTTCAGACTTTCCTGGTGATCAGGGGAAACTGGGCATCTTCAGGAAGAATCTAAAGGAAAGTGGGCAGCGGCGCTGGAATGAGAATTGGGACCAAAACGTCCTTCCGCTTATTAAAGAGCACTGCGACTGACCAACTAGGTGATGGGCTCATGTAGCATCCTCTCAAATCCTTTGACTCCTATTTTGTGAAAGTTACTGTCAGGTATTTGCACAGGGTACATATTTTTAAGCTAACTGTCCCCACACTGGGACAAAGGATTGCAGCAATGCTACTGGGAAAGACTTGAATATGAGACTAAAAAGCACACTTTCCTTGTAAATAATATGTAAATAAACACTTTATTACAAAGAGATTGTTTTGTCATACATATATTTTGACCATTTCTATAGTGGAGGCTCGGTTGTATGGAAATACTTGAGCAACAGAATCCTTCATGATGACATGTCTCAGTCCAACCCTTTCTGTAAATAAATGTTTCATTTATTATGAAGAATCAGGAATAATGAAAATGGTTTAAACCAATAGTGTAATGAAATAGAGAAGTATTCATAGTATGAAAAACCTACCCAATTCTTCCTTGAAACAGTCATACGTCTGTGGGTTACGTACAGTAGATGCAATGTAAACATCGGGATGGTTTTCTTGAACTTTGCAGTTTAGAAGCCTGCTCAGCAGCTTGACCAAACAAGCAATTGTCTCAGGATCGTACACCACATCTGGTTCAAACAAACAGAGCAATGTTATTGAAGACCTCTCAGACATTATGTGTTGTTCAGAGAATGAGAATAAATCACATTTGAAACTATAATGTGTGTAATCTTGAAAATATCTTCTGGGTTTTGTGTCACCTGCAGCAATGATGGTGTTGGCCTGTATTCTTTGCAGCTGTTCATCAGAAACATTTTCCCAGTGCAATTCCTCCACGCTCACTGATGCACTGTTACTGCCAGAGTTAGTTAAGCAGTTTGTGATATTGTCCTTCAGCCTCTGAAGCACAGTTTGATGGCAGTCGCTGAAGATATATTTGGTTAGGCTGGATGACCGACATACTACAATTCCCGTAAGTCCAATTCCACTGCCCAGCTCTAGCACTGTCCTGCACGTACAGCCCAAATGTAAATGTATGGCAGCATGAATGTAATAATTTAAACAATTAACAAAATAGAGAAAGTCACTTCACTTTATTAAGACCTTAATGTAAGTAGCTTGTCACTCTGTTTTTGTTTCTCATACGCTATTGTTCAAAAGTTTGGGGTCAGTAAGTTTTTTTTTTTTTTTTTTTTATGTTTTTGAAAGAAATCTTGTGTTCGCCAAGGATGTGCTTTATTGTGAAATCTTATTACAAATTAAAATAGCAGTTTTCGATTTTGAAATAGTTTAATTTATTCCTGTAATGCCAAAGATTAATTGTCAGCATCATTACTCTCAGTCTTCAGTGTCACATCACATGGTATCATTCTAATATGATGATTTGATTTCTTACTATCAATGTTGAACACAGCCAGATTCTTTGAATATAATGTTCAAAAAACAGCAGACACTTTTGATCAATTTAATGAATCCATTCTGATCCCAAACCTTTTGAACAGTAGTGTGTATATATATTTAAATACAATTTTAAATTACTAATTATATTATGAATTTAAGTGCCTTTAGAATATTAGTATTTTTGTACTTAGAGCAATAGTATTTCTATTTAATTTTATGACATTTCTTTTTCCCCTCAAAACTTTTTTCCCCTGGTAATCCCAGATTTTCAGTGTTGTCTCAGATTTTTGGATGTATATCCACTGTATAACATTAAATTATATAAAATAAAGAAACAACAAATGTAATCAACCAGAGAGTTGTGAAGTGTCAGACTTGCTTGTTTTTGAAGATGTGTGTATTTTCCAGAGCCCATTCAGCCAGGTACAGGGCAGCCTCCCAGGTAACCAGACCTGTGGTGCCCTGAGCGATGAGGGCCACGTTCTCTGCTAGACTAACCGCATCACCTGTTGGCTTTTGAGATCGAACACATTCTGATATTGTATTCTGTTACAGGAATAAGGTCCAGTTCTAATATGATCTAACTTACCAGAAAGTAGGTTTTGTAGCATACATCCTCCTCCTGAGCGCACATGAGCTCTCCTAGCGCTTCATACAGTTCATCCAGGGGTTCAGCAGCTACCATCTCATGCTACAAAAATAATTCTTCATGAGAACAAGCAGTATCTCAAAATCAGTAGAAAAGGTGTAAAACATATTTTATAGGTTTTGTAAAGAAACAAAGCCAACCCTTTTTATCAATTCTGTTAGGAAGCGTCTTCTGTATTTTAAAGAGGGGGGATTCTTGAGACAAATGGCATGCAAACATGTCTGCAAAAAAAAAAAAAAAGTTACTTTAATACGTTTTGTAAAGAAACAAAGCCAACCTTTTTTTTTATCAATTCTGTTAGGAAGTGTCTTCTGTATTTTAAAGAGGGGGGACTCTTGAAATAAATGGGAAGCAAACATGTCTACAAAAAGTTACTTTAATTGTATTAATTGACTCATTCGTTTACTTTCACAGTAGCTTCTTTACCTTCTGGAGAATGTCCATTATGAATTCTGAAGGTTTTGAAGTTGTAAGTTCTTTGTCTAAAGACTACAAAACATATTGGGTTATTCATAGAACAAAAAGAAAACCTAAAATCGATCGTAACTAATGTTGAATACACTGGTGTCGTCAATGTGTTACTTACATCCCAAGGAAGTGTATTTAAAATACCCATAGCGAAGAAGTTCACTTGAAAGGAATGTATGACTTCTTTTCTAGTTTTGTGGCCCATTCCTTCCTCTTATATTGCTAATCTCTTTAAAACACCTACATACGCTTGCTATTGATATTATTAAAGTATACAGATTTCGGAAGATGCATAATGTTCGAATTCCATGGTGAACTACTTCTTCGTGTGTATCAGTCCCATGGATCAGTCCGCTGGAGCGCCACCTGCCGGGTTGGTTGTGCAGCAGAATCACATGACCACAAGCCGCCGGCTCGCCCACGTGAATCTCAGCCTGTTGAGTTTTATTATGCTATTTTCTGAAAGTGTTTTAGAAATGTAAGCCTAATAATGTTGAAGCATTTATTAGAAAGTGTTCTACATCTGGCATGATAATGATGAAGATAGATTGGCATGCAATAGGCCTATCTGTTGCTGCAGCCAAAACATTTTATTGCTTGTGAATAATTGTAGTCTTATAATACGTTCTAAAAATATTCTCTGACTGACCCGATGACAAAACTGAGTTTTAACCCTAGTGATCTTGCGTAAGCTGACATTGTTTCTTTCAAATTGCGAATACAGCCCTTGGGAGTCTCGATCACTTCTCCAAAGCATTTCTTCATTTTGCGGTCAACTTGTGACAAAGACACATGGTGCCTAATATTTTAGTTATTTAAGTATATTTTTTTTGTTTTGTTTTTTGCTAGACATATGCTTTCAAAACAAACCTGCCGCTATAATGTGCTGAAATTCGTGGTTGTAGCTACAGTTTAGATTAATAAGGAAATAAATGACACAGACATGTTAATGCTCGTCAGTTTCGCAAAGTAGCGCAATGATCAGTGCCACACCCTTATGTCATCAGCTTCAAAATACCATGTATTCCAGCACTCACACCACAAATACATCACCTACCAGCTCATCATTACTAATTGTCTTATATGATCAATATATTTTACAACATGTGACATTTTTCTATCTCTTCATAACCCTGTCAATTCACGTGTTTAATCATCTTGGAAACTGAAGCCAATTATTTTAATAAAGCTTTAATGAGTAGATTAGATATGGGTTACAAGCGCATGATTATATTAATTAGGATCTGCTCGCAACGTATCCTACACCAGCATTCATTGTGGTTAAAGTCGCTTGTTTTAATTAGTTACATGTATTTATAGCGTATTAGGGTATGCCTAGAAATAGACTTCCACTCCACATGTCTCTTTTGCGATTGGTCGAAATAGAGCAGGCAAAAGATTGCAATTGGGCGGAATAAAGATCGGTCATGTGAAGAACACTCCTAGTTCGAAGTGGTCAAGAAGCCCTCCACACAACGAAACTTTCTCCAGACACTTCATTTCACTTCATTGTGGGTCTCAAAGGAAGTCAAAATGAACGTGAGTAATTTTAGGACGCATCGTCTCTTCATTATTCCTATTTATAAATATTGGCCTATATTTTGTCAAATTGTCTGTATTTGTTGAGAGCATGTCAGAATGCATTCTCCATTTTATAAGTAAAATCAAGTAATACAGTATGAACGCATGTCGCATTGTAGCAGCTGAAGTCAGGTATATTGGTGTTTGTTGTCTATGGTGCATAGTGTGTGAAATTACGTGCATTGTTAATGGGTGTGAACTACTCGCATCTTATGCTCATGTTGTTAGTTCCATCATCAGATCCATTTTTATCACAATGATGTACTGGTCAGTGACATTAGGTTTTTATTTAATAAATAATAGGAAATGCAATTCATAAAAGCTGACTTATCTCAGTTGAATGAATAGTTCATTTTTTAAAAAAAGAAAAAAAATCTGTTATTTACTCACCCTCAATTTGTTTTAATCCTGTATGAGTTTCTTCTGCTGAACACAAAGTTTTTTTTGAAGAATGTTGGTAACCACCAGACATAGGGAAAAAATAGCCTACTATGGACGTCATTTAGTGTCATTGAATTTAGTTTTATATGTAAGCCTTTTCATTGAGCAATGCAGCCATAATCAAATAATAGAAAGTGAATTATGCTAAGTTTAGGGCAGATGTTTGCTTCATAGCCTTAGGCTATTGAGTTTGCATGTAGTCTGTAATCCTTCGGCATTTTAGGGTAATTCATCATACCTTAACATGTTCAATCCTCTGGCATTTCTACAGATGAAGCGAGACTGGCCATTTCAAACCCAACTTTGGTGTGAAATCATACAGACCCAGGGACATTGAAAAGGAGACCCTTTAGCTCACGTTCACTCTTAGCTCAGAGACTCTTAGCTCCCTTTTGCAGTTGAAGTAAGCAGTTTAGAAATTTGAGAAAGAAATAGTGAGGCTTATCGCAGTGCTCTGAAATTGTTGTTTTGCAGTATAGCTTCTGACTTTGAGCTGGTTTACAGTTACTCACACCGACTAATGTGGAAAGAATGCACCTCTGTAACACATCTGTCCTTTCACATTCTCAGTCTATTGCCTTTTTTTCCTTCTTTTCCTCCTCCTATCTCTCTCTTGACCATCTTTCCTCTCCACTGTTCAGCCAGCTATAGACCATTTCAAAAGATGTAAACAACACTGGTCCAGAAGCACTTCCTGTTTCAGTTTTTTAACACTACATAAAAGCTAGGATAAAATACAACCAACAGAACATTTAAAACTGAATCAAAAAGTTAAACAAACATCTTTAAGATGTTTTCTTTACATGTGAAATAAAGAAAACAGTTACAAACTGAAACAGGAAGTGCTTCTGGACCAGTGTTGTTTACATCTTGTGAAATGGTCTATAGCTATAAAAATCTACTTTCCTTGGCAGCTGTTAATCACAATAGCGACCTTGTATAATTCAGCTTGTGATTCTGCAGCTGCTGACCCAACATGGCTTCTTAACTTACACCAGATATGCACAGAGATGGCATGGCCACTAATTTTTAAAGATTGAATGATTAAAGTCATCATGAAACGGAAGTTGCGAAAAGAATAGTCTTTTCTTCCCTATTGTGACATATATGCAAGTGAAACAGCTTCTTGAACAAGAACAAATTAAATAAGTAAGAATTGACTATTTTAATTTCAGGGTGACTTTAAGATATAGCTCTTCTTGTATCTGTCTTGTAGCACAGAGGTTTTCCAATAGAGCAACCATGCCACATCTGCAGTTTTTTTGAAAGTTTAAGTCCGTCTCTTTGCCTTTTACCATTGGACCAGAATTTTCCTATCAACGCATTGGAAAATTTGACTGCATTGCTTTTGTGAGGCTGATTGTGTGCACTCCATCATTACAGCTCCAGTCTCTCTTTGGTCTCTAGAGAAAACCAGGCACAGTGCCCAGCTGTACAAGTCAAATTTAAGTGGATACACATGTTCTGCTATACTAATAGTGTATATCCCAAATAAAACAGTCGGTGAGATGTACAAAAATCGAATTACTCTTAGAATAAAGAGTAACATGAGCTCTCACTGTCTAACAGGGTGTGCTTGTGCAGAATATGTCCTTCAAGGTGGGACATACTTTGACAATTACAGGAGTCCCCAAGGCCGATTCTACAAAGTAAGCCTCCCCAAAGTAACTTTGGAATTTAGGATGTTAACAGCAACAGGAGTAATGTCTCTCATTTGCTCTATTGCAGTTTTGCCATTAACATTGGTCACAGCGCCGAGGACATCGCTCTACACGTTAACCCTCGTTTTGATGCCCATGGTGACCAGTGCACTATAGTGTGCAATTCATTCCAGGGTGGCAGTTGGAACGAGGAGCTAAGAGAGAGTAACTTTCCATTTAATCAGAATGAGGATTTCCAGGCAAGACTTACATATATATCTTAATGAAACTGCTTTTGAGTATAAACATAATGATAATAAATGAGTGGTGGATGAAATGTAATGGCCCCTTATATTGTGCAATTTTAAAGAGGATATATGCTTTGTTAAATTTTCAACTTTCTTTAGTAGTGTCTACTGTTTCTGTTTGAGCATGGGAAAAAAAGCACAATATTCCTCATTTAAATAATTCCTGATTGAAGGCTGGCCTGTTTGAATTGCGTTAGTAGTGTGTTCAAAAAACTCAATATTATGGTAAGGATCGTGACATTTCCATAACACACTTGAAGCGGTTGACCAATCAGAGCATGAGGCCCGCCACGGTACAGGGGTCGCAAAAATGAAATCGACAATGTCAATTGTGCATTAAATGTAGTGAATGTGCCCACTAACACTACACACTGCATGTCACACGGTTTCTGTAAAATGAAACCAACACGCATACAGTCAGCTAAGGTCAACTGTGTTTTCAGTGCAGTGAATGTGCACGCTGTCCCACGCCCACATTCACTTACAGACATGTTAAGGCCCACGGGGCTTGCCCCGCTTGCTCTCTCACAGCAAACTGATATAAGGGTATCAGATTGGCGCACCCCCGCCTCACTCACTGCAAACACAGTGTCTGTTACAGCACACCAGAGCTCTCGCGTCGCCACTATGACACAACCAGAGATCCAGATCCCATTCTACCCCTAGCCATTCATGTAGACGCGTGAGCACAGTTTCCTGGGGTATCGGAATGGGTGCTGAACACTATAAAAAGAGGCTATTCGCTACAGTTTGCTCAACGCCCCGCCGCTGCATGGCGCACGCCGAATCCACGTTATACCGAAGTAGCTCATCTACTTCGAGCCGAAATAGCGACACTATTGAGCAAAGGGACAGTAGAGCCTTTATCTCAAGCTCAAAGCGAAGGGGGCCTGTACAGCAGATATTTGCTGGTGCCGAAAAAAGACGGGGTCTCAGACCCAATCTAGGTCTAGACAACTGAACAAAGCGCTTATGAAACGCCAGTTCAGAATACTCACAATCAGGAAAATCCTAGCGCAAATTTGCCAAGGGGACTGGTTTATGTCAATAGATCTGAAGGACGCTTATTTCCAGATACAAATAGCGTCACGTAACAGGCGTTTCTTGAGATTCGCCTTCGAGGGCCAGGCATATCAATACACAGTCGTACCGTTCGGCCTGTCTCTTGCACCCCATACATTTACAATGTGCATGGACGCAGCTCTCGCACCCCTGAAACTTCGGGACATGCGAGTTTTGAACTACTTGGACGATTGACTGATTCTAACTTGATCTCATTCAGAGCTCATAGAACACAGGACCCTATTACTCAAACATCTCAAGAATCTGGGCCTCACAGTCAATTGGGCAAAGTTCGCTGTCTCTCAGTCAGGAAATATCCTTTCTGGGCATAGAACTGAACTCGCTGTCTATGACATTAAGACGTGTCACAGCTCTGAAACCTTGGAGAGCGACCGACTGGTACCAGTCAGGAGTAAGCCTGGGGGCTTCCTGGAGTGTGCAGGTGGTGTCCACGGACACCTCCACCTCGGGACAGGGAGTGCTGCACGAGGGCAGACCATTCTTTGGCAAGTGGTCAGAACGAGAAAAGCTCCTACACATAGAAATGATGGCAATCGACAACACGCTGAGGCGCCTCTGTCCCCGAATAAAAGGTCACCACGTCTTAGACTCCATTCGGACAACATGTCGGTGGTGGCTTACATAAATCACCAGGGCGGCGTCAAATCCCAAAACCTTTACAGGTCGACGAAACACCTCCTGGTCTGGGCTCAGCACAATCTGCGCTCACTAAGAGCAACAATCGTGCCTGGCTTCCTGAATTTGGGGCCAGACAGACTGTCCAGAAAATATTTTCCTGCAGGAGAATGGTCTCTGCATATGCAGACGGTCCTTCTGCTGTGGGAGACATTCGGTAGAGCGCAGGTAGACCTGTTTGCGTCTCAAGAAAACGCTCACTTCTCGAAGTTTTTCTCCAAGAGCAGAAATGCGCTGGCCCACGTCTGGCCCCGCTGCACGCTCTATGCTTTTGCCCCAGTTTCGCTCCTCCCTCAGGTGTTGGAACGAATCAGGGAAACCGGATGCTCAGTGGTCCTTGTGGCTCCGCTCTGGACAAACCAAGCCTGGTTCCCAGTCCTGATGCAGATAATGAGCACTGCCCCATGGCCAATACCGATGAGGAAAGACCTCTCTCAGGCTGAGGGCTCGATTTGGCATCCTCACCCGGAACGGTGGGCCCTGCACGCATGGGCCATCAACGGGTACCCGCAAACGTCCCAGAGGGACGTTAAACACAATCATGCAGGCTAGAGTGCCATCTACCAGACTACTCTATGCCTTAAAGTGGTCAGTGTTTGCTGACTGGTGCAAAGCCCGAGGTTTTTCACCCATAGACAGCGGGGTGAGGGAGGTTCTCTCCTTCTTTCAAGAGCTGCAGGATAAGGGCAGAACCCCATCCACGCTCAAAGTTTATGTGGCAGCCATAGCAGCGATTACAAAACCCGCGACTGGCCTGTCACTGGGGAAAACGATCTGGTCATCCGCTTCCTAAAAGGAGCTAAGAGGTTGAATCCTCCCAGACCCCCCTCAATCCCCATGTGGGACCTTTCCACGGTTTTGGAAGCCATGAAAGGTGCCCAGTTCGAGCCAATCCACTTGTCGGACATGAAACGTTCGTCATTCAGGACAGTGTTTCTTATGGCTCTTGCTTCAGTGAAGCGCATAGGGGATTTGCCATGCCTGCAACATGCTCCCATTGGACCGTCACAAAGGGCCTCTCTCAATAGATTGCTGCAGTTTCCGCAGGACGGCTAATAGGCACGCTAAGCCGCCTTGCTTATGTTAAGTCTGCATGCTGCCGCAACGCTTTTTATATTAATTTCATTTTTGGCTTCAATATCTTGTGGAGAAGAGCTTTTCCCCTAAGATATTACGCTGTACTTGTTCCCTCTTCTAAAGAGAACCGAGGTTATGTTCGTAAATGTAAAAAAAAAAAAAAAAAAACATGAACAAGGGCATTTGTAAAAGGGCATTACAGGTCCTCTTTAACAAACATACTTTCTTGTTTCTTTTTTCCTTTAGATAAAAATCACATTCACCAATGAGGATTTCCTGATTACTTTGCCTGATGGTTCTCAAATGCACTTCGCTAACCGTCAGGGTGCTGAGAAGTACAAGTACATACACTTTGAAGGCGAGGCCAGGATGCATGGGGTTGAGATCAAGTAGATTAATCAAAAAAGAAGGCTCACTGTTGTATCCTGAATGCTAAAAATATGCCTAATTTTGTCACTTATCCAGGTCCGTTATTTCACAGTTTTTACTTACTCAATATGAATCTCAATCACAGTCATATTATTTCTATGCCAAATCATCAGCATTCTAATTTTGCTGTGGCACTGTCTATTTTAACCACTAGAGGGAGCGCAATTACAGTAAATTGCCATGAGCTTTTAGAGGTTGGCCTACTTGTAAAACCATTATCAGAGGTTATCAACTGCTTTTATTTGATACTGTATAATGTTCTTAAATCTAGTTTGTAACTAAAACAAATTCACAATTTATAGCTGTTGGCAGATATAAATAAAAATAATATCCTGTTTTCACCAATAAACTACGCCTCAGTCTTTTTGTCTGTTTAATGTGTTCAGACAGAAATGTCTTTTCTTCACGTTGTTGTGTTTAAGTTTAGTTATGCTAAACAAGCAGATGGAGAAGATTGAGTGAATCAAAAGCTTTAATTCTATCAGGTGCTTATCATGCAAACAGAATTAGGAAGTCCCACTGCCAGTTTAAAATAAGTAATTCATGAGATGAATTAAATATTCAGTGCATGAGAAACTGAACAGCATATTTCACGGGTTTTGTGAAGTTGGCATTTTTTTTTTCTGTGGTTAGAAACAACAGAATCATGGCATAAAATTATCTTAAAGTCTTCAGTTTAGTCATACTTGGATACTTAAAACTATTTATGGGGAGTAGGGAAAAAAAAAGAAATAAAATGTTGCGTATGAGTGCAATGTATTGTAATGAGTATTATAGGCCTAACTTCCAATATGTTTTTCATAGAAGTTCAAATGTTTTTTTTTTTCCTCTTGTGAAAGAATATCAATGATTTCCATAAGATTCAATGTTTGTTAGGGTTTTTTTTTTTTTTTTTTTTTAATCATATATGCCAAGAAATTAACTTTGGTGTGTCCTGGCTTGAGAAAGTAAAGAAAAGCTGAACTGCAAAGGAGAGAAAAGTATCAATCGATCCATTCAATGGCAATGAAATTGTAATTATCTCTTCAAAAGGAAGAAGCCAATGACCTGCATATTTCCTGTACTGTTAAAGAAATCTTTTAAAATATACACACTTCAGATCCCAACAGCTCTTGGCTTTTGGAGATGAATAGCCTTCACAGAATCTCTTATGTAAATTGGACATATTGTATGTCTCAAATTCAGTCTTGGCCAAGGGTAAACTGGTGTGTACCTTGATTCTAACCTTTGAAGTGTCAACTGGTATTTTTTTCCCCATTTGCATTTTACACTGCATGAAACACTGTAGGAAAGCTAAAGTAGTCACAGTAAAAAGTGTAGTTATAGTCAGGAAATAAACACATGGACCACTATTACACAAGGTATATTATTTATTCAATGCCCCAATTATACAACATGTGTCTTTTTTATTAATTAAAGAAACATAAATTATAATGCACCCATTGTAAAAAAAAAAAAAAATGAAAGTATATATATATATATATATATATATATATATATATATATATATATGAAGAGTTCAGATGCAAAAGCCTCTAAATGCCATTTGAAATGTTCTTCTTTTATGATGATTTTTATCAAACTTGTATATTTAAGTTCAGTAATTTCACTTAAATAACAATTAATTAATTATCATTGCCATTTAAGTGAAATCACTGAACTTAAATATAAAAGCTTGATAAAAATAATCATTCTAGAAGAAAATTTCAAATGGCACTTAGGGGCTTTTGCATCTGAACTCTTCATATGTATATATATATATATATATATATATACAGTATATACAGTATATATATATATATATATATCAGCTGGCTTCATCACTGTCTCCTCTCCACCAATAAGCTGGTGTGTTTCTAAGATTTCTGGAGCAACATGGTTGCCGTCCATCATCCAGGTGGATGCTGCACATTGCTAGTGGTTGAGGAGATCCCCCCCCCTTCTAGTGCCAAAAAAAAAAAAAAAAACGTTGGATAAATGTAACAAATTATTATTTATTATAATTATATTAGTAATTTCACTCACTTTCTCTCTTTTTATTTGAATATCTGATCGCATGTATGTTTACAATAATGTCAGACAAAGTTTTTTTAATGATTAATTCAGGAATGTGGATTTCTCTCCACAATGAATAGCTTACATTTTTGTTTAGAGTAGCCTACAGTAGCATTCCTGCTCTAAAGTAGCCTATTAATTCTTTTACAGTTTCATGAAAGCAAATTCACAAATACTGGGATTCCCTGTCTCTGTTTTTGTATTTCCCTTTGATCACTTTGTTCTACTGGATGTTAATTAATTGCCATGGAATGTCTTCTGTCATTGACTGGATGCAATTCAAGGGTCCGGTTTCCATGGAGAGCTGACATTCTAAGTGTTGAAAGTGGACATGCATAAATCGGGAAGGACGGTCTGTCCTGGGCATGTGCGCAGAGATGCGCAGTGGTTATTAGCATGTTTTAACATTCACTGAGGTCAGACGGTGGCATTTACCCTAAATCATCGTCTGCAATCCCAACCACAGTAGTACAGGCAAAGGGCAAGACAAGTGATTAGCTGTCTGAATGTGTTATCAAATAAATGAAATAATATTCACTCTGTGATACAGATACCGTGATGTGTGTGACACTTGAAGAATGAACGTCTTTGTTGTGGAACTAAATCATTTTTTTATATAGTCTAAGCAATGGAGTGTTTGTCATTCTAAAATCAACTATATAATTTTGACCAGTTGATTAAAGCATGTACTATACTAATTATTGTAATCAAGGAGCAGAAAATCCAGTTAATGGGTCAATCTTTGCGATGATTTCTTCATTTTATGCTCTCTTAACTACTATGATGAATCAGATGGCTGCCAGCTTGAGGAATGGGGTGGCCCAGAGCCATAGAAAGAAAGAGTTGCGACACTCCCATAGACCGCCATAGGAACTTCTTTGCTGCGACATCAAAGAGTGTGAAAGAACTCTTTCTCTCTATGGCTCTGGGGTGGCTTTAGTACTTAGAATTTCTTATTTTAGTTTATTTATTGCTGAAGTGATATACACATCCCATTAAAAGAGTAATTTTCTATCCTCACCAGTTCCTTTTATTTCCATTTCCTAAGCTGTTGATAAACATTTCCTAATATTTGCATCAATTGTCTTAGCATAGTTATTCTGGCCATTTATGGTATTTTTTTCATCCCTATTTCTCAGGCTGTACCTTTTGTGCAGCATAGGCTGGGTAGCATATGGCTGCCATATTGAATTTTTTTTTACTCATCTGAAAATGAGGCTGTGAGGAATGGGACTTTAAACTAAGAAGTCCTAGATTACATGTAATTTTCATAACTGTTTTGTGGAATTTTTCTACTGATATATTTTAGAAAACTAATTCATTATTGATATGTTGACAGTCTGTGCTTCTATCCCTTCACACTCGCCTCATTTCATTCCTGTTTAAATTGTATATGGATGTGCTCTTTACAAAAGTCTGTATCACATGCTCTTTTACCTGTCTCGTGTCTCATCGTCACTGTCTAAATTATGTCCTCACACAACATAATCCGAACACTGAATCTTATTTGATCAAATATCAAATAATTTGACTCAAAATCAAAAAATCATTCGAGTTTGCCTCTTTCTTTTTCTCTCCCACAGTCACGCAAAAAGACTGCACATGCATTATCAATTTAAACGGATGGAGTGACAGTCCTGACAGGAAAAATAAATGGAATAAGTAACCAGCACAGAGAAATGTGTTTTGTGGCAGTGAGAGAGTAAGGCGATAATGGGACCCATCCGTTACGTCAGTGCATGGGGGTGTGGGTGTGGGAGTCTAAGTGAGATGGATGACTGTGTGTTCATAGCCCAGTGAAGCTCGGGAGGTCTAAGTCCTACAAAGACCCTCTCAGCCAAGGCTATCGGAGAGGAGTGCGCCTTTATCAAGGCAAGGGTTAGTTCACCCCAAAATGAAAATCCTGTCATCAATTACTATGAGGGTGAGAAATTGATGACAGAATTTTCATTTTGGGGTGAACTAGGCCCTAAGTCAAACCCATAAGACTTTGTTCATTATTATATATATATATATAAACAGAGGCTCAAGTATTTAGTTTTGTAAATGAACGAAAGCCTTATGGCTTTGGAATGACTCAAGTGTTATTTTAAGCAGTGGTCAGACTCTGAGGATATCCACATGCCTGTTGTTACAGTATATGTTACAGTATAAATAGAGCGGGAGTGCCTTGTTGCCCTTGGCTCTGATCAAAAGCCTATAATTGACTCATTTATTCAGTGCAAAGCTGGTAGGCCGAAAGAAGCTAGTCCATGACCTGACATGGTGGTTGAAGCTGCCGGACTGAGGCTGCAGTGGGTGGGATGGAGAGAAGATTTTTTTTTTCCCTGGGTGGTGCTGCCTAAGGCTCCTAGCTTGATGTGCTGCTTTGCTGGCTGATCAGAATGCTTGTTTCAGTGATGCAGGGGTTGTGTCCACAGTGATTAAGAGCTGCTGGCCTTTCTGGTTCTCTCCTCTCTCCTTGTGTTATCATCAACCTCTTTGTATGTTCTTAAATCTCTTTACTATTCCACCTTGGATTAAGTTTTTTGCCTTTTTTCCCTTGGTTCCAGAGCCGACCCGAGGCATAAGCAAACTAAGCGGCTGCTTGGGGCCCCTTGGCCACCAGGGGGCCCCCCAATCGAGTCGGAAAATATTTTTTTTTTTTTAGATGACTTAAACGAGTGGCATGAATTAATTCATTTGAATGAATGAATATTTAAAGACAAGAAAATTCTGATTACATGACCAATGTACCTACAACTGCTGCTGTGTCTGCCAGCGTTTAAGTCATGCGCATAATCTAAATATACCTCGTGCGTGCATAGACAATTGTGTGTAGTCGCAGACTAGCGGTAATGTTAAGCCATGTCACAAAAAAGGACGTATATATCCCTCTGGTGCCGAAAATAGAACGAAGAAAATGACAGAGGAGAAAAAAAAAGAGCAAGGTAAAAGTATGTCTGCATATGATTATTTACATTATGTTTTGTGCGGCAATTGAACCATTCCTATCTACGGCAAGCCCAGAGGGGAAAAATACATTGTATATACACACAGATACAACGAGTACATCTTTACTGTTATTATATTCTGTCATGTACAATCCAACAAAGTCTGTTACAATAATAATAACAATTAAAATAAAGATTTTGTGGACAGTTATACTGTATTAAGCCAGTCGAGAAATAATATTTTTTGACAGTTTTAATAAATTTTACAGTTCCAATAATTGTCATTGTTGAACCCTTGCTCTTGTTATGTTTTTGATTTCTCAGTTGTCATTATTTTTGGAAATAATTTATTTGATACGTTTTGAGACAGTTTGTTTTAAGAAGTTTCAAAGAGTTAGTAAAAAAATGAAGAAGGCTATATAATGTATTATTGTATGATATTTGAGTCAATAATCGTCAAGTTCAGGTGACTCCATGTAGTGGGAGGGGCCCCCAAATCAAATTCTGCTCTGGACCCCCAAAAGGCTCGGGTCGGCTCTGTTAGTTCCATCCTCCTTTCTCTCTGCATCTCTCTATAGCAGTCTGTCTTTCAGGTCCCGTTGCACTTGACTCTGCCTCATCAGATCCTCTTACTCTGTGTCACTAGACCTCGGTGGTATCTGTGTCTGGCTCATCATAATCATATAATCTATGAATGATAATGTATAACCTTGGGAGTGGGAAGACAACAGGACTCATTTGCAACTAAGCAAATACATTACGCTTTTTTGTGCTTTATATGAAATGCTGACCCTTTTGACAATGATGTATGTAGGCTTCCACCAGGTCTACTGTAGAGATTGTCTTGTTGAGATCTGAATGGCTTTAAGAATTTATTCCGGGAGTTGTAGGTCCGACATTTTGCCCTGCTGAAAGGACCAGATTACAGAAAGCACAGCCATGTTTTGTTTTAGATGCTGGTCCCCAGCATGCAATAAATGAGAATTTTGTTTCTCCAGCTTGAAATTCTGTCCCAGCAGTCTCTTCTCATAACTCAAGAGAAGCCACACACATACACAGATGACTGCTGTCTGTTATTTTGTGTAGAGTATGATTACCCATGAGAAACAGTGTGATGGAGACAGACAGATGGTGAGTGTGTGTGTGGATGGAGGATATATTCTTGCTCTTAGAGTTTGTTTTTGTGTCTCAGGTGTGGGCATGGTAATCAGCTCACTAAAGGTGATAAAGGGTCATCTCCCTGGGGAAGGGCAGGGTTTGGATACCATGATGACCCATGTCACTGCTTTCTCATTCTCCCTCTTACTATAAATCCCAGTGTTTCTCCCACGCATTGCCTTTCTCCTCCCTCCTGTTTGCACCTTTGTGTTTTGCTTGTGGAAATGGTGCTTGGCCTTGAAAAACATAATTTGGAAAATTAGAACAAACCCTGTGTATCAAAGTTCTTTTGTAGATAGTTTAAGGTACTCGCAAAAAAGCTCCGTTTTCTGTTGTCAATGTTGTAGTGATTAGTGTAGCTCACACAGCAGTCACTTTGAAAACAAGCAGCTTTCGACTCAAGTGACTAATCTTGAACTTGCATTATTTATTTGCATGAGGAAATCTTTTGGCCCAGGTTACAGGTTACATTTAAATACATATAGTATTTAAATTACTATATTTCACCTTTGAAAATTTGTGATCACAGCATGCAGCAAAGTAACAAGGCGATTAGATATATTTTATTTTTAAGTTGATCCATGTTTTTGTTCTAATCACCTGCAATGAATGATAGAGTTGGTGTTTTTTTTTTCTTTTGCGTTTGCTCGAAACAACTAATCTTTTGCGAGGAAACACAAACATTAGCGTGAAAATGCAAAAGCATTGACTTATTATTTTTACTCCATGTCATATGTTTTCATGACAAAATCCCTTCAAGGGGCTCCATAAAAATCAAATACAGGTGACAGAAAACAAGACGTGCAGCATTTTCATAACTAAAGAAAGCTACAAGTTAAAGATATCTTTAACATTTTTATATTGCTGCCTTGCAAAGCTCTGTTTTTTCTTTCTTTCTAAATTCCTCTGTTTAGCTCTGTACAGGTGTATACTAGAGATTGTGTGGGTGTGTGTTGCCTCAGTGAGATGAAGATGTTTGTAACTCACCTTGTTTTATATGTCTTAGACATTTTCAGAACAGACAACTGTTTTTTTTTTTTTGTTTTTTTTGGGTCTCTGTCTTTTTTTGTGTGTGAGCTCCATGAAAGCATGAAAGCATTCAGAAACCAGATATTTTTAGCCTTGTCTCAAGACCTTTCTCTTCGTGTTTCTCTTCTCTTCCTCGGCCCAGTCCTCACCCCCTCCCCTTCCACGTTCTGATATGTGTTTATCTACTTACCTGTGTGCATGCCTTGAGTGACAGCAAGAGAGTGACAATAAAGATTGAATTCCTCATTTGGAGCAGTTGTTTCTAACGTAGCGTTTTGCTCTATAAAGCCCACCTGCCTAATCACTCTCATTAAGGCATGATTAGCTTTATTTAATTCTCATCAGTTCGACCTCTTAAAAGCTGACCACTCCAAAGCTTTCATAAGCTATATTTATAATTAGATTGATGGCTCAAGTGCACTGAAAAGCCTGCTTGTATAGCTGTACCTCAGTTGATCTGACTTGATCCAAATGAAATTTTTGGATTGAAACCTAAAATAATATTATCAGGGCTACATGATATTAAATAAAAATGTGAAATTGCAATAACTTGTTGAATAGCTTTAAGTGTATGAAATTAATTTAAATTTTGACTCCATTTTAATGGTTAAGTAAATTTTTAGTAATAAAAAAAAGTATCTAATTAATTGAAATCATGAATCATTAACACATTTTTTAGGGCCCTATGAAACAGAAAAAAAAATCAATTCCTTTTTAGGTTTACTAAATTTAGTGTTTTCTGTTTTAAAGGTGCATTATGCAACATTTCATGTTGAAAATAGCCGTTTTTCGAAACCATACTGAATGAGCCCTTCTCTGATCAGTTCGATTGCCTGTATAATCCTGTATAGTAAAATAAAAAAGAGGGATTCGGGACGGAATTTGAGACTGGGCTTGACGTCATGCGTGTTCAAGCTCGCCTGGCTATGTCTGGCAAGTTTGTTTGTGTATTCGCCGCCATTCTCCGTACAACATGACATCATGACTTTTGCGTAAACATACACGCCACTTGACTCGAAAGTCTTATCTCTACGCATTTTGTGCTATCCGCGTGTATCCGCGTGTATGCATGTATGTCTACGCCATTAACGTTCGCGTCATTCCGCATGTCTGTACACGCCGTCAAATGTCCAGTCATAAATGCCATTAACCCCAGTGATGGTTAAGTTTAGGGATGGGGTTGAGGTAAGTCATATATTATTTTTTACCTAGGATGGTAAGGGAACTGTCATAAATGCCATTAACCCCAGTGACGGTTAGGGATGGGGTTGAGGTAAGTCATATATTTATATATACAGTAATAACGTTAAGTCAACGGCGTTCATAAACACGCTGAAAAGCGATTATGCGTCTTGATAGCACACCAAAAATGG
Source organism: Pimephales promelas (assembly GCF_988280905.1). Taxonomy (NCBI): domain Eukaryota; kingdom Metazoa; phylum Chordata; class Actinopteri; order Cypriniformes; family Leuciscidae; genus Pimephales; species Pimephales promelas. Next base: position 22,479,305 of record NC_142771.1, read on the forward strand.
AAATACGAATTGGCGTGTCATACACACGCTACTTAATGAGATCAGTCTGCTCCGTATCAGAGAAGACAACTCGAGCAACACAACTTTAGTCAACTTTCGACAAAAGAAGAAGATGGGTTCAAAGAAACCGGCTTGTAGTTCGTTCCAACCCCCAATGCAAATCTCCACGTAAGACAAAGAAAATACAGCTTCTGTCTAGTGCCAGGCGTCAGAATAAGATGAGAGTCAACATCGGGAAGCTTTCAACAAATGGAGAGATCTCAGGTCTGCTTTAGGGCTCAAATGGGATCCTATACAAAGTAACTTATATTGTTCATGAATGTGTTTCCATAATGATACAAGTGGATAAGTGGATACAGTAAGCAGATAAAACAGTTCAACATGGAGATAGATGGAAACAAAAATGGAAGTTTTCTGCCACCCCTGTTTCCCCCTCACACACACATTAACATGTATTAACATGTAGCCTTAATGTATACGATGAGCTATATTATATTAAATGTTCTAGCCTAAAAATGTTAGACGAGCTTTCTTCCAATTTACCTTCTCCATCACGACGTGTGTTCGTCTGTATCAAAATTTCGCTTTGTGTGCCTGCGCCCCGTATACAACGTTGTATATAAAGCTTTCAGGACAACTTGGTTGGCATTGCCTTTTCAGTGTGAGAAATACACGGTGTGGCGTGTGAGCGTGTGAACTTGTTGAATTACATGAGTCTTACTGGCCAATGCGTGAGACTTGAAAACCCTGTGTGCTTGTTTATTTACATCTTACAAACAGGTCAGTGGAGGAGACAGAATGTTTACTTAATATTTGATAAAAATCTTTTCTGACATATATGTCAGGTCATGTTTTAGTCATACTAAATATGTATGTCATACATATAATAATGCACGTATAAACAAATATGTGAAGCGGAGTGCAACATTTAGGGTTCATATAAACATTATTTCAGAATCTGATATCAGGTTGGATAGATTCCGAGTGAGGAAAATAAACATTTTAACAAAGGAGCAGAGGACACAGAAATGTAATTTAGTTTACATAATGAATTTACAAAGTCTGAATATTTTTTTTTATATATTCAACTCAAGCAGCACTTCTACTTCTCTTCAACGCTATGTGCTCCTGCTTTATCATTCAACAGATGGCAAAGATTTTGCCATTCGTGTTTGATGAGGCTAGTGTGAGTGTAATCAGGTTAATATGTTTGACAGCAGTGCTACCACAGTATGTCATTATAGATATTACACCCTATCACCCATCCTTACTAAGAGCAATTTCCCACATCGCTGAATATAGAGGAGATTACACAGCACAAGAGTGAGCATGCCAGTGAATGTTTGTGTGCTATAAGAGCTAGAAATGAAGATATGAAACGTCCTGTTTATGAAAGACAAAAACAACGTCAACAAGTGTATATTAAGTACTATTCAGATCTGATTGAAATCTATATCGTACTTTGTTTGCAGGGCTGTTTGATTGTATTTTTAACAACCGTAGGTTATGGAGATGTGATTCGAGGACGTGCAGAGTGAAAAAGAGAGGGTGGGTGTGTTTGAGAAGGAATCTGTGGAAAGGAGTTATTCACCTAGACTTACATAAACTCTAGCTCTATATTTAGACAGCGTGACTTCAGATTTCTGCACCAGAGTGATCGACCACATTGATATGCGTGTGGGCCTCAGTGTTCCTCATGCACAAACTGCAGTCGGAATGCTTTTGCCTGGCTGTATCAGGCTATAATATAGCCGCTATATGCTGCTTTGTTGTAGATAAATGTGTATTGGACTGCTGCTTTGCTTTGTGTTGCTGTATATGAGTCTGTTGAGTAGCTGTATGTTATTACGTATCAGATTGGTGAAGCTCAGTGCTTTGTTGGTGTTTATCAGATTTCCTCCTATGTGTTGCTTATTGGTAAGTGTTTTGATTAGGAGCATATAAGTGTAGATTAGACTGGTGTGTATAATATCACACTGGCTTTTTAAAACAAAATTCGTTTTGTCATTTTCACACACAGTAGCATTTTTATCAAATGTATTTAATGTACTTATTAATGTATGAAAAATGAGGAATTTCCAGAATTTAAGACAATTCATATAAAAGCATGATTCAAAAAATAATCGCCAACTGTTCTTTATATTTATTTATCCGTTTCAGTTTGACTTCTAAAAAACATTTATCATTTCTTCTGACAAATTATATGTGCAATATTATCTTTAATTTTTTCTCACCAAGGCTGAATTTATTTGATCACAAATTCACTAAAATAGTAATATTATTACAGTAATATTATATTAATGTCATTTAAAAAAAAATGTTTTAATATATTTTAAAGCTGCAGTCTAGAGCTTCTTTTGGTTTAAAAATGATCTAAAATACATATTTGAGAAAAAACTCTCTGCTTGCCTTGTTAGCTTGTAATAATGTTTTTAATTCCAGTGGTACTGGTGGATTTCCGCGGGAGATTCGAACTTGTCTTTGCGTCATTACGTCACATCTGTACACATAAAGAAGGAGTCTTGGCTAGAAGGCTATATTGTGTGTGAGCATGCTGGAGGTGGAGATTTATAGCCTTTTCTCACAGCACTTGATATAATTAAACTTACCAATTTGATGGCGGATCCAGAAAGGTTCAAACGACAATGAACAGTGACAACAGATTCAGGAAAAGAGGAAAAACTGTGGACTGCAGCTTTAAGATAATAATTGTAATGTACTGTAATTTGTTACTTTTAAGACTTGAGTAATGGCTGGCTGCTGACAATTAAGATTTTCCAGTGTCACATGATCCTTCAGATATCATCCTAATATGTTCATTTGGTGCTCAAAAACATTTCTTGTTATTATCAATGTTGAAAACAGGTTTGTGCTGCTTAATATTTTTTGTAAACCGTGATCCTTTTAAAGGATTATTTGAATGGGAAGCTCAAAATAATGACATTTATTTGAATAAATAGGCCTAACATTATAAATAACTGTTGAAAATTCTTACAAGGAATATAATCTAACAAAAAATCATAACTGACCCCAAACAGTAGGCCTAGTGTATGTCATTATCTGCCATATGGTAAGGTGATATACAGCAATTACCAGGTTTGTGTTGTAGTAGAATTTTTATTCTTTTTCTGTTAATTAAAAATAATTTCCTTGTGATAAAAACAGATAAGGTATCTTGTCTATTATAAAGTTTATGAAACTGACAACACAGCACTGGGTAAGACTAAAAGAGTTCATGTCACAGCAGTTCTTGTGATGATGACACTCTAAATAGTAAGCATTATATTGTACTGACAGAAAAAGTACAGCATGAATGAAAATTTACAACCCACTCCATCAAAATGATGGATCATGATTATTTGCAACCTCTGTTGTTCGTGAGTGCATAACATGCGAATGTGTTTGAGGTAGTGTTTTTGTTTTTGTTTTTGTTTTTTTGCTGAACTTCCACATATTTACACATATATATCCTCAAGGGAGAGAGAATAGATAATCCATACACGTTTCTGACCTGATCAGGAGGATGTAACTGTGATGTTATATGATTCAGTGAACCAGTTATCTTTTCTTTTTTCTTTTTTTTAATATTATCAGGAGAATATAAGTTGTTGATCTCATATCAAAGATAATCAGTCTGCCTCAGATAGCAAATCCTCTTTGTAGATTTAAGATTTGTTTTTCGCTGTGTGTGTGTGTACTGTGTGGATGGGCAAGAATGAAGATCTGAGCGTCTTTGAAAAGAGCCAAGTTGTTATGGCAAGACGACTGCGTCAGAGTATCTTTGAAACGGCAAGGGTCGTTGGTTGCTCCCGGTCAGCAGTGGTAAGGGTGTTGGGCGCCCTAAGGTGCATCGATGCACAAGGGCAATGAAGACTATCCTGTCTGGTCTGAGCCAACAGAATGTCTACAGTGGCACAAGTCAGAAATTGTTATGGGAAGAATCTGTCACAACAACACACTGCATCGCACTCTGCCTCATATTGGGCTGCACAGCCGCAGACCAATCAAAGTGCATATACAAACCCTGTCCACTGTTGAAAGAGCCTACAATGGGCATGCAAGTGATAGGATTAGGGGCATTGGGGTTACCAATAGATTATAGTACATGTATCTGTCTCCTTGTTCGTCAGCATTTTGTTTTGGTTCCATAGCACAATAACAAAAATTTCAATGACACTAGGTAATAACGCTAATAACAAATTTAAATTATTATTAGTCGTAATAATATAAAAAAATATTATTTTATTGCTAAAATTACATTTTCCTAATAAGTCTTTAGGTCTACAGCACAGCATAACAATCAGTCATCGATGGAAATTTAAGAGCAGCTTCAAACAATAAATATTGATTATTCTCTTTTTTTCCCACTATCATTAATGTATAGTCCACAAGAGAAATATCAAACCAATTAACTAAAATAGTTGATATTCCATTATCAGCATAGAGATGGATTCAACTCTTGTTGTGTCTGAGAGAATTAATGCTCTGTGAAGCGTCAGATGCATTGTACCAGTGTACCAGAGTTAGTTAGCCTTTGGCTAACTTTGGTTCAATGCATCAAATGGCAACATTTATGTTAGAAATTGTACATGGTCCCTAATAAAAATAAATAAATAAAAAAGTTAAAAGAGAATCCTTCACTGGCATAACTCATAATAATTTCATAATCAGATTTCATATTGATTATGAAATCAATAATTTCATAATCAGTTCAAAGATAATCAATACAAAACATAAAATGCTCTGGAATAAAGAGAAAAAAAATGCAAAACCCGACATTTAAGAAATACTTGAAGCTGAGAGTCTGGGCTGAGGGGAGAAATGTAGATTAGGATGAGGGGAGGTGAGACCTTCGTCTCAATAGTGCACGAGGGGGAGTTCAAGTGTTAATTTTCGGCAAGGTCTTTTGTCCACTCGAGGAGTTGTAGTTCCTCAACCAGTTTTTCCAGTCTTACAAGTGAAAAAGAAAATTAATGATGAAACAATTAAACTATTGCACCCATCAACTCCCACACCTTGGAAAGAGATGGCACCAGGATGCACTGTGGGAAGACGACAAGCTGTGGAGGGAATGTGATGCCAAGTCCGGCCAATCATGTGGATGTACATTTGACAGTTGCCACCAACCTAAACATTATTGCAGAGCAGCAGACCAAATAAATGACAAAGGTGTTCTCTGGTGGAGGTGGCCTCTTTCAGCAGGGTAAATGGCAATTTTTACTTCTGTGTAGGGTGCGCACAGTACGGTATAGTATACGCACAGACCCGCACCATACCTTTCGCTGTAGCCTGACGCGCACCTCCTCAAAAATGTAACCACATGTCGCGACAATGCGGACCGCAAGATCTGTGATTGGTCGGCTTGGCAGCATCGCATTTCCGGCGTGTTCTTCTGCACCACCCGCCATTTTTAAATTCTAAGTTTAGCGAAAGACTAGGAGAGGAACATGGAAATGGACCAAGTGACTGAGCGATTCCTCATTAAGCTCCAACTCCAACATGATCCGCTCTCTTTCAGTCGCCATTGCTTGTAGTAACCTAGCCGTGAGGAATCTAAACACAGTGGAACATTAAAACCCTCCATCGCCAACTAGCGTTTCGGAGCTGTATTGCAGAGCAACCAAGACCTGAACGCAGAAGTATAAATGCTCACGACGGCGTCGCCTACGTACACTACAACGTACCCTCGATGCAGAAGTATAAACTGGCCTTAATGCACCAAGCCTCCAAATACCTCAGATCTCAATTCAATTGTGCATTGATGTATGAGACTCTGGACCAACAAGTTCGATCCACGGCAGCTCCCCTCACAACCTACAGGACTTGAAAAATCTACTACTAATGTGTTGGTGCCAAATATCACAGGACACTTTTCGGGGGGTCTTGTAGAGTTGGCTGTTTTGGCAGCACGCGGAGAACCAACAGTGTATTAGACAGGTGGTAATAATGTCTTGGCATATATAGTGTCCGTTCTTGGAGTTAATTTGTGTGTCTGTTCCATGAGCATGTTGATGTGTTTTTGACCACACTGACCTTCATCCCTAATGGTGCCATTGAGGTGGCGTTAAATGTGTAAAGACATGCTCCCTGCTGCCACTCTCACTTTCAGCTGCAGCTGTGCACGGAGCTAATGTGACCTTCAGCTCTCTCAAACCAGCCCTTACTATTCCCCTTCTGCTTTCCCTTTCAATGTCACACTCATATACCCACAGCGTGATACTCTGTGTAGAACAGTAGACTGTGATTAAATCATTTCCTCTCTATAGGATGCTTGGCCAAGGATCCCAATAGCCTTTAATATTAATATGCAATGAGATTAGACCTACAACAACTAAAGCTCATTTAATGTCTCCTGCTGGCATTCAAACTAATCGATTACAGTTCAAATTTAGTGCTGGTAAGTTAAAATGAGCGTGCCAATGCAACAAAGCTTTATATTGTATAATGGATGTCCTTTTAACGCTAAATGTCTTTTAATTTGAAAGCTATGCTTGCACTCAAGTACCTTACATTGTCTGAATAAATGCTTCCTCTGGTATGGCCATCAGACACCGGATGCGCTACGTACACAAATACTCAAATTTAGTATTTCTAATGCACAGCTTAGTTTGTAAATCTTTGTAGCAATTAAATTCTCTCGGTCTGGTATTAAATATTAGTTTTAATTTCTACTTCTAGTGGAATCGGGAGACTATGCCGTATGTAACAATATTTCAGCATGAGTCAGTTGGAGGGGTCCTGGTGGTCTCATTCAGTTACCGTTTTTATTGGGGAAGCAGTGCTTCAGACCACAGCTGCTCATTGACCCAGACAGACAATGAAAGGTAATGAAAGTCTGTTTAAATAGCTTTGTGCTTTAGAAAGAGAGAACTGCCCGAAGGCAGAGCAATTCATGAGAATACCTGGTTGTGACTGAGTCTACAACTGCACCCAAACACATTGGCTATGTTTACATGGTATTGTTGTTGACTTATTTATTGGCTTTAAGATAAGACGGTAATACTAAAGTATTTACACAAGCTTAAACTATTTCATATTGTTTTCATAAATTTAACATTTCCCTATTGAGTACTGGAAATACTGAAAGGTAGGATAGGAATCACTCAATCAAATGTAGTCTGTTGCAAAATATCCAAAGGCTTTAATAGAGAGTCATATTCTTGTGATTCTGCTTGACTATGGTCATGGATTATTAATCTCATTGTTTATTCCATATATCAGTGTTTCTCAGCTGGCTTTGCTTCAGGGCATTAGGTGATGGTCAAGTTGTTTGTTGCACATACAAGTAAACAAAATGCCCTTACATTAAATGATTAAACTATATCCAATCATATTCAAAATGATTAACATGACATGATGAATAGGAAAAACAACAACTTTGATTTTCAAATCTTTTTAAATAATTTCATGCTCTCAGCCACCGATTTACTTCTCAAAACACATTCTGGTTGACATTGCAAATTTTTCCTTATTGCTAGTGAACTTGTCTTTAACATAGTTTTCGCCATATTTGCTTTTGCCTTGCATAATTTATTTTGCTTGGTATTTGAGGATGAGAAGATGTCATGGCGTTAAGCTGTGATAATGTATTTGGAGACCAGATTTTTAACATTAATGAAAGACATAAAAAATGTGTGTTCTCTTCCCTGTTAAGACTACTTTAGTTTATTTAGTTTATTCATTTACTTAATTACATGCATTTAGCAGTGTTTTTTTTTTTTTTCCTTCTGTCATTGCCCCTTGCAAACCTGTAACCTATTTTTGGGTCGAGATTGCAAAAACTATATAAATACTATTCGTTTTCTCACAAAAAAACGCTTGTTTCGTGTCTTAGGCCATCAATGTGTACTTACGTTTACGAGTCATTAAATCATGTTTAATTTTGACTTCTCTGTGCATGCTTTTGGTGGACCCCCTTAGACTCCTTTGTATAACTGAACAACGGTTTGACTGAAAAATGTAAAAATTGAAAATACTGTGGAAACAAAGACACCTACATCTTGGATGCCCTTGAGGTAAGCTAAAACATATCAAAAATTAATTTCAAAGTGAACTATCCCTTTAAATGATGAGCTCAAAACAATTTATTTACATTTCTTACTAAGTATATTGTAGGGCTGCACGAATAATCGCAATTTCCATGTAATCACACCTAAACCGATTTGGCTTATTGCAGTTTTGATATTAAGAAGGCTGCGATTATTTGTTATGCACAGGTTTTCATTGATGTACGCTTTCTTTATCTGAAAAGAAAGCGTATCAATGCATAATTTTGGCGTGTCTGTGTGAGAACAGCGTTCAGATGGAACAGCATTTAGGCTACTACCAATCAGCCACAGGGCACTGAGAAGTTGTGCATGAAATAATCGCAGCCTTTGCCAAATCGCATGCGGTTTGATTGTGATTAATTGTACAGCCCTAGTATATTGCCAGTATTTGCACACATGATCTGCCGATTGATTTATAACAACAACAAAAAAAAAGTTGTTCAGTCCACACAAATGGCGAGCGGAGGACATAGGAGCTTGAACATCCCACATCATTTAAATCCCCTGTATGGGAGCATTTTGGCTTCCCTGTCATGTCAACTATAATGATGAAGGAAGGTTAGTAGATAAAACCGTGACGATAGGCACTGTGGTACAAGAAAGCCATATGACAGTGGAAACACGTCAAGCCTGGCCACGAATTTGAAGCAACATCACTCCGGTGTTTCACTGACAGGAGTGAAAACGAAGGAAAGTAGTGAAAGTAAGTGAAAGTAAACAAGATTTGATGAACTAAAATGCTGTATCAGATTTTTTTAAAAACAACAACAACAACCCATCATGGCTTCCTTGTTCAAACCACCAACCGGTTATCACAGCGGAATTTAAGCAGCCCCTTGTTGCACAATCAGACCGGGCTAATGTCATCACAAATGCTATCGGTGTGTTTATAGGTGCAGACATGAGGCCATATTCGGTTGTGCAAAACAAGGGCTTTATACATGCTGATCGTGCTTGAGCCACGTTACCACATCCTGTCGTGCACCCACCTCAGTGAAAAGATTGTACCAGGTCTTTATGAGCAGGAGAAGAAGAAAGTTGTGGATGAGCTCACAACAGATGCCTGGGTGGACGTCAAGGGGACGTCTATGTGACGATAACCGCTCATTTCACAGCAGACTTGGAGATGAGAAGTCCGGTACTGCAGATATGCCCCCTCTTCGAGAGTCACACAGGCACTCATCTTGCTCAGGCAGGCCAGCTGACAGTCTTGCCTGGGCCCGGGACAAGATAATCTTAGATGGGCCCCCCATCAAAAGTGTGCTTTCACATGCTTTAATTAAGCATGAGCATTGCAGCAAAAATAGACTCGGATTTGGCCCATTATCTGTTCACCTATGCCGACAGTGACACATTTCAGCCGGCTTTTTATTTCTCATCTCCATAAATATATCTAGTAGTAAAGCTAATGCAAGGGCTAGAAATCAATTCCTCATCATCATGGAGAGCACGGTTCGCACCACTTTCTCCTTTCCACAAAGCGCTTGTTCTCCTGTGCTATGCAACAATAGGCGCATTTCCATTGCAGATTTGCGCAAAACTTTTGCGACTTTTTTTCTAAATGTGTTTTTCTAAATGAATTTAATAAAGAACTCTTGACCACTATTTCAAGGACAATTAGGAAGAAAACAGAAACAAAGATTTTATGTAACTCAGATATTAGATTTATTTCCACAAATATGCCTATTTTATTTATTTTTTAACAATTATTCCATAATTTAATGAGGGTTCAGTAAGTTCCCCCCACCCCCCCTACCCTGGGCCCGGGATAACAGACCCGTTTGTTTCCCCAGTCCGGGAAAAATACCCTCATATTGCCAAGATGGCAAGAAGCTATCTCGCTGTGCCAGGCACTTCAGTTCTTTCCGAGATAGTGTTCTCAACAGCAGGGGATATAGTGACTGCAAAGAGGTCCACACTCTCCATATAGACATCCTTGTCTTTTTGAAAAAGAATTATCCTTCTTTGATGATTTGGACATAGGCTTTATATCACTATCCATGTTTCAAGGAAGATGATATGCCTTCTTATGTTGCACTTTAAAGCTCCAGTCCGGCGGTTTTCCTCTTTGTCGCCATCTCTGGTTAAAATCTGCAATTGCAGTAATTCGCGGAATTATCTTTACATGATAACTTAACGTGAGTTGTACTTCAACGCCCTCGACACAGCACAGTGTGGATGAACACAATGTTTGAGGAGAATGTGAGGATGTCAGTCACCGCGCCAATGTGGATACTGGCATTCAGAATCACAGATTATTCTTTTTGAAAGTATGACCAACATAAGAATTTTGTGATCAATAATGTCACCTGAACCAATAAGAAACATCCACTTTTGTTCTGGTTCTGACATTGCAGTAAATCGCATTGATTAAATCTAACAATCGCTTATAAGTTATCATATCATGCAAATTGTTAATGTTAACAACGCCAGCATTGCGTGAACACATGCAATGTCCTTCTTGTTTTCACATGGAGTCTCTTTTTTTTCTGTAGCCACTGAAGTCCGAAAGAAGTCTTGCATTTTACAGCGGGTGAATCTGTTGTCACTAGTCTGGATCGCAGAGACTTCTTCTTTATGTGTACAGATGTGACGTAATGATGCAAATACATGCTCGAATCTCCCGCGGAAATCCACCAGTACCACTGGAATTAAAAACATTATTATAAGCGTATTGCTTTAAATAGAGCTATGGCAAGCAGATAGTTTTGAACACTGATTGGATATTTTCTCAAATATGTATTTTGGATAATTTTTAACCCAAATAAAGCTACGGACTGCAGCTTTAAGTTGTTTTTCATTAAGTATGTTAAAAAGATATTATGCCTTGTGCACTTTAAGTTGATTTTATATTTACATTTTTTTTATATCTTATGAATCTTATGTTTATTTGTCTTGTCTGTTCTTTTTTTCGCTGATCCGAAAAATGATCTGACCCATGACTCTGATCCGAGAAACAATCCGAACCCTGACTTTTTTGATCCGTTACACCCCTAATTTGCAGTCATTTACCTTCCAGCATTGTTCAGTCCACACACAATTTTTACTGGACACCTCGGTATCTCTTCACGTATGAAATCGGCACATTTCAAAACGGTATTTTAAACCAAATGTATCTGAATTCTCTGTTGTCAAGTTTTCATTTTATCAGTTGTGCGCATAAGGGAACTCTAACACTTGAGAGCAGTGGTGGGTAACTCCAGATTCTCTTTTTTCACACGCACCTTCCTCGCATCTGTCTATCACACAGTTTCTCTCACTTTCTTCTGCTAACTCTCCCTTTCTTTTTTCTCTCATGTTTTCGCTTTCTCACTCTGGTCCCATTTGACTCACCGGGTTCGAGCTGATAAGCGCCTTATCATCTCTGTCAGGCCACCCAGTTGCAGAAAAGTCTCTTTAAAGTGTAAATGTGTGTATGTGCATGTGAGCGACTTTGTTTTAGTTGTGTATGTGAGTGTGGCTCGTAGATATTCTAATATATTCGAATACATTGCTTGATATCTGAAATCCGTTCGGATTGTATTTTCTTGAGACAGCCCTAATACAGTATATCTCGAAACTTCGCATAGGGGCCTTTTTTCGTCTTCAGTCCGAGGTAGTGTCTTGCAACCTTTCCGTCCTTTCCTGAAGACGTAATGCAATCTTTCCTGCTTTCTCTGCCTATTGCGCTATACTGCCTCAGACAGTGGCTCTACAACTGCCACTTTGTCATTAGGGGCCAAGCACCGAATGTGCAAAGACACCTATTGTATCTGTTCAGATTCTTTTTACTAGGGGCCAAGCACCGATGGTGCAAAGGCACCTATTGCTTCTGTTGGCGTTATTCTTCTTCTTCTTCTACTACTTCTTCTTATTCCGACTGGGCGTCTATGACAGCCCATAGAACCGTTTGCGGGAAAGTTATATTGGTTTGACATTCTGATACTTCTGACATTCTGATACCGACATTAAATATACAAATTTTTGTGTCGCTAACTCATTCCCTCTAGTGCCACCACCTATCCAAAGTTTCACTTTTATTATGCTAATAGCTTGTGAAACGTAAGGCCTATCAACAACAAAATCGAGATCGAGACAAAACCATCATCAGAAGTTTGGAATCACAGGTCGCTGCATAGCAATACTCCCAAAGGCCAAATGCCAATATAGTGATAGTAAGGGGTAGTAAAACTCAGTCAAAGTCACGTGTCAGTCATTTTTGACATGTTTTTTTCACATTAATGTCTATAATTCCGAAGCAAATTTAGATATTTTCGCCAAAATTGACAGATGTATGGGCTCACTCTAAGGACACATACAAAATGGTGGGAATGAGCCTCTTGGTGGCGCTATAATAGAACAAAACATGAAATTCCCATTGACTTTAATACAGTGTTGTGATGTAAAATGCTATACTTACCGAATGCATTGCTGTAACAATATGAATCGCAGAATGTGCCATAAGCACCATGCCCTGAAGGTAATCAAAAGATTTCGAGATAGTGCCACCTTTTGGTCATAAGTTATAATTTAATTTCCAAAAATGCTACTAACTTTTGAATAAATTTGCTTAATAGATTCCTTGGGTCACCCCAAGAACACAGATACCAAGATTTTCGAATTTAGATGAAATTCCTGTCTGCCATCTTTATTTTCTTTTAAAACCTTTCTTTTTTAAACTTCTCTTAGTCTGTTGGTCCTGTCAATAGTCATGTCATCTCCAGGCCGTGCCGACTAAAAGTTATGGATTTCCTGTTGATAGACGAAACCGTTTTCGTATACTACAGCATCAAAGTTTAGGCATGCTGCCAAAATGACTATTTAGGCTTTATCTCTGCTGTGCTTTCACATTTTAACACCAAACTTTGTATGTGTAATTGTCACCTCACTCTGATCCCAATGCATCGATTTCATAAGTGCGCCACCTATTTGTCGAAAGTGATAAACCATTATATAATTTTATAAGTTACTGTATATATAATCTTTAAGCCATTTTGCCTAGATTCAAGTCTTTAATTGCTCCTTGCTGCAGTTGGTCTGAAACTCCCAACAATGTTGGCATGTCTTGTCGTCTTGTTTTGCGCTTGGCCCTGTAATGGCTGCTTGCAGCTATGTTTAAAATTCTGATTGTTAAACAAGTTTTGGGAACAACCAGGATGAAAGTAAAAAAGTTGGCAACCTGCTTTATTTCCCTAACACACTGTGACTACAGGGCAGGTTTGGACAAGAAGAGAAGAGTGCTGCTAATTTTGTTGTCTCATCTTCAAAAAGATGAAGTGCTGTGAAAAATCGCATTGCCACCTCACATATTACCCTTCAGAAGACAGAAGTGACATTTTAAATAATTCTAATCAATGCCACATCATCGTTCCCCACTGAGTTGAGATAATGCTCGTGTCACTCAGAGTAATTTGTGTCACTTGGGGTTAGCGATGGCTGACTTTTTATTCCGCCTCTCCTCATGGGCCCTCTTGCAGCCTGGGTGACTTGTTTCTCTCTACTCTACTGGAGAATCAATACTGCAAATAGCCATAATATAATTACGGAACAACAAACTACTCTGTTTACTTTTCCTCTGATCCTGATTGGATATGTGCGGAGAAGGGAGTCGTATGACAGGAGGTGCTGTTTAGAGGAATGAACACCAATCAGAGCTCGCCTTAACATCTCCGCAGGGGGAGAAAGGCAAGCTGTGTGTGGCGAGCAGGACAAAGCCGAGGGCCTTGAGAGAATGGTGCGAGGCTGGTGGCGTGATTACTAATGAGCGACACCTGCACGATGCACCAGTCTTGTATCTCTCACTCGACTACAGTGGAGATATGAGACCGGTGTGTCGCGGGCGTCCCACCGGCAGCTCACCCCAACACTCCGCCTCGAGCGTCCATGGCCACGAGTCCCTCCGCTCCCTGCTCCTCCCCTTCTGTGGCGGACGGCAGCAGGCTCCGGTCCATGGCGAGCGGCGGCAACTCGCGCACCATCCTCGATGGCATCGCGGATTCCCTACAGCGGTGAGGTCCCTCGGACAGCGCGTTCCTCCCTCTTCCTGGGTTTCGGCACCAGTGTAACCACAAGTTCACACCGCCGCCGGCGAGAGCGAAGCAGTGGAAAGATTTGTGGACACTCTGATGCTCTGACGTAGATCGAATGCGTGATCTTTTTTTAAACTCTATTTAAAGGGGCCGCAAAGCAATCGTTATTTTTGCAGAAAATTGATTGATGGAAATAACTTTAAAATTATAGTGACATGTTTTCTAATAAAATAAACAAATTAAGCTATATGTGGTGTGGCTTTTGTGTTCATGGTTAAGTGCTATTATAATTTGCATAGCACGAAAATCTTGCCTATAAATAGTGTTGCTATTATCAAATTCAAATGATCACCTCCTCTATTTTGCTTGGGAACTAATGTGGCCGGAACCAAAGTTTACAGGACTGCGTTCTCTGAGATTCTCTCAAACGGAGCACTTCTACATTCCGATTGGTTGCCGCCGGTTGCCGCCAAACCACGTCATTACTTAATACCATAATTTTGAACTGATTTCAACTCTCCTCGCCGCTCTCGCCGGAGCTCGCCGCCGGCTCATTGAAAATGAATTACTTCCGGCCACTTTGACGCTCTCGCCGGCGGCGGTGTGAATGCAGTAACAAGGTTCAGGGAAAAAGGAGGTAGGAACTGGATATCAATCAAAGTAAAACTTTATTTAAATAAAATAAACAAACAAAATACCTACCCAAATAAAACGTAATTACTGGCCAGAAGCCCCTTGCGGACAACTGTTGGCTTACCAAAATAAAATAATAAATTACAAACAAAAGCAGGCCTGTTCCTCTCTCGATCATCCACTCCGTCGCTCACCCATTATGCTTCAGCTCCTCCGTGAGAGATGCGAGACCGGTGTGTTTAACAGGTGCTGCTCATTAGCAATCGCACCACCGGCCTCGCGACGTTCTCTCACGTCCCTCGGCTGTCCTGCTAACCACAATTATTGACCCCAAATTTTTAATAGTAGTGAATGATACTATTGTTCATTTGATCATAACCATTTAATGTACATTAACTTTAAAATATTAAAAAAGTGTAGATAGTCATTAACGTTAACAAAAAAATAACAAATTCATTGTTAGTTTCATATTAGCTATTGCATTAACTAATACTGATAATAATGAATAGCTTTGTTTTAAAGTGTTAACATTATTTATGACAGTATATTGGATAACACCTAGCGTCATATGCATGGACTACAGTTGTGTAATGTGATTTACTCCCCATTTTTAGCAGGATTGATGTAGGAGTACTTTAGTCTCTTTTTGGCAACAGCGTCTGTAGCTATAGTTGCTCTTCTTTTGCATTAGGGCGATGTGGATCAGCTGACTGGCATTTGAACATGCACTTTTGGCAGAGATGCTCAGCAGCACCATTTGACAGTGGGTTGGTTTAGATGTGTGAGCTCTGGTTTACTCTCTCTGATGATGGACGCTTAAAGACAGTAGAGAGTGGGAATAGAACCCAAAAATAGCTGCATTGTTTGGTTTGTTCTACCAACAAAAAGAGAACAGCTGTAGACGCCCCTTTGCTGTGAATATTTTATGAGGGCTTATGGATTGGCTCTAGTGCTGGTTTAGTGGAGGGGGTTGGTTAGACGACAAGAACCTTTTTACCTATTTTTACCTGTTTTACTATTTTAGGGATTTGCAAGTCCAGTGAACCTTGAAAGATTGGCTTTTGGAAAGCGACAGAAGGAACTAAAGAAAGCTGTGCATTTTCTTTTTAGAAATAAGCCAATAATGAGTCAAAACCAGCTTAATTTAATCTTTATTTTCCCTGAAAGGAACCTAATATCCACTATGTCCCATTATTTAAATCAATCAGAATTATTTAACTGGTCTTAATTTTTATAATTTAAGGCAGTGGTTCTCAGGGGTCCACTAGGGGGCCTCTGTAAATGTCCAGGGAACCGTTAAGTCTTAAAATGATTTAAATTATAGTTATGTTATGTTTTCTTTATTAGTCACAAGCTTGAAATGTATGTATGTATGTGTATATATATATATATATATATATATATTTTATTTTTGTGCAGTTTTGTTTCTAATTTCTTTTTTTTTTCTTTTTCTTGAACCTTGGTACAATAATTTGTGACCACCCTAGTTGTATGACAAAATATTCAGTTATTTGTATATTTTAATTTTATTTTACCTTCATATGTCTATTTCTGTTTACGTTGTATGTATTTAATTGATTGTATTATGAGTTTGCACTGAAAAGTGCAGCTGCATCTTGTATTTCTTTCTCATTTACTGTAAAGGTTAAATTCATTAAAATTCATATCAAAGAGTAATTTATATGTTTTAATGTCCAAATAATTTTTCAATTGATTATTTATTTTCATTAATACTTTTAAGATGCTTATGTCATGAAGTCCAATTGTGTGGAAGAATTTAGTTAAATCATTTCTGTACATTATATTTATTTACTTATTGTGATTTGATTTAAGTATTATTTCTCAAAATGTATGAATACTTTGTACTTCTGAGTCATTATGACACTTTTAATCAATGTTTTTTAAGAGGAAAATTTACAAAGAGGATAATTTAAGCGACCACTAAATCTCTCTCTCTCTCTCTCTCTCTCTCTCTCTCTCTCTCTCTCTCTCTCTCTCTCTCTCTCTCTCTCTCTCTCTCTCTCTCTCTCTCTCTCATTTACTTTAAACAGCTTTCAAACTGCTTACAGACTGCTCGTGCTCGGGACCTATAACAATTGCTTGCCCTGCAACATTACGTGTGGTTTGGTGTCATGTGTATAGCTCTGAATACTGAGACCTGGTCATGCTTTGTCCTCTCTGTAGATCCAGTAAGCGCTCTTCGGGGTGTGAATCCAACCGTGCACCTCCAGGTCACGGTTGATTACGTCTTTTAAGATTTAGCAGAAATTTCTTCTACTGTCCCAAAGGTAAGGTCGTCTAGAGAGATCTTGCCTCGTTGCTTGAATCAGTCTGCCACTGTCTTTCCTGTTGATATTCCTTGCTTGTGTGCAATTCTAAAATGTATTAAGCTCTCGAATCTCGAATGATTAGCTATAAATACGTCTATTGTGCCGTGTGTAATGAAGAATCGGGAGCTGACCTTCTTTTTAATTTAGCAAAGTATTACAAAAATAGTATCATAAAGCATGATTTATTTACTGCAGAGATGACAGGGATTGCATGCATCAATTAGACATTGCTTTGATGTGAACGCTTAACATGATTTCATAGCAGTTAAGATACAGCCAAGAGCTTCCAACCACATTTCATCAGCTGCAAGCGGTTTATCACGTGTGCTCAGGCGTCAGAAATGTGTTGCATGCGTGCAGCACCATGGACAGCGCAACTTGTTCTCTGTCCGTGGTGCTAAAGTAGTACTTAACAGCTGTGCAAAGTAGGCAAATGTAATTTTCTTTGATTAAACTAATGAGGAGGATTATAAAAAGCGATTAGTCCTTTATCTAAGGAGCGGTTAAAAGTTGAATGGGCATCATAGCAGCCTTAAACTTTGCCTACATGATGTAGATTTGATATATTTTCAGTATATTCCCATGCATCTTTGCTCATTTCTAAAACATTAATTGTATAACACTTATTTTTCCGTAATTCATGTGTAAATGCTTTTTAGCATTAAACAGATTTTGTATTCATTTTCGCTACTCAACAGATGCATGCGTGGCCTTGCAGTGTACATGTGCCTTCGCCATAAAATAAATTCACGTGTTTGTGAACTGTAGCTATAAAATATCAGTCTGTCTTAAACCATAATGGCCAAATTATGTTCCTCAAAACGGGTATTATACTGTTGATCGTTTTTTAGCTAGTAAACGGCGCGATTCTATCTTCCCAAACGCGAAAGGACACATTGTGCCTAACAAACTAGACTCACCGGGTTCCTCATTCCAAACACTCATACGCGTTACAAATAACAATGTTGAATATAAACCTATTTTATGAGCCACCTGCTCTCAACACTACATTCGCTGGATAGTCTTTCGAAAGTATGCCATAACGAGATGCCACAGCACTTCACTGCGTGTTTTAAGATTCGTCTAACGTGTATCCCCCGCACGCCGTCACAGTTTTGTCATGATTGTATTTTCTGCTCATTTTTTTTTTCTCTTACCGTCTCCCGTAGATTATTTTACACATGGCAATGGCACTGGAGAAAAGGGGAGTTGCCACTAGACACAGCTCGAGAGCAAAATCATTCACGTGTGTGCATCGAACATGCTCCCTCTCGTGAGACGCAGGTAAAAGGGACTCTGAACTCGCCAGCGTCAGACGCGTCAGTGCGCGCTCACATCCGCGTCGCTCAGTTGGAGTTCTTCTCCGCAATTCAGGGAGCGTGAGGCAATGCGAATTCACCTGCTGGAGCACTGTGACCACGCTGCGGGGGAACCGAAGTTGATATTAGAATAATAAAATATGGTTTTCGCCACATAATGTTTGGGATTAAGGACTCTCAGTTTGTATGTGGATTATTGAGAATGCAGATCAATTAGAAACATCCAAGAGCAACTGAAGGAAAGCGATGCAACTCGCTCCCTTCCACCAAACCTCGCGACGAAAGAGGTTTTTTTATTTTTCTTTGGGAATATATGCGCAGAGTGGAAAAGGATTTGGGAAGATTTGCGTACCTGTGGGAAACAAACCCAGTTTCGATTAGAAATAGGAGGAACTAGGAAGTTAAAACAGCAGAAGGAGGTAGTACATATCGGACTACTGAATGCTATTTCCCTTCCAGACAAATCGTTTGCATTCTCGTGACAAACTTAAGGAGTAGACACCCTCGGAAAAAATGGAAAGAACATCAACGGATAACAGCGATGATTTGGATTTTCTGCATGTGGGAGTAAATATTTAATTTTTTGGTCTAAATGAACAAATCGATTGGCAAAATACGAGAAAGACTCAGAATTATCACTGAGTTTTGGCTCGTAATGTAATTGGCTGCAGACAAGTCATTTTGTGGACGGTTAAGCAGAGGTTATGTAATGCAAGAACTGAGAATGACATCTCCTTGTCACAGAGCTGCAAACTGGAATTTTGCCTCAATTTGATTAGACGCTGTTTTCCTATAGGATCTTTTTTGAAAATCAACGTCGCTCTTTTTTTAGTGCCCTGCGGCACGCAATTTTGATGTCAGAGGAGGTAAGGCAACTCCTTATTGCGGTTAATGTTTTGTCTTTATCCCTTTATTAAGATACACGGTCCTTTACTCATATTTATTATTTTTGGCACTGCTCAAAACACACTGACTATAGCCTATAGTTTTGGGGTTTAGGCTACTATTCAATCTTCTGAGTTTTGAATCCTTGTAATATGCTTTTCAGAAGTAACGCGGAGCGCTTTGCTTCTAATTTGAATAAGAACAAAAACTCAGACATATTTGAATAAATTAAAGTCAAGAATATGACGCGAGGACACTTGCTTTTAATGGCCTCACTGAAACTTAGCAGATAAAGTAGGCTACCTGCTCAAAACAAAACAGCAAACAACAGTAAGATACTGGTTGTTAACTACGTTGTGTGACTCATGCGAAGACGGACAGTCAACATTTTCAGTGCAACAGTTAGAATTGAAAAAAATCTCACGCTAATGTGACAAGTTAGATTAGCTTTTGTGAGGTGACTCCGGTTTATTGTTGACTCAAGTGTAACAGCAGGATATATATATATATATATATATATATATATATATATATATATATATATATATATCCAGGTTGACTCCGAAGGATATATATATATATATATATATATATATATATATATATATATATACATATCGTTTTTTTTTTTTTTTTGTTTTTTTTTTTTTTTTGTCTGAGATTGTGCCCATCACTGGCCACCTGCCATGCTAAAGCTGAATATTATTTGGCTTTGTTATGAATCTGCTTGTTAACAAACGTTCCAGGACCACAACAGCAAATATGATCTGCTTAGCAACAAAACATTTACTGAGCTACATTATGTCTGACATTGACATCTCAACTGTTGTGACGTAAACTATTTCATTTCCTGCGTTGTCACAAATAATGCTATGCTGTAAACATTTTCATATTTATTTAGGTTTCCCCATCTTCCCCATGTAAATAATGCTATACACAATAAAATATAAAGATTTACTTTATTTAAGAAATGAGAGTTGCTGCAGTTACCAATTCATGTGGCCCTTCCAATTGTATCACCTGTTTTTGTTACAATTATAAACAGATATGAATATCTCCAAGTGACATGAACAGTACTGTTGAATATACAATCATCAAAATGGCTCTTGTTATCACAGTATGTTTTATTGTAAAGCTCAGTCGACAACAAAAGCCATTAAATATATATATATATATATATATATATATATATATATATATATATATATATATATATATATATATATATATATATATTGCAGTAATATGATATCAGTGGACACCAAATAACTTAAATGTTTTCACTGATCCTGCTAGGCTTGGGGGTTTGTTGCTCTTTAGCATTGATTTATGTATAAAATCATGGCTCAGAGATCCAAATTATCCAAAATGGCAGCACCCCCAGTATACAGAGAAATTACATTTTACTTCATACAATTTACATTTTTAGTATTAAATTTTGATGCTGATAATGTATTTAAGTGCACTTTTGCAGATTTTCAACCTCTTTGTATTGTATTTAAATGTTGGTAGTATATGTAAATTATTAATGTTTACTCATTTTCCATGTTATCTGGACCGAGAAAATCACGTTCATTTGTAAGGAAAAGTCTTTTGACATCTCCAGGGTTTTTGTGAAAATTACAGGTTTTACATCCACATTTTTGCATTCCTGCCTATGGACAGTCAGATCGACAGAGGGTTATTAACAGAGCAGTTAATGTAAGGGTAGGTTTATCACTGGATTATTTTATTGTACTTTGTCTACTCTTTAAACAGCATTATGTTAAAAATGGAACACTATGGGTAGGGAGCTTGTACTGACAGTACAGTGTTGCAGCGTTCTCTCCATATCCATACCCTAATTCTTTGCTGCCTTTAGCCACTGCCCACAACGCGCTGGATTCTTCTCTGGAAAGTAACTCTCGCTAGACGTTTACTTGCACCCCGGAACAATGCGAGTTGACACCATTATAACAAAAAGTTTGCTAAGCAGTATTTCCTACTAAAGCTAATAAGCAAGGCAATATTTGACTCTGGTAAGCATACATAGCGGACTGGTGTGATGGCCTTGGACGGCGACATGCCCAGTGCATTATAGGTGCTGAAGGTTTCCTACTGATTTGCCAAAAGGAAAGACTACAGCTTTTTTAGTGTTTTCTCTAGTCAGGTAGCACTGATCAGATTTTTTTTTTTTTTTTCAGTTTTATTAAATGCCCATTTTGCCAGTAAAGTGCCCATTTAAACAAATGCCGTGTGGTATGTTATAGGATCTATGCATCCATGGAACATGAGAGACAGGGGGAATGTGTGAGAGAAATGGATGGTGAAAAGGGTTGTTAAATATGTAGGGTGGCTCAGAGTTTGCAGAGCAGGCTGCTGATACAATATAAGAGTGTGTGATGATCTAACATCCAATAAGGACTGGCAGCAGAAATACGAGAGAAAGTGAAGAGCACTCAAGCAGGTCCTCCTCATTCCCTCTAAGTCTGCCCTCACTGCACACACACATACACACTTGTACACTCACTGTGGGGTCTTTTACTTTAGTCAGGTGCTCTTCAGCTCTCTCAGAGAAAGTGACTCAAGTCAAATTGCTACTTCAGATTCCAACCACCCCTGATCTCCTACCCAAACCAAAGAACACTGCAGACTTCTAATGATACGTGTAGTTCTTGTGCCTGTTATTATTGCACAAAACGCATTCTATTTAACCTGGAAGAGATGTCTAGATGGATGCAGACCACAGGACTGATCAGTGGGCTGCTGCTCCTGGCACATTGGAGTCTGAATTCCCTAGTGACCACTGACCATAAATTCATAAAAGAACTGTTTCAGCACTGCTCCTGCTCCACACTGTGTTGTTGCTGGCATGCCGAGGGTCTTAATAACTAAGTGAGATTCCCAAGGAATCTCATTAGATGTTTCATGGCTTTGGACACATTGAGGTTTAGTCTGGTAAAGCTGGTTGTGCTTGTTGATGAGATTTGAGGTTGTGTGTATGTGTCCCCCAGCTTGGCCACACGTTCAGTGCTGCTGTGTGCACTCACACCTGCTAAAAATCCAGCACTGCCAGTGCCTTTGGGTGAGTCTGCCACATTATCGAAACTGTGATAGTCCAGACAGATTTATTTTGTTTGTGAGTATTTTTGAGAATTATAAAAGCAGTGGAGAATGAGTGTAACTTGCATTACTGTGGCACTATTTTTTTGTATGTAAAAGTATTCCTTATAGTTGGATGGCGTGGTTTGGTTTAACATATTAGAAAGATCATCTAGTTCAATATTAAGATTTTAATTATTTTATTCAGTGTAGGTGCATTAAATTGATCAAAAGTGACATTATAGAGACGTGCTTTTTTTTTTCTTTTTTTGTCTAATGATGCTGAAAAGCTTTGCCGTCACAGGAAGAAAGTACATTTTAAAATATATGTGAATAGAAAATTGTATTTCATAATATTACAGTTTTTACTGGATTTGATTAATTCAGTGTTAATTTTGACACATTATGATTTAGTTTTAAATGCAGTGAAAACTTTTTTATTTTTTTTCAAAAACAAGCTAACACCAAACTTTGGTAGTCTGCATTAAACGTGTTAGAAATAAGTTGGGTTTTTTTATGAGCAATGAAAGCGTTTTTTTTTTTTTTTTTTTGTGTGTGTGTGTGTGTAATTTATCACTGTAACAGTATTTATGTAGTAGTAAAAAAAATATTGTAGACAGGGTATCTGCCACTTTTTGAAATTACCACCTTTTATCTTTTTTGCATTTGTTAAATTACTCTTTAAAAGTAAGGAGATTAAGTTGTTAGTGTAAAGCTCTAAAGAATGCAGTTTAGAAGGCAATCTGTCTCTCTCTTCTCATCTCTCGGCTGTGATGTAGGGGATTAGTGCTGTGTTTAGCTGCAGAATCCACAAACCAAATCACACCCTTCTCTTTCTTAACTGCTCCTAATTGATCGAGTTAGGAGAGAGAGAATGTGAAATATTCCTCATGGCCACCAGCTGTTTTCTCTGGAAAGAAGAAAGCACACTCTGCATACAGAGCAGCTGCAGGTGCTGGCAGAGGACCTCAATGAGAACACTGACAGCATCTGCCTTCATCCAACTGTAGAGGGCAAGAAATCTCCAGCTGCCCTTGAACCAATCAAATGCACCAGGCTGTTTTTATTTTTCTTTGCGAATTATTTTGGAAAACTTAAATTGGCAGTGCAGCTCCACATAACAGGTGGTTTGAGAGAGAGTTTTGCATGTTTCAACAGGGTCAGAATGGTTTATAAATAAAAAATAAATAAAAATTTACCCTGGCCTGCGTCTAAGAGAACAGAAGTCATTTTTCAATTAGAGTTGACGGTTTGTGGTGGCGTGAGTGAGTTTATAGGCGCAGTTTTGCTATTTGACAAAGTTATGCAAATGAGCAGTGATGTGATGATGTGACCAGCAATGATTTCAAAAAAAGTATTACGTCAAAACCTGTGCAATGACTTTGAATAATACGTTGTTAATCATTCATCTTTCTTATGAAATGTTATATTCACTGTTGTAATTAATATACAAAATCTTTCCTTTGCTAAATGTTAATTTTTAGCAGCAAAAAAATCTTTTTTTTTTTTTTACCAGCAATGCATCATTTGGTGGTGTCTTGTCATAAGTGTCTTTTAGCATTTTGTTTCTCCACAACTTTTTGCCATGGATGATTGTGTCCCCACCACATGAAATAATTTGCAGCGGGAATGCATGTAATAGAAGAAGCATCCCCACTTGTCATGCTTGAGCTTATTTTGTTTTAATGAGCAGTGATCCAACTCTGTTATTTTTGTTGTTTTCAGAATGTTCATTGTGATTGTCCTCAAAATGGGAAAAGCAGCAGTTTTCTCTTAAACACGCTCACTCTAATGTTTTTCTAAAGAAACCCTAAATGGTTGAGTTTTACAAAAATTCTGTGACCAACAGCCAAATATGTATGAAGTTTTGAAATTTGCATATGTCCCAAGCACATAATTCCTCATTTAAAATTCCTGTGCTATAAGTACACCTTGGGGTGTCATAATATACAACCCTATAAAAAGGAAAAAGATACAAGATAATGCATTGTGTAGCTACGACAGCTGCACAAAATCATGTCGGTGAGATGAAAGATGAAAGCAAGACGCTCTAATTGCAATGAAAAAAAAAAATGCTCGCCAATGTGTTCGTTATTTGATTTGTGTAAAAAAGACACCCATTTGTCGATCAAATCATGTCTGGAATTGAGCATGATGGGGTTTTTTTGTATTTGTACAGTCTTGGTCACAAACTCTGCCTCATTTTGAGTGTGATTCTCTAGCCAATAAAAGAAAAAAAAAAAAAACAAAGATGAATTTGACTTCATTTATTGTTTGGTTGCTTGCAATAATATCATTATTGTGAATTCTTTTGGCCACATTATGTAGTGAAATCTGATTTTGCGAGTTTGTGACAACCCCAAGTATGCTGCTACCATTACAAATCCCCACCTCTTTTGTTTTTTTATAAAAATATAACGCCCCTGGCTGTTGTCAGTCTCTCGTCTTTTCTCTCCTCGCCTGGCCCTTAGTGCTATAAACTCTTATTGCTGTCTGTGCAGAGAAAATCTCAGCTTTATTGGAAGCCAGAGCCGAATACCTAGAAACACTGACAGGAACAGTACAGAAATGTGAAGCGCTCTAAATGATCCAGTCTGCTGAACTTGCTGACCGGCAGCTGTAATCCCTCCTGGCTGAGGTTAATTAGATCCCCCCTCTTTAATTTCACCCTGTTAATGGGCCTCTGAGGGGGGAGAAAACACCCAGCCTCCTGCTCACCTGCTCGAGCCCAACAGGTCTGCTCATGTTGGTTATGGTCGGTGCATCGACCTCATTCTATGCATTTGTAATTTAATTGTGGCTTGCGTCTTCATGCTCTGTTTTCCAAATCAATCCCAGCTATTGTAATCTAGATTCAATTAGAGACGTGTGGAGACGGTCATGCGTACAGGGGCTCTGAGTGTGTGTGTGTGTGTACATATATGTGTATAGGTTGGAGGGATTAGGAAGGCCTTTATTTGTTTTCCATGGCTGTTTGTTTTGGTGGCTTTGGTTTCGCGCAGTATGCAGGAAGGACTTCTACGTTTTCCCTGAGGCTTCAACGGAGGGAGTGATGAATGTAAAGAAATTATGCTTTATTGTCCTTTGTAGGCTCAGACATTCCCCTAGAGGAATTTTTTTCTCCTATGTGTCATTTCAAGCGAGACTATATGAATGCATGATCTTTATGAAGTGGATAAAAAAACCTTGTTGCATTCAGTATTAAAAACATCTCACTTAACCTCTCTTTTCACTCTTTCACCCCCTTTTGTTTCCTCCCCTCTCTTTAATTCAGTCATGTCCAATGTGTGCTAGTCGATAAGGCATAGACTCTTAATGCATGCAGGCATTAGTGCAGCCGACTGAGAGATGGGGATCACTTACAAAAGGATCTAAAATCAAAAAGTTCTGTTTTTGCTGTTTTATGTTTTCTACATCTGAGCAATTTTAGAGTTTATGGACCTGACATTTGAAGTCAAAACTTGAAATATAAATTGTCATAGAATGTATTCATTAACAATGAATCATCTGTTTATTTTTTGAAACTCCTGAAAACAGAGTCCAGACATCAGAAAATGATGTCTGTGTATATGGTACTCGTGTTTATGGTACTCGTATTGAATAGCTTGGTTAATTTAAAAGTAGTCATTTCAAGCTTTCTATAGACACATTTCTCATGTCTGTGGGGCAAGCATACTCTGAATTTCAGTTAATTTTTGTGACCTGCTTCAGTCCACAGAGACAGAGATGGCTAACATCCTGTTTGTTTTCTTTATTTTACAAAGGCACAACGTTTTTTTGGTGTTTTATTTTAGTGTTTGTTTTTCTGATTCACCTTTTCATGATGGGCCAATCATTTTCAATAGGAGATCGATTTAGACTGCAGGCAGGACAGTCCAGCACATCCATTCTGTCTACGAAACCAGTGTGGGAAATGAGGCCTGGCATTGTCTCTGGTCCCAGGAAAATTGTCATCTTGATTGCAAGATGTCTGTGTTATAATCTCAATATATGCCTCCACATCCATGGTACCATCACACATATGCAAGCCACCCATACCAACTGCACTGATGTCCTGCACCATGACAGATGTTTGCTTTTGCACCCGTCACTAGTGAAATTCTGAATGGTCACTCTCAGAAAAATTTGGGACGGAGAAATCTGTCTGTTTTTCCAAAAAACTATTTGAAATACTGGCTCTTCTGACCACAGCACACAATTCTACGGTCTTTTAGACTATCTGAAATTAGCTCGGGCCAAGAGAACTTAATTGAGGTATAGTTGTCTGCTTGCATGACAAAGATTCAAGTTGCCTTTCTTGATGCAGCGGCAGACTGTGTTAAGTGACAATGGTTTTCTAAAGAACTCCCGAGCCCATGTGGCTCTTTTTAACACTGCAACATTTTGGTTCATCTTGCAATGCCATTTGAGGGCTCGAAGGTCAAGTACATTTAACAAAGGTTTCCTGCCTTTTCGCTGGATTCCCTGAATCTTTTCACATTATTATGTGGTAAATGGTGAAAGACCCAAATTCTTTGCAATCTTGCAAAGAAATATGATTTTCAAATTGTTTGACAATTATCTCATGAAATTTGGCACAAAGTGGTGAACCATGAGCCTGTGAATGTGCTCTTTTGTAGTTGTACCCAATCATGATACCCAATTCACCTAAATTATTTTGTACAAATTTTGTAGACAAAACGTCCCAACTTTTCTGAAAATTGGATTGTATGCAGAAAACATTTTGCTGCAGATATTTTGGTGCGTCACTCAAATTTAACTGGTTTAAGTCACCATGAAATCAAAATGAACAATTTTTTTTTTAAATGGAATATTGCAGTATTTATTATAAGTAATTTATCCATGCACATCATTGTTTCAATTTTTTCAAAATGCATGTGCCCTCATATGCTTTAAATTGAAATAACTTCCCCTCTTTCTTGCAGTGACACATGAGGGTGGGCCAACCTGTCAATAGCCACATGCAATATCACATGACATCACAGCAATAGCAAATGCAATCCAATCAATTCCCGATGGACAAAATAAATTCTTGCCCTATTTTTTTTTCAGATGTCTTATCGAAGTTTCACAACAGAATGTAGTAAGTTGTGCAGTGTGTGTTTAATTTACCAAAAAGATCAAAATTAAGAGTAATTTGTTTGAGAATCGGAATTCAGTAGTGGTGTTGGTTTATTATTGTTTCCTTTCCTTAGTAATTTCAGTTAGATATCCCACGTTTGTCTTATTTAGTAAAAAAAAAAACAGATCTGTTCACTTTGTTATTTGAAATCGTTGTGACAACTCTAACATTAGGTCATCTGTCTCTCCCAGGTATCAGGGTATGAAATGTGTGCATGTTAAAGGTTTATTATTGAGGGATACGGTTTACCCATTTCTGCCTTGACTCCTTCGGTTTTTCAGTGTCTAACTCTCCCTGCCAACACTTACCATCTGTCTCCACTCAGCTGGGGAGCATTCAGCTCAGCTGTCCTGAGAGTGAGAGAGAGGGAAAGTGAAACAATGTGTGTGTGTGGGTTAAAGAAAGAGAGAGATACTTTACATTAAAATTTGTTTAAGAAATACTTCTTCCTTTTCACTCTTTTTTTTTGTCATGTCCACCCAGCGTCTTCAATCGCTGTGAGACTTTGTATCTTATGCAGAGGCCTTTGTGGTCTCCAATGTTCCTATTTTATCGTCTTGATATTGTGCCAGATGTAACTTAGCAAAAACTGTGGCTGTACTGTCTTCCAACTGTGGTAATCTGGATATAAATTGCACTTTTTAATTTTAAAAAGAACATTCAGTCTAAGCGACGAGAACTTTATCATAATTCATCCTCCTAAGATTTTACTCTCAGAGTCGACACGAAAGCAGGTTTTGTCTTGGACCAACGTTAGCATCTAACAGCAGCATCCCCAGCGAGATCCAGAGGGGTCTTGTGAAGAAACAATGCAGAGTAAGAAGAGAGACCCATAGGGTGCAGTTAGTCGTGTGAATCGCCACAAGTGATTAGGGAAACTGTCTAATATGCCTTCATCTGAAGGGCATTCATGGTTAAATAGACCATGTTAAGTATTGCTATTTTTACAGTCCCCTTAGGGATGAGGCACCCATGAATACAAGGGAAACATTCACCCCGCCTCTTTCCACCTCATTTCTTTGTCTCGGTTACTCTCTCTCTAGTTCCCTTGGTCATGCAGTAATAGGGACCGTTTACACAGGACGTGCTCTTGCATCCGTCTGTGCTGCTTCTTGTATTTATTTTTTCATGTTAAATGTGCAGTAGGACTGCATGATTGTGACTAACTGTAATGTTTGTTTCATTTGATATTTTAATTATTCATATATTATAATTAATTGCACAAATATATTTGTATAATATATAAATATAACCTTTTCAATTCAATTTAAATTCATTTAGATACAACTTGCATTTAAAATACTCTGTTGTAATTAAAGTCCCTGTAAAGTCAACATGTGTTCTGAGTTTGTTACACCACAGAAAAATGTGTTATTCGCCACCCAGCCAAATTTCAGTAATTTAAAAAGAAGCCGGCAAGTGAATAGAGTTTGCATACACCTTCTGGTGCTACTTGGACACGTCATCAGTGTAGTAGGGTCATAGGTGTGTTTTGAGTCTTTCATCTTCATACACCCTCACCCGGGCGACCCAGTCCCCGGCTTGTGTCCAAGTGGCATGTTGCTCCACGTTTCCCCCTATGGATCCACAGCCACCGTGAAGCCCTCTCTGTGGCCTCTAAGATGTTTGTGGTGGCCTTCTTCAACTGTAGTCCTTTCACTCCAAGGAGTTTGAGGGTTCACAGCAGTGAGCGACCAGCGACGCCTCTCACCCGACCTCGACTGGCTCACAGTGAGTTTTCCAGCCATTGTTACGGCACTCAAAGCTAAGCTCTGCGTTAGCCCTCTTGCGCTCGTTGGCCTCTTCAATACACTCTTCCCAGGGGACAGTTAGTTCCAGGGTGACCACTTGCTTAGTAGACTCAGATGTTAGCACCATGTCTGGGCGGAGAGAAGTGGCTGCAATTTTGCCTGGAAACTTAAGCTGTCTTCCGAGTTTGACTTGAAGCTGCCAATCACGAGTTAGCAGTGGAGAGCGCAGTCGAATTGGGTCCCTGGTTCAGGTGGCACCACCAACTCCCTGCAAGGTGAGAGATCGTGGTCTCTCGAGGAGTCACTAAAAGTGGCGTGGAGATATTTATCGATCTCCTCTACCGGGCAAACGAGGTGGCCACTTCATCGAGCCACCGCTGTAGCACCGCCCAAAAAATCCTGAACACAGCAATGCGGCAAAACTATGTAATGGTCTAACTCCACAATTCAGTACTTCACAGTTCACAGTCTTTGTAATGTGTTTTAGCAATACATTTATAACATTTTATAATGCGTTTAGATTTGTTTTGTTTTTTTTAGACTTTAACTTGCATTCAGTTAATATTTTTTGTGAGACAAGTGCATGCAATATTTGTTATACATCCATAACAAGCTATGGTTTCAGAATTACTTTTATAATTTAATTTTATCTCATCACACTTTTTTTAGCTCCACTAGACCAGCTTTTAAGATCACGTCTCGTCACCTGCTTTTCATTTTATTGTGCGGTTTTTAATGCAACACTGTCCTGTGTGAATGCCTGTGTGATGTAAGGTAACTTAACACTATTGTGTTGTGACTAGACAGAACATAACACTGTTATAACATTTGTGTGTGTAGTCCCTTGTGTTCTGTCATTCCCCTCTTTCACACAGCTCTGCTCCCACATCAGGCTTCAGTGTCAATATTTGCCTAGCAGAAGACTAGGACCCCCTCCGCTCCGCCCCCCCCCGCATTGCTCAACAGCCCAGTCCCACTGGAGAGCCTCAGTGCTGTGTGGGTGTCTGGACCATACCAAATGCGCTGGGAGAGGGGTGTCCTTAAAACTCAGTGGGATGTTAAAGCATTGGTTCCAGCTGAGAGGCCAGTGTGAAACAATGAGATCACCTTAAAGAGGTGGATGTACCTCTGCTTTGTTAACGTGTTATGCCCACTTCGTCCTAAAGTTGATTTTGAGCTGAGATACAGGCACCCACAACTTCTATTTTGTCTTTTCTCTGTTACATTTCCCCCTTTCCCAAGAGGCCTCTTGGATTTTGTGCTGGCATATAACCATGCATTTCTTAAGTGTTTAAGGCTCTTTTAGGGCCCAATAAAATCTGTTTATTTTATTTTTTTCCCAAATTCCGTTTTATTTTTTCCCAAATTCCGTTTTTTTTTTTTCATTTTAATTTTTGGGAATTCATTTTTTTTTAACCCTTTACTGTTATTTTAGTTGTAAAAAGAGTGTTAAAAATTAAAATGTACACATATAAAATAGGAATGACCTTAAATTTATTGAGGTAACAGACATTTAGAGAGAGAGAGACGCTTGAGTGACGGAGAGATTGAGGGAGAACAGGGAAAGAAAATGGAACTGATGCGCTGCATGCTTTAAATAACGTTAAACAAAATGAACGAAATATGCGGCGGCCGGTGTTTATTATGTGGCGCACCTCCACGAATTAGCCTATGTATGGGAAACACTTCATAAAAGTCACGTGCGAACTGCTCGGCTTGGTACTGAGGGCTTAGCGTTGAGTTTCTTAACTTTTTCGCAGATAAAAGCAGAGCCGTGGAGAGCCGCTTTGCCATGCTTTCGTTGTTTTGATGAAACAGACATGCGTTCTTCTCCACACAAAAACAGAATTTCATTCCAAATATGTACAATTCCGTGTTAACACTAGATTCCACGTTAATCGGCCAATTCTGTGATTTCGTCCGCGATTCCGTGATCACGGAAATTATAGGGCCCTACTGTTTCTACACAAGAGGCCTGATGCAGGAGATCAGAGGGTTAGATCAATCCATCTTCAAAGCTCAATCTAAATCGATTCATCAGAGACAACACAGCACCTGTTCATCTGAACTGCATCATGAGAGAAACGCTGCATGAAGATGAATGAATCACCTCACTTCAATAAGCATGATGCATTTCAATCTCATTTAAACATTTGATGGCTATAAAACAAGCAGAACTTTCATTTCATTTGTAAGCTTAATTAATGCTTAATTAATGCTATTAATGTTTCAAACATTACTCAAATTATACAAAACTATTATACCAAAACAATACAAAAGTAATTTTTACCCCATGGAACATGCAACGAAACTTTTAAAGAATGTTTACACTGTTCCTTTTTCATTTAGTCACTTTTTGGTGAAACCATTCACCATTTGAATCAAAATATGTCATTTATGTGAATAAATGACATATTTTGATTCAAATGGTGAATGGTTTCACGTGTAGAGTAGGGATGTGACGGTGAGGATATTTTCCCACTGGTTTATCAACGTGTGACAACACCATTATTACCGGTATCACCGGCGGGTTTTTTTTTTTTTTTTTTAAAAGCAAAGTAAAATGTGCACATCCGCACACACGTCCAAAAACGTCTGTTTTCAATTAATTCTTATGGAACACAAGCTCATGAATTGAAATCAAATCGAACTGTGGAATTTGTGTTAATGCCCAGCCCTAGTTTTTTACTTACTTTACTTTTTTTCCCCCTTTATTTTCTTGTCAGAGTACACCAGAATGCTTCATTTACATCCAAAAAAATGTATTTTGGGGGAGGATGCCCCAAAATAACACCTTTTTTTGACTATTGTGAGTTTACAGGCCTGTTTGTGCAATGAACATGGATTGGGACCAGGGACTGTCAGGCTCTAAAAAGCACCATAAAGTCCTCACAAAAAGGCGCAATGATTTGTGCAGTTTATTCCAAGCTTTCTGAAACCATACGAGTCCTGAAAATTTAATTTGCGGACAATTAGAATAGCAACATCTTTGTGAAAAAGTTTTACACAACAACGAACTTAACTGTCAAGCTATGACTGCATGATCAACATTGCACAGTCATGTTTAGACTCTGTCATGGTTGATCTGGAATTGGTTTGAAAATGAATTTCTAAAGGTGACAATTTGCACATCCTTCCTGTTTATTTTAAGTGATATGTGACAAATTCATAATATTAATTTGTTTGCCCCCTCACGATCTGTGGAACCCACTAAATGCTGGTGCCAAAATTAGTGGTGGCCAAGAGTCCAAATATTACACTTTCGTTGCATGGACTCATACAAACCTGAAAAACATGAGGGTGAGTAAATGATGAACTTCCTATTAATTTGACAAAACATAATATTATGGCTAACATGAATTTGTTAAACGGACAGAAAATATAAAATATACTTTTGTGCAGATTCATTTTTCATTTGCACCTGTGTCATCAAGCTAATATAGTCCAGTCTGTATCTGTTTAACTTTTGACAGTTTTTGTTGAATATTTGAGATTACATCCTATTACTTATTCTCTCAGTGCTGCATGATAAATGGTTCCCACTGTCACTTATTTTCCCAACAATTTATAGCTTTACCTGCCGACAAACCGACTTTTAGAGAATTTGAGAGTTGGTCTGCTGAAAACACTTGGGACAAATTGCAGACTAATGTTCCCTAAGACTACAGGAGCAGAGCTACAGCTAATCTGCTTGTGTGGGCTTTGCGCAATGATGGAACCACAGTTCTGTAGTGACATGGACATTAAATGTTGTTTTAAGTTGGAATCGTTTTAACATGTGAGAGAAAAGTGCAGCGAAGCACAGCTATTTAGGAAATTGGTTGCTAGGAGCAACTGTGAAAAATACTGTGGCAATTTACAAAATATTTGACAGCAGAACGCCATGATTGACCAATCCGAATGTAGTTTTCAATGATGTAAGAATGTTTTTTATGAGTTCTGGCTACTCTCTCTTAGCATTCTTCAACATGCGTTGGCAGTATCTCTAAGCCTTTCGATTTGACATTCAGTGACTCGTGCTGCTGATGGTGTCGCTTGTCAGTGCTCAATGAGAAAATTAAAGGGTACATACACTGTAGAATAATGAACGCACTCCAGTGAGCAAGTCTATTTTTGCACCAAATCTTATCTGATTGTTGTTTTGTGAGGCTTGCAGTCTTTTTCTTACTAGAAATGGGGAAATCAGAGATGTTCTGGAGAGAGAAAGAAGAGCATGAGTCATGCCATAGTCAGGAGACTGGGAGGTGGTGTCTGAGCTCTGAGTCCCTTGTTCTTGCTCTGCTTCATTGGGAGGCATATAGTATAGTTTTATGCTTTTAGATGGTGATGCACCAAATAATTGCTAAAGATGTAATTGATTAAAAAGCTTAAGAATTTATTTTGATTTATTTTTATTATTTATTTGGTTTCAATTTTATATTTAATATTTTTAAATCTTAATTTATTAAAATAAAATTTATTTGACTTTTTTTTAATTTACTATTCATATGTAATTGGGCTGCCCCCGTTAGACTAATCGTTAGTTGCTCTAACGTCAACCTATATAAATGTATGCTATTTTTAGGAGCATATCCAAGTGTTTGTGCGGAGTGTGGAAGCTGAAGTATAGAGCACTTACTGCATGACATGTAGGCGCTAGGGATGGTAAGATTCACAGATTCGCATCGGTGCATCGGCATAAAAGCTAATGATGCGCTGCATCGGATACAAGTGGGCATTTGTATCACGATGCATCATTTCTAACATGTCTGCATCGGTAAAAAACTATTTATTCATATATAATTATTAGTAGATGTGCTATACTTTTACTATTTAGAATGTGACCAATCATGGCAAGTTACGGAACATTTCTTTGTTTATCCCTGATTATCCTTCGATTGTTTCACTGTTAAATGTGTGAGCTGTTAAATGTAACTGGAGAGAGGACAAGAAAAGAATGTCTGTTTTTATTTAGCCTAATCGTTTGGTTTTGTGAAAACCAAATCTTTTGTTTGTGAAAGTCAGATGGCAGTTATGCTACTCTATGATTTTCTGTAGCCTATGTCTGAACAAAAGAAATTAAAGTTAACTATCTATACCATATTGAATTGCATAGCATCATATTTTTCTCCATTGCGTTGTATTACATTGAATCGCATCGCTTTGAATCGAATCAAAATCGGATTGCATCGCAATAGTAGTGAATCGTATTGAATCGCATCGGTAGCTGCTTATGTATCTTTAATGTATCGTATCGTTGGCTATGCTTCGAGATGCGTATCGCATCAGCCTCAGCTATGGAGATGCACATCCCTAGTAGGCGCCGGTTTGATCACTGGCATTTATTCCAGACATTAGAAATACATCTATCGAAAGCTTGAAATCTCTATTTTTAAATGAACTGATTCAAATGGAAAACAAATATTCTAAGGTTATGTTATGAAACATTAAAGGGTTAGTTCACCCAAAAATGAAAATTAAGTCATTAATTACTTACCCCCATGCTGTACCAACCCCGTAAGACCTTTGTTCGTCTTCGGAACACAAATGAAGATATTTTTGATTAAATTTGAGAGCTGTATAACTACCACATTGGCTGCCTAAGGGACTGCCTCTTGACGGCCCAAAAAGTCAATGAAGAAAATGTTTAAATATCCCAAGTGACTACCGTGGCTCAACTATATGTTTATCAAGCGACGCGAATACTTTTTGTGCGAAAAAACAAACAAAAATAACGAGTTTATTCGACTATTTCTTTTCTTCCTTGTAGGCCAGAAACGAGAGTTCCTTAGATTTCCACGACGCATGCGCGAGATTTGCGATCTGCTTACACCAGCTTACACTACTTCAGATCGCAAGTCTCGCGCATGTGTCGTGGAAATCTAAGGAAGTCTCGTTTCTGTTTCCAAAAACATAGAAAACATTATCAGTAAATTATTAAAATGTTCAGACAGTCTTATTGCTGTTTTTTTTTTTTTTTTTTTTTTACAACACATTCATAATCATTACTTTTGCCGATGGACTGTGGCAAGCTTTATGTGCTAAATTTAGCCCTAATATGTAATAATTGTATATTTTGTACACTTATATCATAATTTATTTTGATTTTAATAATTGTATTATTTTTATTTAATAGTTTTTGATGTAATTGTACTTTTTATATTTTACATTTTACTCTAAATTTACATTTAATCAATTTATTAATATTTAAACGATGACTAAACAACTTTTTTAATAAAGCAGTGTGTCCCTGCATATTATTATTATTATTATTATTATTATTATTTAAAATTTTGTTAAATTTATTTAAATATCTAACTATCTTTTTTTAATTCTATGTTATCGGACATGCTGTTGAGAGTCATGCATGTTACTGGTATTGGTATCGACTACTGACATGATGTCACCCAGGTAAAGCAGAGAGGCAGAAAACAAAGAAAAAAATAAAACTGAGAACACAAGAGGGAGACATGAGGTTTATTAGGAAACTATGGAAACTGTTTAGGATGTAACAGAGCGAGAAAGGGATGTGGTAAAAGAGAGAGCCTTTGAAGAAGAGCAGGTGGGCTTCTGCCTTTGATACATGTAGCTGCTCCTTTTAATTCATCTCACACCTCTCTTATCTGTAGACAGAGAGCTGCCTGTGACTCTAGGCTTAATAGCTAAAGGCCCTGTAATGGTGATTTATTGCTTGAACCTCAGGTCGTACCCCATGCCGTGTGTTTGCGTATATGTTTCGGATCCATCTCATGTGCATGAGGTAGGGGAGAGCTTTGTGAGATTTAATTGTGCCTATAAGGAAAAGAGTCTCTTGAGGAACTTGCAGGCATGACAAGGAGGATGGAGAAACAAGGAAAGGAGTAGAGAAGGAAGAAGTACAGTGGAGTCAGGGTCCAAAATTAACTTTTTGGCTCACCTGCCACAGGGACTGGTAGATGAAAAAATCCACCAGCCAAGCATACACAGAAAGCATTTCATCACTGGATTGTTTTTTTTTTTTTGTTGTTGTTGTTTATTTAAAGTGTGGTTTGTCAGCTAAATGTGCGGAATGCTTTTTAGAGAAGATAAGGTATTTTGCACAATTCTCACCCAGCGGTAATTCAGGAAAAAATATATCCGAATGCTCCACATGAAACTATGGTCCGACCTTTTACCATCTTGTCAATTTATTTTGATTAATATGTGCCAGGGAGAGAGTGCAAGATGGTGCATAGGAGACAGTGAAGCCTTGTTTATACTTTTGCCGGGCTCCGAAGAGAAAGAGTGAGTGCACCGGCGTGCTCGTTCTTTAGTTGCGCCCTATCACTTTTAATTCCCATCCCGCAAACACAACAACTCCGTCATGTCCATAGCCATCATGCCAGATATTTTATAACATTACAAAATGCAATAGTAATAAACATTTTATTACATTACTATTTTGGTATGAACACTCACCCGCCAGCCACAATTGGCACTTGGCGTGTGTTAATTTCGGACTCTGAGTGGAGTGGAATGGAATACACATATGAGAGGAGAAAAGAATGGAAGTGAGGAGAAGATATGGCAGGACAAAATCCATTTTGGGTCATGGTGAGGTGTATGGTAGCATGGTATGGTAGCACACACAAAGCAATGCAAATATTGCGAATAAAATGGTGTCTGTTAAAGCCCCCATCTAATCATAAGGTGGAACGATTTTATTCATGGAGACAAACATGTTCAATACTGCTGCTAAATTTTAATGATGCCATTTTCCCTGACAGTGTTTTAGTTTAATATGCACATTATTGTTTGGTCCATGATTTATTCCCAGACGTGGAGTCATTTGTTTTATGTTAGTCATTACATGTTGCTATCCCCCCTGGGCTCTGGAATTTCTCATGTGCTGTATATGAAAGCCAAAGATGACGACAGTCTATGTCTGTCTGTGTTTTTGTGAATGAGTAAGTGTTGATGTGC
Source organism: Pimephales promelas (assembly GCF_988280905.1). Classification (NCBI taxonomy): domain Eukaryota; kingdom Metazoa; phylum Chordata; class Actinopteri; order Cypriniformes; family Leuciscidae; genus Pimephales; species Pimephales promelas. Next base: position 22,516,402 of record NC_142771.1, read on the forward strand.
ACATGTGTACTTGTTTAAGGGTGCTGTGTTATGTTTTTTTTTTTTTCTGGTAATAAAATGAAGACACAAAACACAAATTTTATTAATCAAATTAATTTTAATTGTAATACATTTTTTTATGAAATTAAATAAACTTTGTCAAATAACGTGCTGCACAATGAGCTTTACTGTTAAAATTAAAACATGGATTATTCCTTAAATTCAGTTTTGTTAAAAAAAATTGCATAATTTATTTTCTGTTAGTGTATTATTACATTGGGACATATCTAAATTCTACTGTACAACAGTAATATATTTCTGTCAAGTTAAACCGAACTTTTAATTTGACGGGTTGCCGTGAAGTCCTTTTGCGTTTTCTGGGCCCTATTTTAAGTCCTATTTTAATGATCTGAAACGCAAGTATCAAGCATGAAGCTTTGTGGGCGGATCCGGGCACTGTTGCCATTTAACCGGCGGGATAAATGACTCTTGTGCCCGACGCAAGTTTAACGCCGCCTTCACACTGGCAGTTTAATTCAGCTCCGTAATACGCAATACGTTCCCAACGGACGTCGTACTACACAGTGAAAAGCGTCAGACGCGGGTAGAACAAAAATGGCGGAGAGATTAAAGTTTGATTCTGTCAGTTCTGTATGATCTCTCTGATGAGGGTTATGCTGCGTGAGGAAAGTTGCTGAGGACGTTGACATGTCAGGTCGGCTAAACAATGTGATAGTGGTCAATAGTTCAATGTCTACCTTCAATTTAATTATATTAACTGCCCTTATAAACGTTAGAAAGTCGTGAAAATAAAAAATGACATGACAACTTATCATTATAAAATCATTATTTATTTTATTAAAAGTTAATAATTCAGGTTTGTTTATCAGTACCATAGCAACGGTCAACTTCCGCTGGAATTGTCGGATAGGATCAGTCCGTAGCTTTTCGCACGAGTTCAAATTTTTGAACGCATCCGGATGACCAACGGACACGCTTTTCTTTGCACCGCACTCGGTCGGACCCGTTTCGGACCCATTCGCATGCGGTCTGCGAATCTCCATAGGAAATGAATGACTTCTGGTCGTTTTGCAGCCGCATCGGAGCTGATTTCAACTGCCAGTGTGAAGGCGGCGTAAAAGGGTTTGGTCTGAAGTAGCTTCATTATTCATAGGTGTGGTTTGGGCGTAACGGAAAACAAACTAATAAGAGTGTCATATCACATTCCCTTTGAGAGCGTGATGAACGAGGTGCACTTGTTCCATGGCGCAATACTATTATAACGGCGCATTTACCAGGCCAAAAGAAAAAGAAGTGACATTGGGGATGGGACAAAGCCACCCAAATTAGCTTCGTTTAAACATGCATATACTAATTTGGGTAAATGTGTAAGCTTTATGCCTATTTTTTTTCCCCATTGTTATGGACATTTTTAAGATAGGGCCCTCTGTGTGTTCGATGTCATGATGATCGTTTTTCTTAAATTATCACAAAGTGACTTTCAGATTGGATCTAGAGCCTGGAGAGGAAGTTCATGCATTCGTGTCCTCATACAGGCCAAAAAAAACAAAAAAAAACAGCAGAGGCGTCACGTGTGTGTGTGTGTGTGTGTGTGGTAAATGAAACTGTGCATCGGTTGCACCATTCATTCTCACAGAAAATGCAGTATTCGTATTTAAATAGTCTTTGTGGTTTAATATTCACACACACTAGTCTACATCGTGATTTGATTTCAAGTGTACTGATCTGCTCTCTTTTTATTAAAACATTTACTTTTTTTTTATGACTGGATTTCGTAAGCATTTTAACAATGGTAGGGGAAACACTGAAGTCAATCCCAAAAATGGGCAAAAAGCATTGCAAAAGTGGTCCTTATGTCTTGTGTGCTATAATTGTCATCAGGTCATTAAGTTACTTATTGATCGAAAACATGATCTCCCTTCAAACTTGGCACTGTTATGAGATCCAACATAACCAATGCTTTTGGCATCATTAACAATGAATATTGTGCTGCATTTGAATATAGGCCTACTGTAAGTGAATGAGAATTGAGAGCTGTGTTTTTTGGGGGGGGGGGGGGGGGAACTCCTGTCCGTTTCCCACACAAATCTTTCAGACAGCTTTAGACGAGACGGTCCTCTCATAGTTCTTTGAATGGAAAAAATAAAATAAAAAATAAGTTCAATATGGCGGCTAGCCCATAGTTTTGCTTTACAGTAAAAGAGCAAATTGGTGTTCTTTTCTGACGCTTATTGTGCTTAACTCTTTTTATCATTACTCATTTTTAATCCTACTTCTCCACTTTCAGTTTAATTATATGGATAAGAGCAATCTTTTACATTACTTGTTTTAATTTGTACTATTCCCATAACCTAAAATTTGCTTTGTATGTAGTGTGGTAGCCTACTGACAAATTTCAATTTAATCCACGTATAAAACTCAAAGATGATGTCCTTTATCCCTGCACTCTTGGTTGACACAAATCAATATCTGAAATGTGCATAGTAGGCAGAAGGCCAGTGCACAGTCCTGCCAAAAGCAGTGTGAGATATTGATGTATCACTGAATAAACAGCCACTGTTCACACAAAGACCGGCGAAGTACGGCAACCCCATTATTTCTCTGCTGCATCACCTGTTGCGGTGGGTGTGTGCACATTACGATGTCTCAAAGGCAGATAAACATGTAAGATAATGCCACTGAGGATCTGGACCAGCACACTTTGCAGAGTCCCAAAGGACTGAGGTTTTACTGCATCGTAAAATACTTAAATGCGAGTCGATGTGTATTTGTTTTTTTTTACATCCAGCGTCATTCTCTCTTACTCTTTCTATTGTGTGGGTGTAGGATGATTGGATGAATCATTGTGTGTGTGGGCATTTGTCATAGAGCTATCTGAGAAAATTGAAAAAAACATTTGTCAGAAACCAATGCCTTTGTTGACAGAATGTTTCCAGGATCATTGAGAGTAGACTGATGATGATGTCCCACCTCAGTCTGACCTTCAAATGAGAAGATCCAAACATTTAAACTTCAAAAAGAATTCGTAAAGATACTGTTGAGGAAGATAAAATAGATGTGAGGGTTAGCGAGGGAGAATATTTAAACAAAAGACTATTTTGGGGTCTATAGATCACTGTGCACTCTTGAATAATGCCCATTTTGGAAACCATTTAACTGTTGGCTTCTGCAAGACAGAGGAAGTGGGATAGAAGAAAGAGATTAGTCAAATCCTCAGGCAGGGATGTAAATGCTGACAAATACAGCTTTATCCTGTCATCTTTGCTAGCCTCCCATCTCCAGGATCCTGACTCAGACAAGTTTCAGGGAGAGGCGCCAATCAGCCAAAGCCATCCTGCAATGTTCCTTCATTTATCTGCTCGCTGTTTGTTGCCTAATTGTCTGGACAGCTGAAAGGCCTACTGCAGCGCCAAACATGGCTCCTTTTCTCATCCTGGCCCTATGCTGCAATGCTGAGGTTCTAGCTTACTGTTGAGACTGAGAGAGATTATTTGATGTGATTTTTTTTTTTTAAATTTTTATCAATGTTAAAATACTTTCTCCTTTCCAAGCTTAATTTGCAGATACAGCTGTAAGTAATTACAGACATTTGCAACATTAAAGTGACCATATTTCATTCATTTTCAGTGAGAACCAGCTATTACTGACAACAAAGTTGAGCAGAGCTTGGGAAGCACAGATATTTAATTTCACACGATAAGTTGTTAATTCTGTTGAAATTCTGTCTACTGTTTTGTCTAAATAAATGAACACAAGAAAGCCAAGTCATTTTTTAATTCTACAAATTAATTCTACACTTTATAATGTACAGTGTGAAAAGTTTGTAAAAATTTGAGATTTGTTAAAGATTGCATTCTACAGTGTTCTTATTAGTGCTTTTAAAATTTAAAGGTGCAGTAAGGGATTTTTTTAAGAAATGCTGTTGATATTTGAATTTGGCAAACAAACACACACCTCCCTTCATTTCTCTGCCCCAAAATAACCACCAACAGCTGCAGCAGAAACAGAAAAAACATAAAAAAAAATGATACTCAAGTATTGGGCAGAGAATAAAGCAATCTTGGCATCCATTTTCAGGCCTTCCCACTCTCTAATGTCTCTCTAGTGCTTGTGGAGTTGGCAGGGTTACTTTGAAAATGTATTCTGTTACAGTTAAAAAATATGTTCATATTAACACTTAACCGTCAGTACCTAAAAACGCCAGTGGGTAAAATGTACCCACACATGACTACTGTTATGATATTGCTAAAAACAATTATTATGCCACTGTATTATGCCATTGTCTTCACAAAGTAATGTCTAAAGTCATGAAATTATTATTTTTAGTCATCAACTAGTGTTCAACAGATGACCCGTCAGATGCTAAACTGATCCAGGATGCATCCCTCACCCCTGATATCCCCTCACCATCAGGCTCACTATCAATCATGACTCACCATCACTAAATCCTCAGCATCCATAAATCAAATTGAATCTTTTATCCATTTTGATTAAAACATGTTACCGCTATCTCAGTACGTGACTGGCGTTGTCTAGTAACAGAAAGTTAAAACGGCGCAAAAATGACCCAATCTCATGTCTCGTCTTGTGAGATAAGTGTCTCGTCACACCCCTAGTGGATTGCTATATACCGCCTTGATTGCAATCACCATGCCCAATTAGACTGCAGGCTCACTCTCGCTCTTATCCAAAATAAATAATCAAAATTATCATCCCTAACATGTGTTTTATTGAACTAAATAAATTTCCATTGGCTAAAATACACGCACAGGTTACTTTTCTTCCTGAACAAGTGCACACCTGATTCCGCACTGCTTTCATATTCACGTGAATCGTGCCACAGTTCGAGTGCAACCGAAATTAGATAACCTCCTTCAGGTAATCTCAAGTTCGGAACCCCGCTGCCAGTGTGAGAGCACTCTAAAATGTAAAAATTGTGAAAAATGAATCACAGTTAAATATCCAATTTCAGTTGATTGCCAAAAGGGTTCCGATATATAATGTGCATCCCTACCAACAGTACAGCGCCTGCAACCTCTGACAAGTTAATCACTTTCATTGTGAAAGGGGTTTAGTTAATTTGTAGACTGACTTTGCTTGTTTCTCTAAACATTGCTTGTCATAACACTAGTTCTGTCAAAAGAACCAACATCTGACTGAACCAATAGTGTAAGCAGAGCCCAAAAAATAACACACTCCAAACATCAGCTACACGTAACGAGTGTAAATGGCTAAAATGACATATTTATTGTCAGTTAAAAGTGTGACACAAAGTTCATTTTAAACTTGGGCATAAGTTTGGAGCAGGACTACCTATTTTGACTTAATGATGGCAGATGGGACAAATATTTGGCAAAGCAGTTTGAAAATTGTTATTTCGGTGCTGCTAATGGTGCAGAAATTACTTCACCTTTAAGGAATGAGGAAGGCATATGAATATGTAGCGCTGTCGTATTAATTCAAAGTTAATTAATATGAAGTATTTTCAGGATGACTTTGTAATAAAAGGAGCTTATAAATTTGATCTGTCTGACCTACTGAAATCAGTCATTTGTAGAGGAACAGAAATCAAGGTTATTGGAAACGGGGGTCCTGAACACCTGTTTTTGTAGAGCTCCATGTTTTCAGTATGTGAGAAAGTCTGATTTATTCACGTGCAAGGCAGGAGACATTCACATTATGAATTATTTTGGTATACAATTGCATGACTTGAAAATGCTGCCTGTGGTCTTTTCACTCACTGCTGCATCCAGGAATGAACCTGTCAGCGGATCTGTTTCTTATCCTTTTTCCAGCATACCAATATGATTTTGTCTTCCCCTGCAAACTGATGCAATTCATTTTCTTGGCTGCACAAAAAAACATTTCAGTACATTTATCAAAACAAAATGCAATTCCTTTACTTTCTCGGATGATTCCCTGCATGATCTTCTAAACCAAACCTTGCACTTTCCTCCTTAAACAGCTACCTATTCTGAATGGATCTACTGCACAGTTATACCCCGTGGACTACATGACAAAATAAATCCAAGCAAAATTTCAGACCACATAAACACTATTTTCACAACGAGCTGTTTCATTAAATCAGGTCCTGCTGATATTGACCATCCCCTAAAAAAATTGTCCATGAACCCAACAATACATAACTGCGCTATTTCCCGCTGTGAGTTTGCTGATCTTGTCCTGCAGTCCACTCCAATCACCTGCAGCTGTCTTCACACCTGGTTGCCATGGCAACACCCTCCTAATTGGCTGACCTGGCTGGACACTATATGATTGTGGTTGCGATACTTTTTATTACCTCTGAGGAACCAGCTTTCCTGTCAGGAAAGTCAGGAATGATCTACCAAAGATTTGTCGTCAATGGCGTGTGTGTTAAAAATTGAGCATCATTGGATGTGTGTTTATTGGGTGATGTGTGAAGGAATGACTTTCTTGTCATCTCTCTCTCTCTTTCTTTATCAGGAGAGCTTAAGGGACTGACAGCACCCAGTGGAAATAAGCCATTGTTTTCCTCCACAAAAGAGAGCATGAGAAGGGAACAAAGAAGGTCTTTGTATCCCTTTTCCATCCTCTTGCGTTCACACCCTCCTCCTTTCTTTTTCTGTCTTTAGCTCCCTCTCTCTTTCCTCTGCAGAGGCCATTGTGCTCTCAAGCAGCGGTGTCAGGAGTCACGAGCGCTGAGCTTGTTCGCTTTTATTATTTCATTCAGCTTTTCACCTGAGAGTCTGCCAGCACATGTGCATGTTTTAGCAGAACTTGGTGTGCAGTGCATATCCACAAAGATATTTACATTTGTACGTGTATGACCAAAAATTATTTAGTCATTCTTATTTCAGATAATTTTCACCATAATAAATTTTGAAATGATTTGGTAATTTCAGTCTTAGGTTATATATATATTTTTTTAAGTTTATTTATTTCAGATAATTTTAATATAATATATGTTGTGAATGGTTCATTTCAGTCTTAGGTTTGTTTTATTTTATTTGCAATGACGCTTTTCCCCCCAAAGAAAATCACACAATATATATTTAAGTATTTTTTTTTTTGTCTTAAATTTAATTTTTTTTTTTTTATTTCAGATCATCAATTGTATGTATGTGTATATAATGTGGCCCCTCTGAGTTCACTGTACTAAAATGGCCCCCACAGTCACCAGATCTCAACTCAATAGAGCATCTTTGGGATGTGGTGGAACGGGAGCTTCGTGCCCTGGATGTGCATCACACAAATCTCCATCAACTGCAAGATGCTTATCATCTTATCAATATGGCCCAACATTTCTAAAGAATGCTTTCAGCACCTTGTTGAATCAATGCCACATAGAATTAAGGCAATTAATTGTATATGTATATATGTATGTCTGTGTGTGTTGGATTTTTATATTTGTAAGATTGAAAATCTAGGTCTGGGCCTTACAAAATATAATTGTAAAAGAAAGGCCTTTAAAAATAAACGATGAAAACTTCATAAAACAGAACGTTTAAATCTGTTCGTTTTTATTAAATCCCCTGGGACATAACATTTCCAATAGTCAACAGCGTTGCATTTATAGAATAGAGAGGGAATGAGAGCAGATCTTGTTTTCTTCTCTAGACCTTCTTTTCATCTCCTCCTCTGCATGTGTGCTTGTCTTTTCTGTATGGCACCATCCTTCATCTTTCAGTCCTGTCCTTTTCATGAGAGAATGCTTAGTTTCCAAATCCTTATTCAAAGCCAATTTCACAGCACTGGAGGAAAGGAGCAAACCGCTGACACAGCACAGTGATAGAGGGATGACAGGAAGTAAAGAAGGAAGGAAAGGAAAGTATCGGTATAGAGAGTGTGTAGAGTTAGGTCGAGGAGAAGAAGATAATGATGCGGCTGTAAATATTAATATAAGAGATTAGAGGTGGGAAGCAGAATATGCGAGTAGAGCGACAGCAATTTCCCCTCCTTGCACAAAGTCAGCAGTCACTCTGCTTCATATTTCTTCCGGGTTTTCCATTTCCTGCTGCTCGCTTGCTCCACACTTGCAGGAGAAAGAACCCAACTCATCTGCTTTTGACCAAATTTGCATTTTTTTTTTTTTTAATGATGAAGATCTGAAAACTATATGTTGTTCAACCAAACATGGAAATTCTGTCACCATTTTCTTTCTCACCTCTCACGTGGAACACCATAAGTAAAATTGTTTAGCATGTTTTTCTCAACACATCTTTTTATTTTCACACTGACAATAATCACATTCAATTTTCATAAAACTTTTGGTAACACCTTACAATAAGTTTCCATTAGTTAAAGGTACAATATGTTGGATTTCTGTAGTAAAATATCCGAAAACTACTTATCCAATGTTATATGTTTTGTTTAGTTGATTACTTACAATATCCCAAATGTTTCCAACTATTTGTAAATTGTGAGAAAATTGTGATTTTTAACCAAGGAAACGGTGTGTGTAAGCAGGGGTGAAGGAGTCGATAGTCAATGGCGTCCAGAGATGTGGTGGAGGCTAAACGCACATAAACGCCGTTTACGTACCTCCCAATATTCGGAAATATCGTTGACCCACCTCCAAAATGCGTTTATCCACCTCTAAATAAGTTCCTAAGACATTTTAAATTAAGCTTATGTCGTTTTAGTTTAGTAGTAGAGTGAAAACTTCACTATACTAAAGCACACAGCACCTTTAACTAACAATGAACAATACATTTGTTACTGTTTTCATTTTGCATTGCCTTTAGTAATATAACTGTTCATTTTTAGTTCAGATTAGCTCAGGTACATTTAACGATATTAAAAGATATTTGGATTTTAACAGTATATTAGTAAATGTTGTGAACATTAACTAAGAAACAAAAGTATTTTTCATTGTTAATTCATGTTGTTTTGTGTTGTGAAGTAACTAATGTTAACAAATGGACCCTTATCTTAAAGTGTTACCACACTTTTTGTATTTTTAATTGTTGCCTTTCTGGTTGTTTTTATATTTATTTAATTCTAACTCCTAATCTTCTGTTAACAATGTGCAACAATTGTTACCAATTGCATTATGGCCCTTTAACAGGTTTTATGCGTGTGATGGAGCATATTGGAGAGATTGAAATGAGAGTAAACACAGACTTTAAAAAAAATAATCCTTGCTCCAGGCAAAATAATGCAGCTCTCCTTTCCACACCTCTCGCATACTGTGGTAGCAAGATGCTGAGCAGGTTGGAGGAGAACAGACAGGGAAGCCAGAATGGATTGATTTTGCTGTAAATGTGGCAGAATGGTTAATTGACAATGAGAGGAAAGGGAATGAGAAAGGAAAAGAGCAGTTAGAAGTGTAAAGAAGGGAGGGAAAATGTAAAGTGTCACAACTGAATCACGCAAGCTGACAAAAGCTTCTCTCCGGCATCCAAATGGCACGTGCGAGAATATCTGCCGCAGTCACCCCCCTTTCCATTAAATACACACACATCCTCTTCTCTCCCTGCCCGATTATATGCTTATGTAAATCAGGTCATTAGGAAGATGCAGTGTGTTTTTCTGGGGTAGGAGCAGATGGAAGATGAGGGAAGGAAATCATTCTCTCCTTTTCCAGTGTTGTGTCGGAAGTTTGAAGATTGCTGAACTAACCTGCTGCATCACATTCTACATCCAGTGACTTGAATCTTTGGAGTCTATTCACTTAAAAGATCAGTTCAGATTCAAACTCTGATGATTTGTCAGTAGGTTACATTTTTAAGCCAGGAGTTGGGGTTCATTTTTTGTTCATCATTCACTGAGGGTGAATTCAGAATATTACATTAGTATACTAGCACACTACTCTCACCATTTTTTTCTGCCATAAAGATAGTAAGTAGCAGAGTTGTATGGTATTACAAATAAAAAAAGGGTAAAGCTTCAATGTGCCAAAGAGTCTGATAGAAGTTATTGAATGGAAGTCAAAGAAAATGTTCGCACTTCATTCCAGTATATTTCAATATCTGTGAGTTTGTCACTCAGTTATTCTGTCAGTTCCTGACTCTGACATTAAGCTGCTTTGTGACCTGGACTGTATGGGGTTTTGCACTAAAAGAGAACTCTGATATTGTTCGCCGTAGCTAAAAGAGATTTGCAACTCTTTATATCATCTTTCTACCCTTTCACTTTTCTCTTCTTTCCCTGTATACATTCCTTCTTTTTTTTCTCTCTCTCAAAAGCCTAGACAGTCTATTGAAATTGGTAAATTTTTAAGCTTACTCTCCATCCTCAGATTATTTTCCCTCTCATTTGTTGTGTCGTTTTCTCTCTGCTTCTTTTTTTCACTCAAGTGATATACACATGAGTGCAGCAGAGGATAAAAGCACACTCTCTGGCTGTCTGGACATATAACAGTCTAAGCCCAATAGAAGTATACGATTATGCACATTTTGCATTGTCTTTGTATTTTGCATAAGGTTTTCTTCATAGCAGATTGCTGACATGCATGCATGTCTTTGTTGAATGTGAGCCTGGCATCTGTCATGACACTCTCACCATTATCTTTAATTTCACATTGTGCTTTGAGAAGATGGCATGAGTTGTGGGTAACAGCTGCTGACAGTTTCTTTGTTAAAGTCATTTGTTTACCTGCTTTCTATTTTAAAGCAAACTGCCATGTTTTTTTTTTCCTATGGATGTGTTGCTCTTTGTATTATGTTTTTATATAGTTTTCCCCTTGTACAGTTCAAGCTTCTCTTTAAGCTTTGAGTCAGTGAAATCTGTGGCTCACACAGATGACAGCATTGGAAAAAAAAAATCATCTTATTGTGAAGAACGGGCTCTCAAAATTTAACATTTACCACGTTTTCCACTTAAAAAAACGCCCCTGTCTTACAGCACAGTCAACTGCAAATTTGCATTCAGTTCTGCCTCCTTCCAATCATCAACCAATAGACAGAACCAAGTCCCACTGTACTTTTTTTTTCTTTTTTAATAATCCATTCAATTGTATTTATTGTATACCACAATATGGAAGAAAAGATGTGTCGCTACATTCATTAAATCACAACTTTTAAAGGTGATGTAAGTTAAAATACTTTCTCTTATAATCTACCATTTGCAGAAACAAATATTAAAGTTTACAGAGTCAGTGTTTACAAGTTGAACGCATAGGTTGAACGTGCAAACTAACTCAAACGCCGTTTACAAAAAAAGGAATTAAAAGGTAAAACAACGATGTCGGACGATTTTGATTCTGTACTTCTGGCTACGTCGCCAGTGACCTTTTAAACGTAATTACGTATTATGTGACGTTACAACGCGCCTCACAGAATAGAGCAAGGCTAGCATTTGTCCTTAGAAAAGTTACATTTTTGGAATAAGTTTTGAAATAACCGATCGTTTCGCATGATAAGACCGTTATTCATCGTCTGGTGTCGTTTAAAGACATTTGAAGCTGCATCTGAGACTGTTATTAACTGTCTTTTGGACCTTGGACCGTCTGTTTCCCATTGAAGTCCATTATATGGAGAAAAATCCCGGAATGTTTTCATCAAAAACCTTAATTTCTTTTTGACTGTGGAAAGAAAGACATGGACATCTTGGATGACATGGGGATGAGTAAATTATCAGCAAAAATTTTTTCAAAAGTGAACTAATCCTTTAATAAGCTTTGCATATGATTCCTTTGAATTGCCTAAGTTCTCTTAAACCTTTAAAATATTTCTCTGTTTGTTAGTGCATCCTGACCAACTCAACCAATAGTGCAAGTTTTGTCTGACCAATGATAGATGTGGGATGTTTGATAGGAAGAACTGCTTTGAAAACAATCATTATTTTTGCAGTTCTACTTTTGGAGATTTTAGAAAATTACATTTTCATTTTAAAAGTGTAATAGGCATTGTTTCATTTTAATCTGCAAAAAAAAAAAAAACAAAAAAAAAAAAAAAACTATTGTCCTTTTGTTAAATCTTTACAGAGGCGGATATATTCTTTATCTGAAACCGCACTGCTGGCCAAAACTCCCTGAGCCAAGCTCAATGCCAGCCACTTGTCAATCACACCAAGTGCCATGCCGACAAACCTCATGGGGGCAGGGTTAGTGTATATACTGACAAGTATAAAAATGCTGTTATCCTGTCAGCCAGGTGTGTAAATTGTAACCATCATGGTACCAGAATCAGCATTAGACATTTGAATACACTTGTGCATACCATTCTCTTTTACATCACTGCAGGGTTCACTTTTAAACAAAACGTTTGCTGATAATTTACTCACACCCATGTCATCAAAGATATCCATGTCATTCTTGCTTCAGTCGAAAAGAAATCAAGGTTTTTGATAAACCCATTACAGGATTTTTTCTCCATATGGACTTCAATGGGAACCAAACAGTTCAAGGTCCAAAAGACACATTCAGTGCAAACTGTTCGAAGGGCTTTAAACGATTTCAGATGATGAATAAGGGTCTTATCAAGTGAAACGATTGCTCAATAATAACAAAGTTTAAGTTTTATAAGCTCAAATGGTCGCTTTAACAACGTGTGTCTAGTTTTGGTGCTCAACAAAACGGGTGCTAGATTAATTTGTTTTTTTTTTGCTGTAATTAATGTTTTAGAATTTAATATATATATATATATATATATATATATATTGTATTAGTGAATGTCTTGAAGCTGCCTGCAGAGCTGCTTTGTGCAAAGGTTTAAATCAGAGTGAAAACATTGCTGAGACGTTTTGTTTCTTTTTGACATTTGTGTTTAAATGAGGTCTTTTATTTAAGCTGCAGTCATTTCATGGCAGCCCACTGAATTGAATGAGCCGTGCCTCGACTGGGTCCCATTTAAATAAGCCTGTCTCTTTTGGTATTATCTAATAAATTCACATTAACACTCCTGGACTTAGTTTCAACTTGAAATACTCTGATGCTAATGCCCCTAAACAATGTTGTGCAAGCCTGACACACCAATGCAACTGATATGGCTAATGCTGCGAAACAGATTGCAGTAACTAATCGCTAATCCACTGGCATCCACTCTCCGGAGTCCAGACGTGACTTAGCTCATTACAGGGGCCATCTCTTAGGAAATGGGGAGGAGGAGGCCGGAATGGTAAGAGACTGCTTGAGAGGGGTCTAGTGTGATCTGAGCACACTGTGAGAAAGCACAGGTTTAAAGGTGTAGAACAGTTGATGCTTGAGAACCATATGCATATTTTGATGTTCGTACAGATGTTTTAAGCTTGGGCTGGACAACATTGGAAAAATAATGCCGTTGCGATATTTTGTTTTTCTGGAATACCTAAAAGATACAGAAGTTTTCACCAAATTATTTGAATAGCTATTTGGAAAGAAAAAAATCATTCTAGAATAAGTGGGAAGAGCATCTGCATCTGGACATGAGTGTAAACCTGCGCCCCCTCTCTCTGGCCTACTTCAGCCAAGAAAAAAGCAGCGAGAACATGGATGTTAGTGATCGCACGCCGACCGAGTCCCCGCGTGCATCACTCTCTCCTGCTCGATCATCTACGATCCTGTAAGAAGAAGAGCAGTGCCCCCACGACCATGGCGAGTGGGCCACGCCCCAAGAGCCTCCTCAAAGTCGGCTGGATGGTTGTTTTTTGCCTGGGCACCAGCAGGACCCTCGTCACAAACCAGCACCATTTTTTGCACGAGGAGCTAACCACACTGCCACACTCCTTATTCCATTCCCTATGTTGCTTCCGCAACATTCTCCTCAGTGGATGGCACCACGGAGAAGGGCTATGAGACGTTGCCACCCCTCGAAGAGGCTCTGACCGCTCACCTGTGCCCAAACTCGACTGCCAGTTGGCAAACCAGAGCTGTGCACCTCAACAAACCATGTCGTAACACATCCTTGCAGGATGCAAGGCCATGCCCCGTCCACGCTCAAAGTGTATGTGGCAGCCATTGCAGCTCGTCATGTCCTGGTGGCTGGCCAATCGCTGGGAAGAAATGGCCTGGTCTTGAGATTTCTGAAGGTTGCTAGGATTAACCCCTTCAGACCTCCCTCTATGGCACCATGGGACCTTTCCACGGCCGTGGGGATTTTTGAAGGGTCCACCCTTTGAACCGCTCTAGTGGGGTTCCTTGACGGGGCTCAGCCCGTGCCATTGGATGTGCATTTGCTGCAAAATATTTTATATTTTGTTACCTTGTAAGGCTTTGGTTTTAAAGTAGGGACATTAGCTTGGCTGTGATGCTCAGTCATTTGCAAAATAGAGAAATACACTTCTCTCTGAAACTGGTAGATAATCACACACAAGCCATATTTTGATATTGATTTTATTTCAATATATCGCGCAGCCCCTCTAGGCATATTTGTTTAATGTAATATGGCCTAATAAGCCAACATTTGCTAATAGTGGTCTGTAACTACTGCCACATGCATTGGGTTGTGTTGAAATATGCCTGATGTTGTAATTATCAGGGTTGAAGAAAGCTTAGCGTGCCTGTGTTTGTGCTTAGGGCTTGGCTCCCTACTGGGCCCTAACTTGAGACGGAGAATATACTGTAAACATAAATTGTTGTCACACTGTAGTTCTACCAAGAATTTCTGACATACTTTTCTGGGACCCTTTAAAGACACTCTCCTGCATTCCGGCATTGATAATCAAGAGCACACAAAGTTTAGTGCTCAATTATAGAGATTGCTGTTTACTTCTGCAACCACACTAAGCAAAGGGTGTGATGGTAGTCTAAACTAAAGCACAATGAGAGGATGACCGGTAAAGCTTACGCTCCCGCAGTTAGCGCTGCATTTCCATTTACTTATTATTTATTCATCATTTTTAGTTACTGTGGTCTATAAACTAACGTGACATTAAAGTAAATTGTTTTAGATAGACGTTCCTATTATGTTCCTATTTCTTTCTTTTTCAGTCTCTCTGTGGCATGAAGTGTTTCTGTAAAATGTGTAATGCTTTGCAGAGTAATGGTTAACCTAATGGTTAACAAAAATGCTGAAAATGACATTTAACATGTGATGCTGGCCAATTTAATCTGCTTAGCACACCGCCAGAGACAAAATGACTTAGCAATTATTGCGATGCAACTTTTGAAGATCTAAATTGAATTGTAAGGCAGCCAACAACCTCACAATGGCAGTTTTCGAGCATGTGAAAGCCCAAGACTGGCCAAATGTTGCTGTCAACACAGTCAGGTACTGACTGATGTCTTAATCATAATAAAGCAGCAATTATATTATTTTACCATTTTACACACCTTGATATTGTTAGAGGAGATGAGTGTTTATGGGTCTGGCAAACTGCATGTATTGTTTTATAACGCATTAAGGATAGGATGACCTGGAATGGAAAGTAGCCATGTGATATCCATATGATTATAACACGCAATTATAATGCTGTCTAGGTCTCATTACTATTCAAACACCCATATGTGCGGAGACCATTTTAATGCAGAATTTTTAGATGTATAATAATACATTTGTGCGTGTATGAATATTGTTAGTCTTTGTGACCTTTTATCGTTCACTTTCAACCTTATTTATTATTCAGGTAGGGTAAGGATAGTCAAATCTAGCCTAATTCCGCCAGATGGCTGAATTTCTTCAGGAATGACGTAAAAGATCGTTTTTGAGGCTCAGTTAATAGTTAGTAAAGTCTCACAGGGGGCAATTGTAACAATAAAACACTCTATTGGTGTTAGAGTCCCTTTTTAGAGTATCGGGTTTCCTATTTGCTTAATGCAGGCAGCATCTGAGGTGGCCTTTACTCCTCCGATTTTTTTTATACTACATCTTGGGAAATTCCAACTCCATATTAGTCATTAACATGCTCTCTTCACCCCTGTGTGGTAACCTTTGTGTTTGGTAACAAAAGTATCAATCTCGGGAACCTAACTTTCACAACTGTTGTTTATTTCTCCTACAGTAGGCCTTTGTTATATTAACAAAGGAAGTATTGCAGTTACTTAATCTCATATTCATTCAACCATATATGGCATTACCTTAAAAGCAAGCAAATAACATAACATTGAAATAGGTAAATAGCAATGTCAATCTTAATATCCAAAAAGTGTATATTGGTGTGTAAAGTTGCGGTTCAGTACATACTTTTGTTTTGGGGTCAAGGTTCGATACAAGTTCGATACAATAAGAAAAAATGTTCACTTAGATTAGGGTCCAATTCTCACTATTAACTAAGACTTTTGCCTCAATAAACTCGATTACTACTAAATGATTACTACTTATTAGTTAGTAAGGCTGCTAAGTTTAAGTATGGGGTAGGATGAAGATAATGAAATGAAATAAGATCATGCAGATTAAGGAAATTATATGTGCTTTATAAGTACTAATAAACAGCCAATATGCACACTAATAAGATACTTGTTAATAGTGAGAATCTGATTTTTTTTTTTTAAATAGATTTTTTTATTATCTCTCTTAAATGTTTGCTCACTCATTGTGTTTTTACAATGGGTAATTTTGTTGTTAAGAGTTTACACAACACAGGGAAACTTGATTTCAATCTTTAAATTAAATTAAAAAAGCAAAAAATAAATACAACAGAATAAAGACAAATAAAGAGAAAAAAATGTGTTTTACATGGTTTAACCATATTTTTTTACAGTCTATAGATCTAACACCACTATTCAGAAATACTACCAAAACTGAATAAAGTATTCAAATGTAAAATAACTCTGGATCGTCTTAAATACATAGGCTACTGTGCTAACCCTGATTCCTTAAAGCTATCTTTTGTTGTTTTATCAACATACACATATTAGACTACTGTCACTTAAGAGCTAGGACACAGATCCA
The DNA here is from genome assembly GCF_988280905.1 of Pimephales promelas. Taxonomy (NCBI): domain Eukaryota; kingdom Metazoa; phylum Chordata; class Actinopteri; order Cypriniformes; family Leuciscidae; genus Pimephales; species Pimephales promelas. The sequence continues at coordinate 22,533,132 of NC_142771.1, forward strand.
TTATACTTTTGCCATTATACAGAGATCCAGCTTTCCTTATATAGATGTAATTTGGTGATGTGCATTTTGACAGAGAAAGAGAGAGATAAAGGACACAGCACCACCGAATCACGCTGTTTGTGAAATTGCGTCTGCCAAAAAAGTTTTAAAATGACTGATTTGATCTTATAATCTATATGGAATCTATCTATATAATCTATCATTTATTATTAATAATGATAATAATACTTGGCCTTAACTGATCTGATCTGCAGCATATGTGCATGTGCTCTGACTAGATGTTTTTAGAAAGTACCAATCACTATACAGCAGAGGTTTTGTTGGCCTTATGTAAAGATGGTTTGGGCTTGTATTATGTTACTGTAATGATTAGCTTTAGTCTTTATCAACACTAGAAAAAGGTTGAGAACTAATAGTTTGTATGAATCTGTTGTGAATCCTTTTACACTATTCATATCTAAACTCAGCTGTGTTTTAGACTTTTTTTTTTGCCTCATACTCTTTCACTCCTGTGCATATGTTTAATGTCTCAAAGAACAAAAGACTGATACAAAATCACTTGGAACTCAAGGACAGTTAATATGTTGATAAAATAAATTTCTGTTAAAGAGGAGAGAAATAAAGAGAAGGAGAAAGTCGGGTTTTAAGTGCTGTCCTGGGAGAACAGTGCAAAGAGCCACATGCACCCTGGTCTAAAGGGAGTTAAAGAGCTTTTAGTATGTGTGAGTTTGTCTGGTGAAGATATCAAGAGCTTTTAATGTGTTTGGCAATTTCTCTCAAGCAATATATGAAGAGTTAAGATGCAAAAGCCTCTAAATGCCATTTGAAATTTTCTTCTTTAATGATGATTTTTATCAAACTTGTATATTTAAGTTCGGTAATTTCACTTAAATAACAATTAATAGGTAATTATCATTGCCATTTAAGTGAAATTACTGAACTTAAATATACAAGCTTGATAAAAATGATCATTCTATAAGAAAATTTCAAATGGCACTTAGAGGCTTTTGCATCTGAACTCTTCATATATATATATATATATATATATATATATATATATATATATACAGTGTTGGGAGTAACGCATTACAAAAGTAATACATTACAGTAACATATTACTTTTTGCTGTAACGCAGTAGTGTAAGGCATTACTAATCAATTTTCAGTAATATTTTACTCGTTACATGTTCAGTGAGGCTTGTATTACAGTTGTATTACAGTGTATTGTCTGCTTTTACTTCTTAAAGGCAACAGACTATGTGAAAGTTTTAAAGCAGTCTTTTAGTGCCAGTTCAGAGCGGTCGCGTCTGTAACATTGTTTTTTCCTCATAATTGCGAACACGAAAAATAAAATAAAATGAATATTTTAAGTTCTATGGAGACTGCAGAGCCAACCCTTCGTCATCCGATTTGCGCAGTGTAATTAACAGAATTACAAAAAATATATTTTGCCTCCTATTTTTTTTGTCACGCATGAATGTGTGTCTTTTCCCTAATATTAAAAATAAAACATAGACTGATATTTTGTCTAATGTCTGGAGTCCTTTAAGGAAGTAGCCTCTATACGTTTCAATACATGTATTTTCTGAGAATTTTTATTTCAAGTTTTGACTGCAAATGTCATGTCCATAATGCTGGACTTCCCCAATTTTAAATAATTTATCCTCAACTAGTTTTGTGGTGTAGGTCTACATATTTTATAATGTTAACTTCAAATAATACTAATAGTCTAATTTTAAGATAAGGTAGCATTGGATATGGACGGTAAGGAGAATAACGCTGGGAGTTGGAAGAGGTGTGTCGCGATTCTGTAGGTTCGTGGATGTGGCGAATCGCGATTTCGGTTTCATATTGCATATCGTTAGAAGCCCCAAAGTTAAGTTCTACTTCTGTAGTTATTTTGGTGAAAGTAACTCAAAAGTAATACATGAGTAATGTAACGCATTACAATTCTGAGACAGTAATATTGTAAGGTAATAAATTACTTTTAAATAACAGTAACAAGTAATACCTAATGTATTACAGTTTGGAAGTAACTTGCACAACACTGTATATATATATATATATATATATATATATATATAAAACGCCACTCAGTACCTGTGTACCTGTTAGTTTGTGGTGTTGTGTTTATAAATATCATATGCTACTTAAGAGGATGTAGGTCCTTCTAGTAAGATTTTAAATTTGTGGCCTTTGCATGAAAATATTTATTGCAATTAGTATCTATATGTCAATAGTATCCATCTAATGTCTATATTTGTGTATCTGTACTCTATTCCCACTAGAGTATTGAGTTTGTAAATATGTAAGGTAAATGTGTGCTTGAGCTAAAGGTGTTTTAGTGTGCATCTGATTTAAACAAAAGCGTCAGCACAAGCTCTCAGGGGCTTCCTGCAGCTTTTAGCGTTGAATGTGAGAGTGTGTCTATTCTCCCATTAGGAGTGCTAATGTGTTTTAGCGTTAACACACAAGAGAGAGACTTACCACAGCGCTCTCCCTGCTAGACTGAGACAAGAGGGAGGCAAGAGCAGGAGAGGAAAGAGATTAAGACGTTGTGAAACTTTTGAGGAGATGATGAGAAACTCAAAATGAAGCTAATTAGCAGAGTGCTAGATGACATGAAGAATGAATGCGAGATAAACCGTTTCGAGACTGTAAAAATAGTACACTGTAGTCCTGTTGTTATCGGCTCATTTCTCCTTTCTGTCATTTGCTGCAACTGAACGTCTAGCTGCATTTGCTGTTATAATGGCTGCAAATAGAGCCTTTTTAGATGTTGGTGCCTCAGCATCTACTCATGGAGAGGGAAAAAAGGGAGAAGCTGCAAATTAGATTCTGCTCATCACCACAGCAACACCGACAGTAGGTAGATTTTGTATTCCAGGACAAAAGGAAAGTGGCTTGTTAGATTAAATTGAAGTGGGCAGGGCTAATGGAAACTTATGGAGTACTGGACTTCAGTGAGAATCGCAGTCAGGTGAAGCATGTGTCTGATGCTGCAGAAACTCATCCATGCTTACATCTCCTTCTTTATGAGTCACTGTGTGCAGTGAGTGAATGAACGGGGATGAAGCGCAATATGCTGCTGCATTCATTACGGATTTGGAGTTGTTTTTATTCCAGTCTTCATGAAAGCAGAGCAGATGACAGAGCAGCTCAGCGCTGGCACAGGAACATGGCACCAGCACAATATGAGCAAATCGAAAGTTATCTGTTTCCGTGTGGCTTGCATTTCAGTCTATCTAGTGTTATACAGCACATCAATAGGGTTTTAGAAAAAAAAAATCGAATTTTCTCCATAGAGAAACAGGTTTTTAGCAATAATTTATGAACCTTTCAAGAGAGACGCTTTGAGATTGCTTCTGTAGATGTCACAAGCCATGTAAAATTTTACCTTCATTTAGAATGGCTTAAAATGGAGGATTAATACGGAATATTTACCCTCAGACATCCATGCATTGAACATAGTGACATTCAGGTTTTTATTATTATTATTATTATTCTTGAATGAATTGTGTTTTCAGAAATAATTTTTGTTTTGTTTTTGGGGTGAATTGTGGAACTTAATTTTAATGTCTTACAATATAATATATTTTTAATATTTCATCTAATTTAGTTTAAGTATGCTCGAATTTTAATCCTGCACAATACTATATTGAATATTGGATAAATCATAATAATTTTGATCTGATTCTGAACACATCTATTTTTTAATCAAGTTGATACTCCACAACATTTACGCCTTAACACCACAGAAGATCAACATACACATGGCTACACTCAAATTGCCATACTTTTGTTTGTATTTTTTTTCGTGCTACATAAATTGTATTAAAAAAATTATAATACATTGAAATTAACTACAGCATCCTCCCACCCCAAAAAATAAGATATAGGGAAAAAAAAAGTCCTTATCTTTCAATATAAATTATGATTTTGCAAAGTGTTACATTCTTGCTTCTTTTTGAGTCAAAGGCAGATATAAACAACTGCTGAAATGGGATTCACTGCCGGCCGGGCGACCCGAAGAGGCTTGTTTATGAGATTAGATGCTACTTCTAGCAGTCTTGCTGTACAGACTCTCTGTATAATAAAGCTTTTGAAATTCAAGCCTTTGTGTGACCCCTGCGGATGCAACAGCACTGTGGATAATGAAATGTCTGTGCAAGTGAACATACTGAACATAGGCTAAATATCAAAAATTGCACAAAAGTGTTGTTAATTCTATTGTTATTGTAAACATTGATTTATTGCCCAGCTCCAACCACACATACATAACCTGAAAATTAAGAATGAAGAAAAAAAGTAGTTAAATACTTGGTTTGAAAATGTCTTGTTCCGGAAGGATTAGCAATGGTAGGAGTAAGCAAGCAGTGACCTTGTTGTGTGACTTTAGCAAGCGGTGACATTCAATATGTACGTTTATTTTTCTCAAATACAACCATTGCTGTGATTCAGTTAGTTTTAACCCATGTTTAGTGATCATATGTATTAATTATAAGTGTTATGAATTTGCTATAGTGGGTAACTGAGGATTTAAAAAAAAAATCTGGATATTGATGCATCTTTTTCTTATCCTTCCACAGGCTGCCGCTCCGTCACCATGACGACTGATCAGTGTCCCGTGCCGCTTGGCGTGAGCCAGGTGGGGGCGGGGCTGTGCGAGGACTTCGTCCCCTCTCAGGGAGATGACATCATCGAGGAGGTGGGGCCATGCGATGATGCAGGAAGTGACCTCAGCACTTTGGTCGTGCCATTTCCCGAGTTGGCGCCAGTGGTTTTCTTCTGCCTCAAGCAGACCACTTGCCCACGCAACTGGTGCATTCGCATGGTGTCGAACCCATATCCTTTATTTGCTGGAGCTTACAGGTCGTGAGTAGAGTGTGATTTCTAACAATGCCTAGCATGGGTGGACTTGGAAGAAATGTTTTTAATTGACAGGTGACTTAATCCAGCTTCCTTCTGTTGTTAAGTCAGCAAGACAGTGATTAAGATCTGCGAGATCACTGTGACAAGCTGATCTAAACACTGCGATGTTGTTCAATGGCGAGAATTGTTGCCACCAGTGTCAGTGATATTGAGTTACAGTGTGAAAATGTAACTGGAAAGTCAAGGAACATACAGTCTAAATTATGCAGTTAAATAATGAATTATCAAGTTGAAATATTAATGAATAACTTTACATAGGTAAGGGTTTAAAGTGCATCGATAATGTATTCTTTGTGCAGTTCGCAAAGCAGGACTCAGTTTCGACATTTGAAGTTTGAGAGTTGATTTTTCTTTCCTTTTTATGTATTTCTGCCAGTCATCCGTGGCCGCCTTGGGGACTCAGACTCCTTTGGAAAGTGTCTTAAATCGAATTTCACGTCTCTGCGTTGGTTTGGCTGACACTCTCATTTGGCTGGGCTCAGTGAAAACCTTTTATACACGATGAGTACAGGTCTTCCTTTTCCCACAGTGGCCCAAATCTCCCAATGCTTGGACAGCCACAGGGTGCTAATCAGTACCACTCGCTGTTACCACAAAGACGAGCACGCTCAAACACGGTTGTCTCCAGCTGCTGGCCGGCTAGTGAGCGGTAGCAGGAAATCTGCAAACAGAAGCACTTTCTGAGAAGACATTAGCACTCACACATGTCTACACAGCATGCCAAATTTATTCCAATGCCTTAATGGGATGTCTCAGTAACTTGAAAATATCCTTTGATGACTTTATTCATGGTCAAACGTGTGCTGAGATTAATTTTACATGCTTTAAAAAACAGGACACTGGATCTGTGAATTTGCGATGATGTATATTCAGAAACGCATTTCACACTTCTGGGGAACTAGGGGCTTATTGACATCGTATGGTTTACATTTCAGAAATATTGAAATTAAAGTGGAGTACTCTTCTTTATCAAGCCCAAGGGGCAATTTGCTAATTATTTAGTAATAAGAGAGATTAGATAAGGGCGGAGAGAGAGGAAATTATCTCCCTCCTCCTTTCCCTGCATATTTAAATGTTGGCAAAATGAATCATTATCTTTTTTAATAGTTTGTGCATATTGTTGCCCTTGTCAAAACACTTTAATTGGTGATTTAGTGTTTTAGATATGAGGTCCCAGATTGTTTGCTGTCACTTTGTTTGCAAGATTACGGTTACACTGTACCACAAATGCAGTCAGATACTTTCTGATTTACATTCAGTGTGCTTACAGTAAGTTTTTCGACAGTGTAAATGTCTCAGAGTTTCAGTGGAAAAGCTAAAAAAGGTTGACCATTAATCATCCCTTATGTTCAAAACTGCCCATTCATTTTGCAAATGGCTACTAGTGTGTGTCTGTGTATGCATTTACAAAATAATATTTGTCAGTATTAGACCCACAAATCTAGAACAAAACATTCAGCCACCATCAATTGGCTCATTGCAATGCTCCCTAGACATCATCCCCACAGCACACCAAGTATGACAACGCCCGTCATCACAGTGCCCTAATGGAATAATGATATTCCAAACCTTTGACTCCCAATACGAGAGCGAAAATTAGATTCTGTCAACACTTCTGAAACCATTTAGTATTGGTTTTCAATCCATACCATTTCCTTGTTCCTTCTTTTAACCTTCTTTTATGGACTCAAATGCCTGTTAAGTGTTATCTTTGTTCTTTATATAAAAGGGCTTGCCTCTTGATAGTATGATAGGAGGATGAAATAACTGGCATTCTTAGTTTAATTAGTAGAATTTGAACAGTGGCTTGATTTCTTTTGGATGTCACTCCGTGGATTGCCAAGAGCCTTGATTTTTCTCTCTCTCAGTAATAAAGGTGTAGCTAATAGACCTCAATGCATCGCACATCACTTTGACTGTCAAATTCAGCCCCCATGTGTCCTGAAGAGATCTTCGGGACACAAGGTTAATACTAATCTCCAGTCCTGACCGGTCTATGTTGCTACGACAGCTCATCACACAGACAAGACTGATGCTCGCTCACCTTCTCAACCTGCTTTTGCCTGCGTCTCTCTCATGTTTCTGTATCCTCCTATAACCCTTCTCTCTCCCCATAGGCCTTTAGAGGCTGAATGAACTTAAAGGGATAATACATGCCAGTAATGACAATTCTGTCTTTGTTCTTTATTCAGCCTTTTGATGTTCCAAACCTGTTTACACCTGGTCACTTTGTGTGTTTTTTTCTGAATGGATACCTATCTGATCCTGAATGTACCGGGTGTAAATGCCCTTAGAAACACTTTCAAGATCACTCAAATCACTTCAAGAGGTGGTTTGAGATGCATTTCAGATGAAACTGAAACAAACATCCCCCTTTTTTATCAGAGAATGGAATGATGGATAAATTCCAATCTGGATTTAGAGCTGCTGGTCACAGTACAGAGACTGCTTTCGTAAAGGTTGTGAACGATGTACAGATATTCTTGGCTGGCTGTTGTTTTAATTATGTTGGATCTCAGTTCTGCATTTGACATTGTTAATCATTCGATTCTCTTAGAACGTTGTGTATGTAGGCATTTTGGTAGACATTTGTGGGACAGCTCTAAAATGGATAAGAGCATTCTACAGGATGGAACATTCTCTGTTGATTTTTGCAAACACTTCATCCAGTTTCATAAAAGATCTATTCTGGGTCCTATTGTATATGTGCCCGCTGGGATCCATCTGTTGACACCATGACATGTCTTAGCAGACAATACAGTTATTTGTTATTTGACTAGAAATTTACAGCTGGATTGAGCCAGTCTTTGAAGTCCCTTTTGTTCTGTCTGAATGAGGTCAAAGTCTGGCTGTCTAATCATTTTCTTCAACCTAATGAAAGAAAATCTGAGATAATTATATTTGGTCCACCAAAAGTTAAAAAGAAGATAGCCAGTTCTGTTGCTCCCAACTGTGAAAGACAGCATGAAGAATCTGGTTGTCATACTTGACTGAAATAATTGAAAAACAGATCAAATCTGTTGTAAAAAAGTAGTTTTTATCAACTTAGAATGATTTCAAGGTTAACTTTCTTACTTTTAAATATTTAGAGATTGTTGTTCATTCTTTTATTACCTCAAGGCTGGATTACTGCAACTCCCTCTATGCATGGATCAGTCAGTGACAATTATCTAATTTGCAGCTAATACAGAACGCCACAGCAAGGTTTATTGCCGGCACAAAAAAGGACCACATTATCCCAGTGTTATCCTCTATCTATTAGCTGCCAGTTCAATATAGGATTGATATACAGTACTGCCAGTACTGCAATATAGGAAGATTTTATTTCAGCTCTCCACAAAATGTCTTCAATTTATATCATAACCTTTTGGTAATTTAAACATCGGCTAGGACACTAAGATCGACGGGTCTAATGTTGGCAGTCCCCCGTTCTAAGAAGTCAAAGGGTTTTACTGTAGTTTCTCCTAAATTGTGGAACAGTCTTCCACCCTTTATTTGGCAGGCTCCATCTATAGAGGTTTTTAGGTCTTAATTGAAAACGTAGCCTATATCTTTTTAACTTGGCTTTCAAAGGAAGGGGATCTTGAGAACTGTAATTTTCTCTGTGTTTGTTTTAGGCATGATAAATGTTATTGGCTATTTGTGTGTAGGGATGTAAAAAGAAGGATGGGCTGCAGGTGTCCTATCAGATTTTACAGGACTGCTGGAGAAACTATCAAAACAAATTTCAAGTTTAACAAACACAATATTTTTCAGAAATAGTTTCTCAAAATGCCAACAATCCACGTGTTCTTTTTAAAACCATTGGGTCTGTGTGTGGAAATGTTTGGACTTTTTTAACAGTAAAATTTCAAATATCAGCCAATATCAGCCCCCCCGACCCCCCTTCTGTCTTTAGTAGCCTGTCTTCTGGAGTTGTGCCTGCATTCTGTAAAAAAGCAGTGATTGAGCCACTGATTAAGAAAGCTGGACTTGAGTCCACAAATGTTTCAAATTATCACCCTATTTCAAAATCCTTTTATTTGAAAATTTTGGAAACTACTGGTATTTTTGCAGCTACAGTCTTCTCTGGAGGCACATGGAATCTTAGATATTTTTTTCAGTCAGGTTTCAAAGCATTTCATAGTACTGAGTCTGCACTTTTAAAGTTTTTTGATGTCCTGTTTTTAATGACAGATTCTGGTGATTCAGCCATTTTAATGCTTTTAGATCTCACTGCTGCTTTTGACACAGTTGGCCACACGTTTCTTTTATCTTGCCTGGAAAACTGTGTGGGAGTCAGGGGGACTGCCCTAAAAGGGTTACAGTCATATCTTTCACTTATTTGTTAAAATGGGGAACTCTACCGCCTTTTAAATGTGGGGTCCCCCAGGGATCAATTCTTGGTCCTATTCTTTTTGTACTGTACCTCCTTCCACTTGGAATAGTTTTTGAAAAGCATGGCATCTCCTATCATCTTTATGCTGATGATTTTCAAATTAATATGCCAATCAGAAAGCATGAAGGCAGCCCCAAGACACCCCTACTTGACTGTTTAAATGACGTCAAAGCGTGGTTGGATCAAAACAGTGATCATGCAGTTTCACAAACCCCATGATAGACTTGGGCCCGCTTAATGACTTTGTGCATCCTGTTGTAACTAACCTTGGGGTAAAAATAGACAATGATTTCAAACTTGACTAACAAATAAGTTTTGAAATTTAGTTTTTATCATCTTTGCCTTTTAGCCAAAGTTAAACCATTTTTGTCTTTTAACAGTTTTGAACAAGCTATACTTTTATTTCTTCTCATTTAGACTATTGTAATGCACTTTATATCGGCATAAATCACAACACACTTTCACTCTTACATATCCAAAATTCTGTAGCACGTTTTAACAGGAACCAAAAAGTGCGCTCATATAACTCCAATTCTTGCCTCATTGCACTGGTTTCCTGTTCATTTTAGATTAATTTTTTTTTATCAATTTAATGCATCCTTGGTAAATAAAATGATTAACTTATTACTTTATGACTTACCTTTTTAATGGTAGTGTAATTATCAAAAAATGTGCGTTCTACACTCTGAAATGACATAGAGGTTAATAAATCAATTTCCGTTTTTTTTTTTTTTTTTTTTTTGCTGCAAACTGTTCCTTTAAGATCAGTCAACCTCTTGTCTTGTCTTTCTTTCTCTCTTTCTTCCTCCCTCCATCACCTCTGTCTCTTTTCTCACCAGGCACTCAATAAGAACTCTCTGGTGTGTGATTTATGTCACAGCATGTTAAAGTAATTACTGAGGACTACCATCTCTTGCTGTCTATCGCTCTCCATTTGCATGTGTTAGTCTGACACTGTGTAGTAAATTCAGGCCGACCGCAGATCAGTCCAGAGTGCTGTTGTAATGGAATGTTATAGTCAGTATAAGCTGAGTGATGGTACTGCACTCTAATTTCAGATCAGATGGACTTTGGGTGGTACAGTTGTTCGTAAATCTAAACTGAGCAGACTTGAGAAATCCAACAGAACAGTGAACCTACTATATCAGAGAAATGGTTCCACCACACTTTGAAAATAAGTTTTAAAGCTTCAAAAGAGACAATAAAAGTAATGCCTTCGACACTATTTTTTGTAATAACATGTAACAATAGACAGAATCTTCTTGAAAATGTCTCCATTTGTGTTCCCCAGAATAGAGTAGAGCTGCATGATTCCGGATAAAGTCACGATTTCTTTTTGTTTCAAATAGTGATTACGATTCTCCCACAATTCTGAACAAAATGACATGCAATTTACTAAAGGTTCTGAAAAAAACAAAAACAAACAAACAAAAAAAAAAAATTGTTAATTGCTGCAGTCTGTTTAACATGTAAGCTTGTTTCCGCCACAGAACGAAAAATAAAAAAGGTAATTGCACGACTTTTATCTCACAATTCTGACTTTATTTCTCAGAATTGCGAGATATAAAGTAGGAATTGCGAAATATAAAGTCGCAATTGTGTGTTAAAATGTCAGAAATGCATGATATAAAATCAGAATTGTGAGATATAAACTATTCTGAGGGTTAGTCTTTTTTTTCCCCTTAGAATTGGCCTGATAACTCGCAATTGCGAGTTTATATCTCACAATTCTGAGAAAAGATGACAGAATTTCGACATATAAACTCGCAAATATGTGTTATAAAATCAGAATTGAGAGATGTAAACTCGCAATTGTGAGAAAAAAAATTATATATATATGTATATATATATATATTGGCGCTTTTTTAAAATAATTAATCAGGCATCTTTTTTGAGCTGGTTTATAAATGACGCTGCTTTCGGGCAAATATGCCTCCTTCAATATATCTCAACTTAAGTTTTGGATTGGAGTAAAAAAATAGAATGCTTTACATTCATCGATGTTTCTTAAATGCTATTGCTCATATTCGTCTCCTTTCTGAGAAACAGATGGTGTTTTAAAGTTTTATTTGATGCAATAAAGGTGTAAGAGACAACTGAGGTATCCCAAGTAACATCCATGTGGGTGATGTGTGAAACACGGCAACAGATGCTTGATATTTAGGTGTATGTTTTTAATTTCACAGACATTTCTCGCACTGCTTGAAGTTGAATTTTGTTTTTCAGCTGTTTGTTTTTGGCGTTGAAGCTAGAAAATGGGAAGTGCCCTGAGCTCAAATTGAGGTTTCTAAATAGTGTTCCATTCTAACATATTTATATATATATTTTTTTTGTGTGCTGTTAACATTGATCCACAGATCATACTTTCTCAAACAGTTGTCGTAGATTAGTCTCCTGGTCCATCTGTGACTGCTTTAAAATCTTTTAAGACTGTGGTCTCAGGGCTCTGTGATGAACAGACGTTTGAACAGATTGTTTTGCTCTCAAACAGCACCTCTATATGCCTGCACACACTTCCTTTCTCTTTCTTGGACACTCACACTTGCCTTATGTAGGTAATAGGTATATCTTCATGGTTCTTGTGGATTATTGGCATCAGATGTTTCACGCTGCCTCTCTCTTCTTACCGTATCGGCACAATACGGCTCTGTGTCATTGTCTTGGGTCATAGCAAAACTGATGTTCTTGAATCCCCAGCCTCTGAGATGCGTTTATTTGTCATGCTGGGTGGGTATCAGTGATTCCATCAGGCTTAAATGGCTCTCTCACCCATCAGCGTTCAGATGTGGGTATTTCCACACCCTGACTTAGAGTGTGAAAGGCATAAATGGATATTTAGTGTTTAGTAGGCCTGTCTTGTCATATCTTGTGTGTTCCTGTAAGGCTGCATATTAAATTATATTAAAATTCTGGTAGATAACGATAATCTTTCTTGCATAAACAACTGATGAGAAATTTGAGCCATTTTGTCTAAATGAAATCTAAAAAGGGTCTAAAAATGTAAAAATCTAAAATAATAATAATAATAAAAAAAATGAGACCAATATACCATGTCTTTTTAAGTTGTAGCTAGTCTCTTTAGTTGTAGCAGCTTGTCGAAACAGAATGTTCCTGAGGACAGGGTATTATGATTTAAGACAGACATTTTTAAGTTTAGTTTTAGCATGGCTGGTTACCACCATTTATTGTGTTTCAAATGTCGGACCAGTATTCTTGTATGTTGTTATCCCAACCAGAGATGCGTTTCCTGAACAACACAACTCGTTCCTTCACTACCATAAAACTACGCATCATTGAAGAAATCAACTAGCTAGTCACTACTGTTTGCTAAAACCATATTGTTGCAAACATGCCATTCACCCATGTTGGTTAATGATGTCATACAGAAATAACTTCTTAATGAACATACGTAGTTCTATACACTAGATGTCGCCTTGGCTACGGCAGTTCATTGGGCTGCCGTTCCAACCACACAACTTTGCAATGCTGTTTGTGAATGTACCTTGAAACTATGGTTTCGGGAAACACAGACTCACTGAACTATGCTGATAACAATGGAACGATGACTAAAAAATGCTTTCGGGAAACGCACCCCAGGTAACCACCTAGACTTCTGTGCTAAGACTGGTAAAACTTCACCAGTTTTTCTGCAAGTGCATGTCTAAACTGATCCACCATCTTGACCAGCACTAACTAATGTGCCTCTGTCTCTGTCAGAGTGACTGGAGCAACCTGAACCAGCATAGAAATTCTTGCTGGTCTAAGCTATTTTTTTAACCAAGGGTTTCAAGCGGGCCTTTATGAAATTGGATTTTTTTTTTTTTTTTTCAGAAACCGATTGTCCACATTTTGTCTTGACAAAGAAAGAGTGTAAGCAAAATGAGATTTGAATCAATTTATAATTGCACCATATTTATTTTTATTTTTATTTTTTTTGCATTAAAGTAATGTGCCAGCAATATACAGATTAATGTCAACATATAAGATAGTGTGATGACAAAACAGACAAATAAAATAAAATGAGTATAGTATGGTTTTATAACCAGATACGATGTCTTTAGATTCCAGTGACAAGCACAGGGTGACACAGTTACGTAATGGAACAAAATCAGCCAATCAGGAGAGCGTGTGGGCAGGGTCTCTCTCTATATACTGTAAGCCAACTGCACTCACAACAAATTGGATAAGTGCATAATTGCTGGCATAATTTTTTATTATAAAATGCATACTGAGTGACTGGTCAAATCTTTGAGATGAGCTACACATGTTTGTTTACAGAATTTAAAGTTTGAATGCTCTTGTTTTCTTTTAATGTATTTTCAATATCTAAGGTAACATATATGCTTTCAGTATGGATATCAAAGTCTTTCAAAATGATATTTGAACTCGCATTAAACATTTTATTGTTAGCTAAAACACATAATCAGTACCTTAGAATATAATTGTCATAGTTGAATGTTCTTGTTCCATCTGCGACATGGCAGAAACTGGAAATAGAGACTTTTCTAAAATAGAGTTCCTTGATTCTCTTAGTGTATCGTCGACTCATTGCCACTGGATAGGACATATGCATATCATCTAGTTAGGAAGCTGAAGAAGGAATTATACTGCTGTTCTCTGAAAAGACTGAAAAAAACAAAAAGAGTTTTTTTTTTTTTTTTTTTTTTTTATCAATTCGTGAGCTTAGAATTATAAGGTTCTATCTCCGTTTAGGTTAGTTCTGAGATATTGAGCGTCAAAGTTTTTACATCCAAGCTGGCAAAACTGTTATATAGTATAATCTTCTATTATAGCTTTATCTATTAATCTTTTTTTACAAAAATAACACCACACATGCATTAATAAACACCTAATGGATCAGATTATGTCAAACTCAATTTTGACCAAAAGTGGAGATAGAACCTTATAATTCTAAGCTCACGAATTGCAGAAGTACATACAGAAACTCTACAAAATAAACGCATCAACCAAAAAACTAAAACACAGATAAAGAACAAACAAAAGACAAGGAGAGAAAAAAGGATAAAGAAAGAAAAGAAAAGAAAAGAAAGTGTGTTGAATGTTTTAAGGTATTCAGTAATTTAACATCTTTTACCCTTTCTCTCGTCCTCCCAATCTCCTCTCAACAAAAAGGTTTCTTGTGGTTAATGTTATTTTCTAGTTTCAGATTAGAGTGCATCAGGTCAGCTTCCATTTACCTTGTCCTCATTCGCTTTTTTTTTTTCTCAAAAACAAATAACATTTCCATTAAACTCACTGTGGCCTGCCTTGGATCCTGATATGTATGTGTGCAGTCTGCTTTGCTCGGAGTATCTGTCTAGAGGAGGTCATGACTGCTGTCTGTTAAGACTATGTCAATAAACAGGTAGGAGAACCACTGAGTCTCTAACTGTGCTGTTGGCAGGGGCTGTTATAGGCCGTACCCAGAACAGCATGAAGCAGTGACAAATAGAGCAAGCATGAGAATGAACAACAGACAAAGACAAATGGAAGGAAAGAGAAGGGGTTAGAAGACCATATTTACTCCCAAAGGAAAAGCATGAAGAGAGATGAACAATGTCTGTGTGTTTGCCCTACTCTGTGACCTTTCACCTCTAGCGGAGCAAAGCCACCGATATGCTCATCACACACATAGAGGGACATAGGAGTAGGAGAACACTCAGTGAACCATGGGAGTTAGCTTAAATGCCAGTGCTTTGTCACTGTCAAAGTGACTAAAGCAGACCTCCTCCTGCGTTACAGTAATGATGCTGACGGCACACAGGGCACATGTACAGTGCGCGCAGCTACACATGCAGCTCTGCATCATACATAAGTATTTATGTATATCCTATGACATAAATGCATACACTAATAACTGCTTGCAATCACTCTCATTCACAGACAATCTGCTGTTAAGATTTCTGTTTTTTTTTTTTTTTTTGTTTTTTGGACCATTAAGATTTTTCCCTTTAAGATATCCTTTCCCAACACTGTGTTATTTTTTATGTTTGATTGTTTTCATAACTTTAATTCATCCTGATTTTTTTAATTACATACATTTTTACTGCATTATATTACAGTAATGACCACCTAATGTCAATCACAGTAGATTTATATTACTGTAATAAAATGCAGTAGAATGTATGTAATAAAAATGAATTTATAATGGTTATTCGCCTCCATGTTGTGTATTAAGATTTATTTGATTGAATTATAACATTTGTTTTAATGAATTAAACTAAAGAGAGAGAGAGAGAGAGAGAGAGAGAGAGAGAGAGAGAGAGAGAGAGAGAGAGATTGCAGCATCTTTAACAATGAAGCTGTGAGTTTAATTACTTCAAAAACAGCAATGTTACCACCTACTTGCTAAGTAATATAATGATATAATGTAGCGATTAATTAATTTATTAATATTTTTAATACATTATTTTATTATATATTATTATATTATATTTATTAAATTAGTTCTCTGAACTCTGTGTGTTAGTGACGGATGCGTGCTTCAATGAAAACACTGTGTTAATATGACTTGATTAAACTGATTTGGAACTAACTGTGCATTAAACACACCATGCAATAAATACATAAAGATGTCAATTCTAAAGATTTAAATTAAATTATGATTACTATAATAATAATTACTGTAATACTCTTTGTTGTTGGTAAGATGTTTTTGAAATAAGTCTCTTCCGCTCACCAAGGCTGTATTTTCTTTAAAAAAAAAAAAAAAAAAAAATACAGGAAAAATGTAAACATTGGGAAATATTATTACAATATAATTTAATATTTAATATTTTTAATATTTTAATATTTTATTTATTCCTGTGATGGAAAAGCTGAATTTTAAGTATCATTACTCCAGTGATCAGTGTCACATGATCCTTCAGAAATCATTATAATATGATTTGCTGCTCAAAAACATATATTATTGTTATTACTTTTGAAAACAGTTGTGCTGCTTAATATTTTTCTCAAACCGTGCTACTTTTTTCGGGATTCTCAGGAAGTTCAAAGGAAATATCTTTCAACATTATAAATGTATTTATCGCCTCTGATCAATTTAAATGATCCTTGATGAATAAAAGTGTGTATTTTTTTTTTTTAAGAAAAAACAACAACTTTCTTTTGATTTGGTGGTACTGCATAAAGTTTCATGAGATTCCCATATCTGTAGTGTGGCATATACACTATAGGGCGTCCGCAAGTGTCTGGATAGGTGTGAACGAGGCAGTTAATGCAGGGCTTGTTATATGGACATCAAGTGTATCTCACATTTCTGGCTTTTTCTTGAAAAGCAGCAAGCAGAAAAAAAAATGTAATGGTCTCCTAATCTACAGCTTTTCATCCCTGTTTCTGTCGTCTCAGGCCTGTGGAGAACAGTATAGTCATGATATTCTTTCCCACTGACCCTGCATCAGTGGACCTACTGTTCCCAGTGACATCCAGTTCTCTTGGTGTCAGAGTTAATCAGAGGAAATCCTCAGACATTTATACTGTATCCAGATTAATGTCACAGAGCTGTCAGCATGGAGTGGAGAAAGAAAAATATAAAGGAGGAGATGATGTATTTGATGTTCTGCTCACCAGCACATAAATATGCTAATCCAGGTCATGACCTTTGTGTTGTTTCAATGTAATCTCACTTGTTTCTATCTGAATTGCTGTTGGATGACGTTGCAGTTCGTTGACTTCTACTCTTTCCCCACAAACTGTAGCCTAGCTCTTGAGCAAGGCATTTAACTCCAGGTCGCTCCGACTGTACCTGTAATCGATGTCATGCAGTGTGCTTTAAATAACAAGCTACTGTTGAATGACAATGAAGATTTGTAATTACAAATTTCTTCTAGCAATTATGCTGCCCTTGTCCAAACACTGTCAAAAGTGTTTCAAGCTGTCAGTTCATTACAATATAATAGTGTTCATTATAATGTTGGAAATTACAGTGGTCAGACGTTTTGCTGAGTTGAGGTGATTTAGACAGTAGACTAGTTGATATTTGGATTCTGGATACCCGTGCAGCTGAAATTTAAAGGGATGGTTCTCCGAGCATTCTGTCATAATTTACTCAACCTTTATGATTTTTGTTCTTCTGTTATCGCAATAACTTTCCAAGAATAAAGTGCAGAAGTTGTACCTTTGTGATACTATTATGATGCCTTTTTGTAGCTTTGAAGCTTGGAACTGCATGGAAACAGAACATGGAAACATCTTCATAATTTCTCATTCTTAATCCTACAGAATAAAGAGCATTGTTGTCCTTGTTTGAAATGAGGGTGAGTAAAAAATGATTACGTAAGATTCTCTGGAAGTCAGGATGCACTGAAATTTCATCCGGAAATGGCATTTTAGTTTTTGTCCGAAACTTGTTTCTGTTTGCAACAGCCCTACTATGCTGTAACACCATGTGTATGGTCGTGTTGATCAATGCTGGTAACATAACTCTACCCTCTCCTTCACTGATTCACTCCCTGCTATCTGCTCACATGCTCTAATAAAATAGATTTCAAGGGCTATACTTTATTTTAGTAATTAGTCAAAAATAAAACTGTTTAAGCAGATTCTGTTGCATAGAACTGAATGAAGAATAATATATTGATATTTAACATTATTTTAATATAGGCCTATTTTCTGTCCAAATTGTGTGTTACTTTAAAGGTGCAATGTGTAACAAAGTTGAGTATCTATTAAGAGAAATGCAATATGACATCCATAACTATGTTTTCAGTGGTGTATAAAGAACTTACTTAATTAACCGTAATGTTTTTATTACCTTAGAATGAGACATTAATAGCTCCATAACCGAGGGAATCCCCTTCTATGAAGGTCGCCATGTTGTGACGTCATATTCCTACCGTAGCCGAACGCGAACAAACAGCGCTACAGAACGCGTTTCATCACTATCTTGAAAGAGAAGTAGCGGAAAGCTGGAAGCTAGCCTTACACTCCGTGAGTAGTGACTTTTCCCTTGTGAGTGGTGTAAAATATGTAGTTGGGATTGTTTCATGTAACTTAGTTCTCCCTCGCTGTGTTATGGGTTTGTTATGTTGGGGATAGATGTGCTGTTACGTTCGTGAGACAGCTGATGATTAGTATTCATGTCATTGACCGTAAAACAGTACGTTACAGGAATCACTAACCCGTCGATAGAGACTTTTACTAAAGTCTTTTATCACTAAAGTCGATCGCGAAGAATTTTCAAAATCAGAGAAAAAAGCCTATTGTGTGTAGTAAATAGTATCTATGGGATGCGGAGATGACATGATTGTAACAGCGCGCGCACTTCCGACCTTTGGACTCATGCGGACGCGTCCCAGCTCAGCCACAGTAACAGCTCATATTAGCCAGCTAAACTATTACTACCCTGTTAGAAAAAATATATAGCTGCTCCCTCGCTATATTATGGGTTTGCTACAGTATGTGGGGAGAAATGTGCTGCTGGTTACGTTTGTGAGACAATCAGCTGATTAATATTATTTTATTAAATTATATATTAAAACCCTTGATCCTCACCTGACTATGGCTTTGTAAACAGTATTCATGATGTGGTTTATAATGGACTGTGGTACACAAACAGTGACAATGTTACACACTCTTGGCTTACTCTGGCTATTCTCTGCTGTCTCAGCCGACGAGATGTTTGTCCCGTTTTAGCAACCGTAGCTTCTTCGAAAGGGAGGGGTGAGCAGTGGGCTGAGCCCTTAGTGCAAACCTGGTGCAAACTCGCAACCGAACCACTAGATGTCGCTAAGAATCACACATTGCTCCTTTAAATAAAAGTGTTTATTTTATTTTTTTGGTGTGTACTTTTAAATTCAGATTCAGTAAAATGATTGAATTTAATTAAAAAATACAATACAATTATACAAAAAAAACCCCATTCAAAATAAGAAATTAAGAAAAGTCATTTTCGGTTACGGTTTCCGGCAAAAGTCAATAGAAGGTGATCAGTTAATGCAAATTGAATCTATGTAAACAGAGCATGCTTCAGTGGTTGCATACATACATGCTATCCAGTCACTTTCACACTTAAACGCTCAAACACATGGCTGAGAAGTCAAAGATATGCTTGTGCATCTGTTGTTATTTTCTTGCCATTACTTTGGCCAAAGGAAAAAAAAAACATACTGTAGTGATTTATATAATTCTAAAAGTTACTCAAAGCATTGACCGTACTCCCATTTAAACTGGTTTTTGACTAGATGCTGTTCTTGGTTTTTCTCCAAATGCGAATTGACGGCGCAATTCGCTTCAATTTACTTTTAAAGCATGATGTGCCGCAGAGCTCCAGTTCATCAGGATGATTTCTTTTGGCCAATTTCCCAGACAAATTAAGGAAGCAGACAGAATTCCACAGAGATCCGAGCACAGTTTAGACGGTGTTATCACATCCCACAACAACAGCTTCTCACAGACCTCAATCCGTTTCACCTTTTTTAAACAAACACCAGACTTTCATTCGATTTAGTTTGGTTCATAGATCAGTGGCAAATGTTGGACTTGATAAATGAGGAGTCCAAGTCCCTTCTTTACATCTGAGGGATTTCATAGTTCATTATTACGATACTATAGATGTGAATCATAACCCTTTTTATCATAACCTATCAAGAAACTTGATTTATTTTTTTCACATGAACATACTGTAGCATTTTTCTACTAGTAGTAACCAGGCAGGTTCTTTCTCGTTCTTAGACTTTTTTTTTTTTTTTTTTTAAAGTGCAGGGTTACTGTTTTGGCTGCAATCCTCACTATACATAACACACTGTACATAACATAAAGAGAAATATAGCTCACTGCTCCTGCATTCAAACTCGCTCTGAACCCTACACTTCCAAGTCTGAAGTCCCTGACCCAGCTGGAACCCCACCCTTTAAAGGCCCCGTCAAATCATAATTTAAGTTTTTAAGCTCTTAGTATCAATATGTTAGCCTTACGTTTATGAATAAGCTGGTGTGTTCCAAATATAAAATTCGCATTTAGGAGAAATAAGTATTCAAAACTTACAGTCTCTCACTTCTGCTAGAATGGATCATGAATTTTTATGACATCACCATGGACTTCTGCTTCTCATCATATCATCTGTCCAATCAAATACTCTATGCTATAAATACCACCTTGCCAATGCCAAAGTGACTGTGGCTGTACCTGTATTCAGTACTACACGCATGCTCAGTATCAGCTGTTGGTGCTCATCAGTTCTCTCATCTCAACATTTCTCAGTTCAGTGAACTGTTGGTGTTACTGGAGTAACATATACTCTGGGATATTAGTTTGTTGATATTAATATTGTTGGATATTAGTTTGTTGGGACTGTTAGACACGTCTGAAAGCGAGTAAAAAAAAAAAATTCTGGAAAAAATCACCTACCCTATATATATCTTTCATTTTTTGGTGAACTAACCCTTTAGAGTATCTAAAAATGACTTTATGGCCACCATGTACCCATCCTCTGATGGCTACTTCCAGCAGGATAATGCACCATGTCACAAAGCTTCAATCATTTGAAATTGGTTTCTTGAACATGACAATGAGTTCACTGTACTAAAATGGCCCCACAGTCACCAGATCTCAACTCAATAGAGCATCTTTGGGATGTGGTGGAACAGGAGCTTCGTGCCCTGGGTGTGCATCTCACAAATCTCCATCAAATCTAAGATGCTATCCTATCAATATGGGCCAACATTTCTAAAGAATTTTTTTAGCACCTTGTTGAATCAATGCCGCGTAGAAAGGGGGTCAAACACAGTATTAGATATGGTTTTCCTAATCCTTTAGGTGAGTGTGTGTGTATATATATCAAAGTATCAATAAATATAAATGTGCATCAAGAATGCATATTTACATTTATTTATTATTATTATTATTATTATTTATTAATGTTATAAGTTAACATCAAGGAACAACAAATTAAAAGGAAAAAGTCCATGCCATGACCCCTTGTTATAAACCATTTAAAGAATTAAATATTCAATTAATTAGATAATAATAATAATTGCAAATTTATTTTTTTATTTGCCTCCATTCAACACAATCTACTATTTACATTCCACACAATTCTGCAGATTTATGAAATCAGTGCAGAATTACTTTTTCTCTCCAGATGGCAGTAATCTCTGAAATGCTGTTTATATTTGTTCCCTGACTTTTTATTGAATTATAATTCTCACGGTTCTGATTCAAGTGCATTAAAAACTTTCTCTATCTCTCTCACACACATTCACACATACTTTTCTTTTTTGACCCTGCTGTGAGTGTGACTCATTGCTGGCTGTCTTCATGCTCAGCTCACCTGACATCAGAGTCAGAACCCCACGCCCTTGACCGTAAATACACACACACATGCACCTGCTGTCCTGTCACTGAAATCACTCTCAGCCACCAGTGAAAACACTTCAAGCACTTCAAGCGTAATACACATTAATGGTTGTGTTTGTGTGTGTGTGTAGTATACCTTTATTGTCTAAAACATAATGCATCAAGAATACACAATACAGTTCATATGAGAAAGAAGGGAAAGAAACTAAACACTGCCTGATTTATTACTGATTTTTTTTGGCCATTTTTTAATTCAAATTTGTATTATTATAGGGCTTTTTGAAATGGGGACATACTTCATTCCAGGAGTGTACTACAGCTGCCTGTATGTATGCTCTTACAGGCAAACTATATTATTTTTTCTATAATACTTCTACTTTTATTTTGGTATTTTCTTCGGTGCTGAAAAAATTTTCTTAATTTAAATTGTTTTTTGTTTGTGTGTGTGTGTGTGTGTGTGTGTGTGATTGGTTGCAGTAGATGTGCATTTTACTTATTAACTCATACATCCTTTGGTGAGTGTACTGTATGTAGTACCAGTTTCTTTCTGGATTATCTGCTCTTGTGGTGGCTGCAGTATTGAGGTTTGGCAGAAGAGTCCTCTGGGCGATATTGGAAGTGAGGAAGCAGCAGGATTGGGGTAATTTAACATCATATTGGCTTATTGTACAAAACATGTATCAATGGCCTCTGAGAACTGACCCTCCCAGACCTCTCTTTCACAGTGTACAATTATCTCGTGCTGGGTTAGCCATCAGACTAAATTATGTCCTTTTGTTCCGTTAATGCGTCTAAGTCTGTCTAACTCTCGGCAGGGCTGCTGTGGGCTACATCTGTCTCTGCTAATGGTGTGTGTGTGTGTGTGTGTGTGAGAAACTGATCTATTTTAGCCCATTTAAGTAAGGCACTCTTAAAGATATTACCTAAACGGCTAGTTGCCATAAGCACTGAGGAAAATTATGTTAACACCCTTCTGATTATTAGGTAACATAATGGAGAAAATTGAATGATATTACTCAGAAGTCATCCAATAACTCTTATAGTGTCATAAATAGATGGCCCCTCATGGGTTTCTTATTTCCTAAAAGCCTGTGTACCTCAATATAATTGATTTTTCAAATTTTTGGGCCGCACTGGTTTTGTAGGCTGTAATTTAGCCATCTGTGGGGCTGTGGAGGACAGATGTGGGGGTGGTGTGCCTCATGACTGGCTTATTTGAGTCTGTCATGTCTAGGCAATAGACTGCAGATGTGCAGCTCCAGCGGCTCAGTGGCAGATCTTGTTCCTGGTTGTGGATGGATTTTAGTGTTACTAAATAAGTAGTTTGAGGTTGTTGGGAGATTGACTCGATCACATACTTCTCAGTGCTTTATTGTAGTGGGCGGGTGCTTAAGAGTTCTTTTGGCATGATTTGCTTGTTTTAGTTCTTTGGTGAAGATTTTTATTGGTTCTTCATAGGCAATCTAGCTGTTTATCACCTCTAAGTCAACTGTTAAACACAATTATTTAAATAAGCAGGAATAGTGTAGGCTAATGGTTTCAGATGTCTTCAAAGATATATAAGTTATCGTTAAAAAAAAAATATTTTTGGAGAAAATGAATGGGATTACTACTTCCGGAAGACGACTGTAGCATTCTATTGGAATCAGTTGAGGGAAGTCACCTGTGAGGTCTATTTGCTTGCCTAATGGGAGTTAAAGCATTAAAAATCTGTCACTCCTGGGCCCTGTCCCAAATGGCACCCTAAACACTTGCTGTCTTACTACGAGTCTGCACTTTCATGACATAACACTGCTTTGATGGTCTGTAAGAAGTCTGTTGCAGAGTTCGCTTCAGTGCAGGCTCGGCAAAAGTGTGCTTCGAGGGCACATATCTGCAGCAAAGGGTGGTGCTTGTGAAGATCCTTCTGAAATCTAAAATGACAGATGGGGTACCCTACGGTCTCATGGAGTTTAGGGACATGTGTATGCAGCAGCCATTGTAATTCCACAAGACCAAAAGTGCATATGAAGTGTGCCATTTGGGACAGGGCCTTAGTAGAATTCATATGTGTATGTATGGAAGTGCTATTTTAAGCTATAGACAATGTTAAAATATGGTTGCAAGCCTAGCAAAGAGCTTCTACTCTGAAGGAGTTAGCTGACAGTGAGAAAAAATACGAATGTATTTCCCAACACTGGTGACAGCTTAAGCCTTGCATTCCACAACTCAGCTCAAATAGCCAAGAGAACCATCACAATCCCGTCCTCTTTCATTGTGGAAGTGGTTATGAGCAATATTAGCCATTGCTGGATTAGTATGGATGTGCACTTTGAAAATGGTATGCCCAGGGCACCCTAATGATACCCTTTTTCTGGTGGATTTTTAGTTCTTGGGACACACTAATTCTATCTGGCATACAGTACTATTTAGTATGAATAGCATGTGAATTGGGATGTAGGAATTGTTCTGAATGTCTTTATAGCATTCGAGATCCGTCACAAACAGGAGAGGAGGAGGGCCAATCAAACAACAGCTGCTGTAGACTGTTTTGTTGTTTATCACAAATTTTGTTATAGCTTGACCCAAGTGTTACTTCTTTTTCGGTGAAAATGGATTATATGTTTTCAGAGAGGCTAATTTCAGCATGTCTCTCTCCCCTCTGGCATTACGGCCTTCAGAGCTCAGCCAATAGAGGTCTGTAGCAAATTGAATAATGGCAGAGGGTTAAGCTGAGCATCTGGCAGACCCAGGTGTGTTTGTACATCTGCTTGTGTGTGTCTTTCTGTGCGAGTGTGATTGCATGCTCTACACACCACCCCCTGCTGGCGGTTGGACTACAGCACCTCTCTCAGTGGCCAGGCGCTGCCAATACCCATCAGTGTCAGTGTGGGCAGCCCACTGGGTGCCTAGAGCTGAAGTAATGCGCCGCCAGCGAGCTTCAGCAGCGCCATGCTAATGTGTGCAAACCAGGATGAAGGGGAAACATAGGTGAGCACCTAGGAGAGAGGCTTAGAATGGTCAGTCACATGCAGGCCAACCCAACTCCATGCATAGTACATATTTTTTTAATAAATAAAGTAATTATGTGTCAAGCCAAAACATAATGACCACTCATAGGTGAAGCAAATGTTGGTGATAAGACGACGTGTGATAGATTGTGGTAGATTAGGTAATTTCTTGTAGAAAACACGTTGGGTGCATGAGAAATGGGCAGGAGTAAGCCCCATACAATAGGAAAACATGCGTCAGAACTGACCTTGAAGCAGTGGAAAAAGATATTCTGGTTCAATGAGTTGCATTTTCTTTTACATCATGTGGATGGCCATGTACATGCACGTTGTTTATTTGGAGATGGCACTAGGATGCACTGTGGGAAGATGACAAGCCAGTGGAGGGAGTGCGATGCTGCGGACAATGTTCTGCTGGATGTTCATATGACCATCATTTTGACATGTGGCACCTATAAACATAAGTGCAGACCAAGTGTACACCTTCATCGCAATGAAATTACCTGATTGCAGTGGCCTCTTTCAGCAGAATATTGCAACCCTGCAACACAACACACATTGTTCAGGAATGGTTTGAGGAACATTAGGAAGAGTTCAAGGTGTTTCCGTGGCCTTCAAATTCCTCAGATGTGGGATGTACTCGAAGAAAAAGTCTAATCCATTGCAGCTCCACCTTGACACGAAGGATCTGCTGATAATGTCTTGGTGCCAGATCTTCAGGGGTCTTAGAGAGTTCAGTCTTCGATGGGCTAGCACTGTATGGCAGGACATGGAGGACCAACAGAATATTTGGCAGGTAGTTGTTCTTGTTTAGGCTCATTTGTGAATGAGTGGTCATATTTCTGATGGGTTTGTGCATTCCCTCTTTTGTGGCTCTTTTTTAATTGTTGTAGTAGTTGTGGTTCACTTGAACAATGTGTCTGTTTCCTTGGTTGGAATATGGCTGTAGTGGTGCTTTAAAGACCCACAAATTATTATATTAGTAAATATAAAAAAATATATATAAATATTATTATTCTTATTATCATTTGATATTGCAGATTTTGATATCAAATATATTTTATATAGATTTTTTTTTTGTGTATGTATGTATGTATGTGTATATATATATATATATATATATATATATGGCATTGAAGACTGGAAATTGTAATTGGACATCTGATAAGTCTCGATATCTGTTGAGACATTCAGATGGTAGAATCAGAATTTGGCGTAAACAGAATAAGAAAATGGATCCATCATGCCTTGTTGCTGGTGGTGGGAGTGTAATGGTGTAGGGGATGTTTTCTTGGCACACTTTAGGCCCCTTAGTGCCAATTGGGCATCGTCTAAACGGCCTACCTGAGCATTGTTTCTAACCATGCCCATCCCTTTATGGCCACCATGTACCCATCCTCTGATGGCTATTTCCAGCAGGATAATGCACCATGTCACAAAGCTTGAATCATTTCAAATTGGTTTCTTGAACTTGACAATAAGTTCACTGTACTAAAATGGCCCCACAGTCACCAGATATCAACCCAATAGAGCATCTTTGGGATGTGGTGGAACGGGAGCTTCGTGCCTTGGATGTGCATCCCACAAATCTCCATCAACTGCAAGATGCTATCCTATCAATATGGGCCAACATTTCTAAAGAATGCTTTCAGCAGCTTGTTGAATCAATGCCACATAGAATTAAAGGGCACCTATTATGGAAAATTCACTTTTACATGGTGTTTGAACATAAATGTGTGTTGGCAGTGTGTGAGCAAAACCACCCTAGAATGATAAAAATCCACCCAGTGGTTTTTTTACAATCTCAATAAATCATATGCACTGCCTCAGAACGAGCTGTTCTGAGATTCAGCTCTTTGTGACGTAGAACGGGAGACAGGGGGTTGATTGACAGTGTGGCTGTGGCCTAGACCCCGCCCTCGGTGATCTGTACACATCATCCTCCATTACCTGTTATGTCTCTTGGAAACATAAGTGTTCTGTCGTGGACTCGTGGGTTAATCCTGTTGTTGTAGCTTAAAAGTTAATCCTCAACTGTGGATCGTCATCTACTGTTTGCGATCCACCGTCACATCCAGTAACAGTAAGTGTGTTTTATGATTTTTGAGCAAATAGTCTTTTCAGTCAATGTCAGCCAATTCAACAACAAATGCGTGTAAAGTTGTTGTCGTCGTAGGATGTCTGTGTAGGCTATATAATTTAAACCTTGTTTGTATAGTGTGTAACCATACGTTTATATATATTTAAAGATATTGTAT
Source organism: Pimephales promelas (assembly GCF_988280905.1). Taxonomy (NCBI): domain Eukaryota; kingdom Metazoa; phylum Chordata; class Actinopteri; order Cypriniformes; family Leuciscidae; genus Pimephales; species Pimephales promelas. The sequence goes on from NC_142771.1 coordinate 22,559,984, forward strand.
TAAAAACTGCATATATGTTGTTGTTCTGTATGTTAGCCATCTCCTCACATTTGCCACATAAGCACCCGTATGGCAAGTAAACATGACGCCACAGGTCCCCGTCCCTCGCATAAATGTAATTTCGCTTGTACGTAGCAAACTTTATCACAGTATGTGTATGTAATATCAAAAAAATATGCGCTAGCATTAGTGTTTATGTGTGTCTGTGTGTGTGTGTGTGTTACATGCCCATCATTTCAAAGGGAACACGATTACAACGCTAAAGTACATAAATGTATCAAATAACCATACCGAGACGTACTGGTCCATTCTCATTTGTGTTTATTCTGCCGGAGTCTCTTCGTGCTATTTATATATTCCGATTCAAACGTACGCTGAATGACATTCAAAACAGCGCGTCTCTCACTCTCTCAGTCCTTCTGCTTACCGACTGCCATAGGTATCAAGTTACGCCCTCATCCAAAGGCAGGGAGGGGATATGCAGCTCATTTGCATTTAAAGCCATATACCTCCGAAACAGGTCATTTTTAAGCAGGCCCCAAAATGACATTTTCAAATGGTTATAATAAATTAACTGTGGGGTATTTTGAGCTGAAACTTCACAAATACATTCTAGGGACACCAGAGACCAATATTACATATTGTAAAAAGGGGCATAATAGGTGCCCTTTAAGGCAGTTCTGAAGGCGAAAGGGGGTCAAACACAGTATTAGTATGGTGTTCCTAATAAGCCTTTAGGTGAGAGTGTGTGTGTGTGTGTGTGTGTGTGTGTGTGTGTGTGTGTGTGTGTGTGTGTGTGTGTGTGTGTGTGTGTGTATATATATATATATATATATATGGTTATGGCATAGAATATATAATTAGTACTGATATAAAATAAAAACAATAGAAGGCAACTGAAAGTCTCTAAGACAACAACAAAAAAATAAAATGTGTTTGTTCACTCGCAAAGGATTTCTTGTTTCAGACTTGTACTATCTGATGAGCTGTCAGATTAGGTTACCACGTGTGACAGTGATGTTTTAAACTGCTACAAAAAAAGCCCAGAAAGAAAAACTGGGTATCTAGTGATCCTGGGAAATTGAAAGCAAAAACACATGCTTCTAGATAATCAAACCTCTGGGGAATCGAAAAGCAGGTGCTCTAATGGGACAATGGGGCCGAAGACTATTTGGACGGCGTTGTAGTGAAGAGTTGGTTCCGTGTGGAGATGGCCTTGGCCCTGAGTCACCAAATGACTTAGTGTGACAAAAGTGTCTTGTCAAAATGTCACACCTTTGCCTCCAGACTGCTGCTGTCCCCCAGGCTCAGACTTTAGCTTGTCCGCTGTCATCCATTCTGACACAGGACCTGGATTTGCTCTCAACATTGCGGCCTTGCAAACAAGTTCAGCCAATAGAGATGCGAGGCTGGAACAGCGGGAAGTGGAGACGGACTCGTGTTTGAGATTTCAGATTGCACACAGGAACAGATGGAGGGAGGGGAGAGAGTAAAGAAGTTGTTATTGTCAAGCTTTTTGTCAAGCATTTGGTGGCTTCATTGTAATGAAGTCAACATTTACGCATGGCTATTGTCTAGATGAGCATGCAGTCTAAGCAACAATTAGTGATTATCGAAAATGACAGACCTATTGCAACATCATACAGTACTGTAGCTCTGATCCAAGACCCGCATAGACAGCAACCTAACCATTTAAGATTCTCATTGACTGATTTGGAACGTTCTACACTGGTAGCATCTCCCCACTCCCAATTGGCAATTGGTTTTAAAGTCGGCATGAAATGGAAATTCATCCCGTCTATTTTCAAAATTCATGTTATTGATTCTTACATTTGACTGCGAGCTCACATTCAGGTCTGCCTCCACCACCCAACCAACAACAAGCCATGATTTGTGTTGTCACCCGATTTGCATAGTTGCTTTAAAGAACTGATTGATAATACAATGCAGACAGCATGTGAAAAAAAATCAATACAACTGAAATAAAATTATTACAATTCTTATAAAACAAAGCTTTCACCGATTCAAGAGGAGAATCTCGTTCTAAAAGAGCCCTGCCGTTTTTTTGCTCTTATTTTATTCTTTTCTTTTTTCTGAAAAATGCTGATGTAGGAATTAAATGCATTAGAGATATTAACAAGCACATTAAATTAACTGCTGGGCTGCTGTAATGACTGTAATGAAAGGGCTGATTGCTGAGAGCTGAATACTAAAAAGGAGTGACACCAACAATCAGAAAATACAAATCCGGTTAAGAGTTCTCCATCACTCATCTGTGTTTTACTGTTTATGGTTATTTACTGCTTTAACATTATTTTACCCTCTTATGACAGAATGGTAGATCTCCTACCATATCCTTCTGTAATACCAAAGATGGAAGTAGAGCAGAGACATCTGATGCTTTTCATCACATTTCATCACTGCCTACATTGTAAAAAATATTTTCAAGATTTGTTATCACAACATATTTTCTTTTGTCAAATCAACTTTATAATAATTTATTTAGTTGAGATAACTTATTATTTTGAGTTTCTGATGGTTAAATTAATCTACTTCACTGTATTAACTCACTTTTTCCAGTTCAATCAACTTAAAATTTTAAGGCAACCCAGGTTACTTACTTTTTAAAGTTAAACCAACAATATTTTTTACAGTGCAGTAATCACAACATTTTTTCTTTTGTCAAATCAACTTAAATCATTTATTTAGTTCAGATAACATATAATTTTGAGTTTCTGATGGCTAAATTAATCTCCTTCATTGTATAAACTCACTTTTTCCAGTTCAATGAACTTAAAATTTTAAGGCAACCAGGTTACTTACTTTTTTAAGTTAAACCATCAATATTTTTTTACAGTGTATGAATTCCCCTTAAGCATGGTAAAAATCAATGCAATGCCTGGCCTCTCCAGACTTATTGCTTTAAGCACTTACAGTAGCAAATCAGGTACGACTACAGGGCTTATTGAATATTAATAAAATGACAGAACAATTCGTCTTCATGAGCAAGCTAGTAAGTTGTAGAATTGTGCACTTCCCCATTTTTGGACCCCGTTTACAACATATATTTAGATTGTCCTCAACAAAGTTCACAGGATGTTGGATGCATATTGGAGGAATAGAGTTTAGAGAGAGAGAGAGTAAAGAAAGAAAAGCACCGAGGGATCACACTGTTGAAAGTCAGTTAGATGGTAATTAAAAAAGACAGGAACATTGGATCTCCAGCTGGGCTTGACGTGACTGGTAGAATGCTGCCATTAGTGAAGCAAGCTCTCTGCCTCCCTGTTCTCCTTACAGCCTCTAAATTAGCGAGATGGAGACAAAATAGGAGATGGGGAATTAAAGTAACACATTCCAGGAGGAATGTGACCGTAACAAATATTTATCTTAAGGAGGGTAATGCGGTGGATATGTGAGATGATGGTGGATAGAAGGGATGGATTCCTTTCCAGAGAGTGGAAAACAATGGATTGGTGAAGGAAAGATGAGAAAGGTCAAGGGAAAGAGAGATGTAGGTTTATGGATTGACTTTGAGTGTGTGTTTGAGCCAGCAAAGCAGAACTCCAAAATAGACCGAATAGAATAAGATAAAACCAGTGGTTCATTGAGGCTTCGTTCATATTCTTGTAAATTAACTTCTGTAACCGTAAATGGTTGTCATAAAATACTACACGTAAAGTAATATGCAAATAAAGCCTGGAAAGCACGGAAAATTAAGTACTCTAAATCATGAAAAATTCATATTTAAAAAAATTGCCTATACTTTTAGGTGATTCAGGTTTTCATACCAAAGATTTTGTTGGTTAATAACGGTTTAATGTTTTTTTGATTTATTTTGTTTAAATGAATAAATATTAATACACCTAGCTAAATGATCGAAAATTTGGATAAGTGATTTTTAAAAATGGCAAGAGAAAAAAATAAATAAATCCAGTCAGAGTAAATCTGATTAAAATGAATTAATATAACATTACCAAATTTTTGGGGAGGGGGTGGATAAAGCTTGGTCCGTTACAGTTTATAATTTTTGAAAGTCAACTACAATAGTATTTTCATCATATAAAATTATATTTCAGTCAGAGTAAAGCAAAAAATATCACAAAATATTGACTAAATTTAAAGGACGAAAGTTGAAAGCCAAGAACCACCACCACAACAACAACAAAATGTGTCTACTACATTTATGCATTGCTGTATCACATGTAGGCCTATCTTGGCCATGCAGCTGGACGTGGGACACTGAGAGCAGATTTTTACCAGCATGTTGTAATATACTGCTATTACCTGTGTTTATTTATTTATTTTCCCCCAGAAAATTTTTAGATGTTAAATAAAAGAACATGCATGTCTGGAAAATCACTTATATGGCAGATTTGGACAGGATTAAGAGGAGCCATAGTAATGACTAACTTAGCTTATCTATACTTAACTTATTAAACCAATCCCATTCAAAATAAGGCATACTCCCTCCTTCCATGTTTTATGCAGTTGACATATTAATATTTAAGTATGTGGTCACCAGTGGCTTTTATTCTTATACAGCAGAGTTGACAGATGCTGCAAAACTCTAGCATTGGAAAGTAGCATTCTCTCAGCTGTGGCACAGTAATGTTTACATACTTTCCTTCGGTTTGATGTCTTGACCTCTCTGTCTGTATAAAGCTGGAATAATTCTGCTGCCTTGTTGTTGGGTCAAATGTTATATCTCAACAAGCAATCCTTGTATCTTGTTTTATTGAGGCCACTCTCAAATGAGCTGTTCTCACATTAATCTCATGGAGAACAGCGTACAGTTGTCTCTCATGGGTATGACATCCTTAGTAGAACATGTCAAATGAAAATCTAATTAATCTCAAGGGAAATTTAAAGGTAAAGTGTATTTTTTATGTTAAAAAACTTCCAGTTTAATGTCTACCGATCTTTAGCAGATGATCTGCCTAGCATCACAGTTTCAAATGTGTCTTGTTAAGGGGAGGTGTTTTATTACTTTTCTGAGCTGCATGGATCGAACTTATCATGTCTTTCTGGTTGGCCATAAAAGAGGTGAAATCCCATAGACTTACATATAAAGTCCCCATGAATTCAAAATTGACCATACTTTGTTTGCCTAAATTGATCGATTTGTGGTGAACAATTCATCCATGCAAGTCAGTCCACACAAAAACATTTTTTGGCTTTATAATCTTTAATCAAAATCTGAAAAATCCCCTCCCCTCTGCATTGGAGGTGCTTCCCTGGTGACGTAGGTTTGACGGTTTGGGTGTTTAACATCCGTAACTATGCCCCTCCAACTGACAGTTGACAGGCTACCTGTGTGTTTGCGAATATTTACAGCGTGTGAAAGGAGAGATGGCGAGGAGGTTCATTTTTGGTTGTGGCACTCGCGGGTCAGTTAGTTACACGCAGGATACACGTAGTCAGTACTTGTGACGTCATGTGCCAAGTATGAATTGCATAGTGCTTAAATTGGCATTATGACTGAACTCTCATTATAGTATCATTGGGACGATAGCCTGTTAATCAGGCTATTTCATCCTATATGAAATATAGACCAACAGATCACGGAGCCGCTGATGGGCCGTCACGCCAGAGCTGCGTCTTCCGCATGACCAGCTCATTAGCGGCAGCTATTCAGCTCCTCACATCCACCGCCGGTATTCACCTAAAGATTGACAGACCCCCACCTTCCGCTCTGCAAATTACCATCACAAAATGCCCTGGACTCTACCTATTAATAATGCAATTAGCTCCCTTTCTCCTGCCCGCCAGCTACTATTGTGTGGCCTTTGAGGCCTTCGGCACATTTGTTTCTTCTCCCATGGCACCTGCACTTCGTCATGATTGACTCGAGATGCTCTGAACATACCGGCATGAATGTTGAAATAGCTTGTATTTTTGGTGTTGCTCAAATTCAGATGAATGGTCTATAAATTTGGAGCCTGAATTGAGTTTTGATTGAGATTCAATTCAATCAAGTGCAGGGGCGCGGGGTCTAATTTTCAGTGATGAAGAGGCATGTTAGAGGTGTTATTTATACCCCACTTGTAGTGGCATTCATTAAACATAATGATGAGCAAATGAACCAAGACACGTCAAGATGAGAACCGTTTTCCTGAAGTCTTGCCTTTTCCTTACATTTGTTCTTTCTCGTGTGCTAAAATTAATTATCTCTGTTGTCCAGTTTTTCTATCTTTTGTCTTCTTTATCTAAGTATTTTTAATATCCTGGAAAAGACAGAGGTTGTGTTGACTGAACATTTACTGAATTGGTTAAAAAAAATGTTTTTGGCCAAACTTATTTTTTTTTCAAAATCAAAATGTTGCTGCTTTTTAAATTTATTTATTGGTCTAAAAAAACAAAAAAAACAAAACAAACATATTTAGCATTTAGCATATCCCCTATTTTTACAATTTCATAACCTTTGATAACCAGGTTATTGACATTTGACCAGAATTTTTAGCATCAGTGCATTATTAGTATGAATTGTTATTTTAAATTATTGAATATAGTACCATTGGGAACATCAAGACTAAACATACAAATGGAAATGTAATAGCTTATGGGTCTATATAATATTTTGGAAAATAAAAACAACGATGGATAAAAAAAAAAAAAATAGAACATGATGGAAACCTTTCTCAGTCCGTCAAAGGGACGGATAATGATCTGACACTCCGAGTGACAGCAGGAGAAAGTGAGAGACAGTCTTCAGTCCCAAGCTTGTTATGCTTTACTGCACTCAGGTCATCTGATCTGGCTTTGGACACTATATAAAATGGATCATGTCTCTGCATTAGATCCGTGTGAAATATGAATGAAGGTCTTGAGCTCCAGGGCTCTCAGAATCACTTAACTGCCATGTACTTCACCATCTTGCATAAAAAACTATCCACGGTTTCCTTTCGCTTTTACATAATTTTTTCCCCCACTCAAAGTTCAGGCTCTGCTGTTGTCCAGCTGTTATTTCATTACACTAGGCAGCGAGAGAAAGAAAAGTGAGATATACAGTAATTACCTCACATTCTTTAAGCAGTTTTGGAAAATAAATTGTGTACAGTGTTTGCTTTAATTCTAAAACGGTCTGGTATGCCAACTACTGGCTCAACCAGTGACGCGAGTAAAGCCGGGTGCACAGTGTACACTGTGCGATTTTGGCTGCGATTTGGCCATCTGTAACAAATTTAGCTAATCCTAAAAGATTCCATCTGATCCTAGGCTAAAATCTGAAGTCTTTGATCGTCAGTTTGACATGTTTACCGACAGCCGTTTAATGACCGTTGCAATCAAATTTTTCCCCAGATGAAATTCTGGCAGTGTCATAAGATTTGACTCACAGTCCTGTAGTGTGACTTCTTCTATGACGACGTGAAAGGAGAAGTCACATTACAGGACTGTGAGTTCATTTCAGTCCTGCTTGTAATGCATCTCACTGTTACCACAGGTGTCATTGATTGATGATGTAAAACTCAGGACAAGTTCTTGCATACGTCCGTTTTTAACGCGTCTTGACCGTTGTGCAGTTTGACATTAATGACAACTGAGATCTTACAGTGTGACATGGCTTACAGCGATGATCATCATGTTCGTACAGTCTGACAAGCAACTATCATAAAGGACTATTATAAATCATTGTGCACTTTGCTTTAGACTAACTAGTGCTGTCAAATATTTGAAAGAGAAATAATGTTTGAAAACCGTCATTTGGTGCCATACTTCCCCTCAAAAGTGTGAAGGACTTTCTGGAACGTATGACTTTAATTCCAGTAAAGAGTGAGCAGGAAACATGCTGGGGGAAGTTATTTTCCATTCGCATGGGTTCCCTTCATCGATGTTATCTCTTCTGCTCTCAGTGCCAGGAGCAAACATTGTGAAAGGAAAGGTCAAAAGTGAAGCGATGAGGGAAACATATAGGGAAATATTTGAAGACAGGGAGAAACGGAGAAGGAGGGAACTAGTGACAGATGGCCGGAGGGAGGCTGGTGTCGTTGTGGAGTCCAGCATGTCGTCATACAGAAGCCGTTTACTTTTGTCACTTTTACTCTCTCTCTCTGGTTGTTTCTACTCTCTATCCAGCTGTCACTTGTGCTCAATCACTTTTCTGTCATCATCAGTCACACTCATATACATTATCTTGGAGTCTTTCTGACTATCCTCTGCAAAACTTTTTTTTTTTTTTTTTTTTTTTTTTGGTTGGGTGTCCTGTAGCATTTGAAGTGTTGTGAGATAGATACATGTAGACGTCCAAAACAAATTATAGATGTCCAAAATCAGTTCGAATCCGAAGCCCGCAGTATACTTTGTTTATGCCGTATCTCGTTCACAGCTTACTACGCTTTTAATAACACATCCTGTAGTATAGCAACAGTAAACTGCATTTTACAACACTAACTTATTGGAATGTTACACTTGGCTTAGGGAGGAACAAAAACGTGCTGCTGTGAAGGAAAGGAAGGTGCGCTGGGCGGAATGTGGCAGCAGGACAATAACCATTTTACCTCAATTATCTTCTTTTCACAATTGTTGGAAGCCAAAATCGAAATTGAAAAATCAATAGCCCTAGTTAGGGGCTACAATATTGTCATATGGGTAGTATTAATATTATATCTATATTTTATTTTCAAAATGTGATGGTTAATATCATAGTTCACACATACCGATATATTGTGACACCCCTAACATAAATCATGTCTTTTAAAGTTTTTGAAAACTTTTTTTTGGCCTGTTCATACAGAAAAGTTAAGTAAGCAGCAGTTTAAAGTCACTGGAGAGGTTAAGCATAGGGGCCGCGCACGTAAAAACACACTCTCCCAACATGAAACGGGCCAAGATCAAACCTTGCTAAGCGTTCTGATACACGCAGATAAAACACCGCCATAATCAATAGATCAAAGCCTTCGGGGACACTGGAGGTTCAATTAGCACCCAGCTGGTGAGAGTGTGTGTGTGTGTGTGTCTGTTAACATCTGATGAAAGCAGAAAGAAAGCATCCCGAATGCCTCTTTTTCTAGAATGCATCACATCCTGGTATTTATGACATCATAACCTTATTATCATCCTCATTGTCATGTTATTGCTATGGAAATGGGGTTCATACGAGCTCAGTCTGTCTCTCCATCAATCTGCGGTGTGATCTTCAGTTCTTCTGACACATGAGCGACATGCACGTGTAATTCAAAGCGCTTGTGCATTCTTTGCATCTCCCATTTTGATTTCCCTCGCAGGAGAGACACTCTGTTTAGCTCAGTATCTAAGGAGGCACCTCATCTGATCCTGTTGCTGTGGCAACAGGGCCCGGCTTGTCTCAGGCTACTGTCAGGGTCCAGTGCAGCTTAACATCTGGGAAACAGACTACTCCCTTCCTCTCCTTCACTCTATTCTCGCCCACTCTTACACCCTTAAGACTTGTGTGCAGATGTGTAAAGACGTCACTAATGTGACATTCATGATTGTTGTGCTCCATCTAGATGATTTTTAACGCAAGAACGCATGTTACGTGTCTCCCATGCGGCTTTATTCCTCTTTCAACTGTGTTGAGGGCATTTGTAATTTTCCACTAAAAATGTAAATTGTGTATTAAGATTTGTTGTCATAAAACTTATCTTGAATTAAACATTTTTATTCCCCCATTTGGATGATGTTTTTGTTGATTTATATCTTAAAAAAGTAAAAAAGAAAAAAAAAAGAAAAGAAAAAAAGAACATAAACATAAGCAATGTGTCAGTGGGCAACTCATGCCCAGCTCTAATTTAAAACGGCCTTTGAGACCAAACATGCTGGGAAGCTAACCAGGTTTTGAGATGTAGTGTGTTTTTACATGCCCTGTCCCATCTGTATTTTTAAAGATTATTGTTTTTTGATGGATCATGCAGGAAGCATCACATTCAGTATTCACATCTAAGTATGACACTGGATACAAGGTGCTCCGTTTCACTGCAGTCAGTTCTTTTTGCAAGAATCACTGCACAATGTCCTCTCTTCTTCACCTCTGAAAAAACTGCATGGAATTTCAAGCCTTAAATGAAAACAACTTAAACATACTTTGCTCTTTGTTTGCCTGAGAATAAGCTGTTTATTATTGCTCTAGGCTTCTCATAAAATTACAATGATATTTCTATTATTCAAAAATGTAGATGGATGAAAACAATTGCAGCAGAACCAGCTAAACTCATCTGGGCTTGAGTGTAATGCTGTAATGGTGGTGATGGCACAGTGGATAAGACGCATGCCTTTGGAGTGTGAGATACCCATGTTCGAATCCACTGTGAGACACCAATGTGTCCCAGAGCAAGACACTTAACTCCTAGTTGCTCCAGAGGCGTGCGACCTCTGACATATCAACGCATTCTCATCCTTTAACGTCATATAGAACGCTATATGACAAAACGGCGCTATACTACGCACATGGCACCCGTTATCGTTAATATAACACGCGCTGTGAGGGCTAAGTTTAGGTGTGGGGTAGGGTGTGCGTGTCATATTCACACTAAAGGATTTATAACGTCTTGGGTTCGCGTGTTATATTAACGATAAAGGGTGCCATGTGCGTAGTATAGCGCCGTTTTTTCATATAGCGTTCTATATGACGTTAAAGGATGAGAACGGGCTGGACATATATAGCAATTGTAAGTCGCTTTGGATAAAAGCATCAGCTAAATGAATAAATATAAATGTAAATGTAATGTAACCCTGAGACGCTTCCAGTGGACTTTGACGCCGAGCTAGGGACACATCAAAAAAGTGGCGCTGACCTTCCGCGCTGTAGACGGATCCAGTGGATTGCATGCACTTGCATGCAACACACGTGCATGCAACGCTTCTGCAACGGAGCGTTGGTGACTTCTTCAGTCTCCACAGGGTGTTTTATTTTGAAAATGTACCGGATCCCCTCCATGCCGTTTTAATATGAGCTTTGTGTAAATGTAATTTGTTTCTTAACAGTAATGAGGGCTAGCCTGCTGTTTCTTATCATTGTACTCATATTTGCATGATTCGGTGGTTTCGAGGTATGTGAGATTTGTGTCGTCTTCAGCTGCTGATGTGTGTGTGAATATTGCAGTGAGAATTTCTCTCTTAACACGATGAAGCTGTTCAGGAGGTCAATGGTTTTAGTGAAATGTGTACTCTACAGTATGTGTGCATGTCTCACTTTGAGTAGTGACATCCAGCCAATGTCTGCCTACTTTACCTCGAGGCTCAACACCAGCTCTTGACCAGTATGTGTACTGCAATTAGCGGATAAAAAGATGAGGAAATGTAAGAAGAGATAAATGATGGAAAGACCTGAAGTGATTTAGCAGAATGTAATAATACAGACTGGATTGGACTGACTAGATTTGGAGACTTCTGTATACTGAGTGAACTGTGTGAATGTGAGTGAATGTAATACTTATTCAAGTACAACTCGAGTGAATGTGTATCTTTTTACCTTCAATAGAAGGCATCACACAGGACATGTTTTTGTATGTAAAAACAAAACCTTGTGTGAATGTACAGAATGTAACTAAACATGTCTCAACTTTGTGCTCTTTGTTTACTGGGGTATTTCTGATTTCTATTGTCAGAGAATGAATTTGCATTTTTATTTAACCTGTCTGCTGCTTTTTTGCATTGGTCTGAATATGCAAATTGCTGATGAAATCTGTGCTGACCATTTGTGTTGGTGTGAACAGGCCTTAAAAATGAGTTCACCCAAAAATGAAAAATCTTTCCTCGATTACTAGTTCTTATGTCATTCCAAACCCATAAGGGGTTTTGTTCCTCTTCAGAACATGGATTAAGATGTTTTTAATGAAATCTGAGGGATTTATGTCCTTACAGTGAAAGTCTATTAATCCAAAACTCAGAAGGTTGAAAATGTTCATAAAAAGATTGTAAAAGAAATCCATATGAGTCAATCAGTTTAAAGGGATAGTTCTCCCAAAAATGAAAAGTAGCCATATGTATCCTCAGTCAATAAAGAGTCTACTGCTTGGATATCAGTTTCTACTGTTCTGCTGATCATGGTTAATAATAGTTAGATTGGTTTGGAGTGATAATCTTGGTTTAGAGGACTGGAGTGAGTTTTTTTAAATTTTACTGGAAGATGAGTCTGCTCCCACAGACAGCTATGAGTCACCACGGCCTTCATCGACAGAGTTTCACGCGGACACTCACACTTCACACCACACGATCCTCTAACGAGAGTGCAGCACGCAATCACTCGCACACACACCCAGTGTACCAGAAGAGCAGGCACAGTTCAAACTGGATGTACAAACCCACACAATCAAGGACAATGATGCAGGCAGAGTTCAGAGGTGCTCAGTGGATTGTACACAAGGGAGTACCATACTGTTTCACTTTACAGAGCTGTGGAGTATTCAAGGGACACACATACTCGCTTTTATGGTGAGATAACGGTGAAAGGTTTTAGTTAACTGCTGTTATTAATCCTCCTCTTAACATCTCTTAACACCAATAACCAGAGCAAGTGTCGCATACTCTCACTTCAAAACACACACAGCCCGCAAGCTCTTTACATACGCTCACTTAATGCTAATGTGCAGAGGGTGGTGGGAGTGCTTCTGGAATTTGTTCCCTTTTCCACTGAGAGTTGCGTGGTTAAAGCGGAATGGCAAAACGAGCACAGAGGCAGTCAGCTGAGGAATGGCTACAGTTGTTTGCACAGCTCTTGTATGCACAGGTCTGCATAGCTTGAGCATTCATTGGATAATGTCCAATCCCGCCTCAGAAGTCTCCATCAGAGAGAGAATGACTGAATGATGATGGCAGTTTTTGGGACAATCTGTAAACCCTGTCCTTAATAATTTTATATTCTCCCAAGCGCATTTGTTTTGCTGATTCAAAGTGATTCAATGAATCAGTAATCCATTTTTGAGAAATTTGATGCTTTTCCCCTCAAGACTTCTGAGGATATTCTTATAAAGCTCTTTGAGCTCCCCTACTGAAAAATGGAGACTTGATCCAGCCTAGAAAAACTTGCTGTTTTTTTGAGAGGTTATGGACCCTTTAAAGATTTTCAAATGCACTTGGGTACTAACGTAACCTCGGTTCTCTCTAGAAGAGGGAACGAGTACTGTGTAATATCTTACGCTAGGGGAAAACCTCTTTTCCATGAGATATAAAAGCCAAAAATAAAAAAAATAAAAGCCTCTCGAAAGCCAAAATTAAAAGCCTATCGAGAGAGGCCCTTGGTGACGTCAGATCCAATGGGGGCGCTTCGCGCTCACTATGTCACCTACCACCAAAGCGGGCGTGGCCTGGGCCTATAAATGTAGCTCGATGGGCTGATATAATCTGTTTTTTTTTCATCAGCAAAGCGAACCAGAGCATGTTGCAGGCACGGCAAAGATATACAGTACTTGTTCCCTCTTCTAGAGAGAACCAAGGTTACGTTAATAACCGAGTGCATTCTCTTACGAGAGGTTCTCTCGTACTACGTAATGTCTTAAGCTAGGGGAACACAGTGTAAAACGCCATGCATGCTGAGATCCAACCAAAGTCCCAATGGCAGGTGCCTGGGGCTCATATAGTGCATAATCACCAGGAACTCACAAAGAGTCTGAGAGGAGAAGCTAGAAGTGATATTTCCAATAAATTAGCATCCTAAGGGAGCTAATCACATTAAGAGTGTTCCACACAGTCAGGGTAAAAATGTTCGGCCTGAACTGTCTTACAGTATGGGTCTTACTTTTGCCCATGGAGTAATTTTATGGATCAGCGAGCGGTGCTCAAGTGGTTGTAGTATTCGGAGTGCACTCTAAGATCTAAAGGACTATGTGTTAACTATGACTATGTGCTTTGAGTACAAAAGTTCAGTTCCTCTATGAACACAAAGTGATCTGTCTACACCTTTTGACAGTGTGCCTCACCCTATATCTACCAGTGTCTTGTCCATCTTAATGGCAAAGCCAACAATGTTACAGCACTATTGGATTCTTTCACTTCAGGGTGCCAATTACACCAAGCCTTATCTTCATCCTCCTCCTCCTATGCCGTCTCTATTATGTTGACTCAAACATAATCTGCGTCTGTCTTAATCAGCTAACACTTGTAACTGATGGAGCTGCTCTTAAAATGAGCTTGTTTCATCACTAATAGCACTTATCACTCACCTCTCTTGTCTCTCTCTCTTTCTGTCTGTCTGTGGCTCTGATGACGTGCATTGGCATAGATGCTGTGCTGTTTTCCTGATGGGTCTCAAGAGGCCTGATTGTAAGTGTCTTTGATTGGCTGTTGATACTCTGACCCTCCCCTTTCTCTGATAGGACCTTTCTCATACATCATGCATGATCTTATCATTGAGCCATTTTGCATATCTGTCAAAGGTGCAAGTTTTCTGCCTTAACAGCCAGTGAGTGGATTGAGAATATATACTGGTCTTAAACATTGCATGATCATATTATGCTATTTAAAGGTAAATACTTGATATATAATTCAAAAATAATTCAATTTCTCTAAACCCTCCTTCCCGAGAGCCTTCTCTACTCTGATTTGTCAGACAGCCCAGTCTGTTGTAATCAGAAGAAGCACATTTGAATTTTAGCTCTGGAAGCTTCCTCAAAATTTGTTTATGCAGTGATGCAAACAGTAACGAGAGTGTTGGTTTTACTGAATTATTTCGAGCTCGAGTCCACATCCTTTGGAAAACAGCGCCTTCCCAGCATGTCAACATGAACCAAACTCATCCAGGCCTTAACAACTACAGATCAAAGTAGACAGCCAATGAAGACCATAGGCTGGCATCATGCATAGTTGTTACATATATGGCATTATGGTAACAAGGCATGATGGATCCATGTTCTCATTCTGTTCACTCCAAATTCTGACTCAACCATCTGAATGTCTTAACAGAAATCGATACTCATCAGACCAGGCAACATTTTTCTAGTCTTCAACTGTCCGATTTTGGTGAGCTCTTGCAAATTGTAGTCTCTTTTTTCTATTTGTAGTGGAGATGAACCCGGTGGGGTCTTCTGCTGTTGTAGCCCATCCGCTTCAAGGTTGTGCCTGTTGTGGCTTCAAAAACGTTTTGCTTCATACTTCGTTTGTAACGAGTGGTTATTTCAGTCAAAGTTGCTCTTCCATCAGCTTGAATCAGTCGGCCCATTCTCCTCTGACCTCTAACATCAACGAGGCATTTTCACCCACAAGACTGTCGCATGCTGGATGTTTTTCCCTTTTCACACCATTCTTTGTAAACCCTAGAAATGGTTGTGCGTGAAAATCCCAGTAACTGAGCAGATTGTGAAATACTCAGACCGGCCCGTCTGGCACCAACAACCATATCACACTCAAAATTGCTTAAATCACCCTTCTTTCCCATTCTGACATTCAGTTTGGAGTTCAGGAGATTGTTTTGACCAGGACCACACCCTTAAATTCATTGAAGCAACTGCCATGTGATTGGTTGATTAGATTAATGAGAAATTGAACAGGTGTTAATAATACTTTAGGTGAGTTTGTGTGTGTGTGTATATATATATATATATATATATATATATATATATATATATATATATATATATACAACCCCTTGAAAAATAAACTGTGTTGGAACTGACACAAAAGCAAAATCAAGTGCAATTCCTCATCCTCACTGATCCCACTGTGTCTGTCTACCTTTTTGCCCAAATAACATTTTTGAGTGAAATGTTTTCCCTGTGTGCATGTGATTGTCTCATTTCATACTCCTTCAGCCTTCCTTCCATCTTTCCTTAAATAAACAGGCCATGTTTCTGTCAACCTATCAGCTTTGGCTTGCTCGCTCTCTCTTTCTTTCTCTCTCTGTGAGATTGATTCTGTGCTCCTGTCCCTTTAATGTCATTTAAGTGTTTCTGTGGGCGCTTTTTCCCTCTGCCAAAAGCCCGCCTCAGAACCTGATGAGGTATCAACAATAATATAAAAAAGAAAGGAGCAATTTCCTGCAGTAACCATAGCGAACGCTTTGCTGCATGATGCGGATGCTTGCTTTACCCCTATGGGGGTTGCAGTCTCCATTCTAATGATTAAAACAGGAACATGAGCCTGCAAGGCTTTTTACAATATTACACATGCAAGTTCAAAGTGTGGCCAACACTGTGGCAAATCCCTTAGTCTAATAGCACATGCATATTAAAATGTAAAAAAAAAAATCTAATTCAAAGTTTGGGTAAGGTGAAGAGCCCAAAAAAGGAAAAAAAAAAAAAAACGCTCATAAATCACTTTTTACTGAGTGCCAAAAGCCTGTTCCCCGTGCAGTGCATTTTTGGTACTGTAGGTGCTAATTAACTGAGGAATGTATAGCGCTGTTAGATCCAGCACAAAGTGAAATCAGCAGCCCTTTTGCCCTGTGGCTAACACAGTTCAAACACTAGAAAATGTTTCATGAAAACAGGAAATAAAAGGCAAGGGTTGGAGATTAGAGGCAAGATGGAGGGAGAAGGAGAGAAACATGATGGAGTGAATGAGGAAGTTAAACGAGGAGGGGCAGACGGTATGTGCAAACAGAAAAAAAATAGCTTGCTAAAAGGTTGACCAAGCCGGAGGAAAAGAGGGAGTAGAGTAAATTGAAAAAGAAATGGTCCATAAAGGTGAAGAGATGAGGCTTGTAAAGATTTAGCAGAGAGGCCTGAAGATTTCACTCCAGCTAACAGGCCTGAGGTAGGAGGGGGTTTCAATTTGTTTTGTGTTTCTTTGTGCTGTGCTTTCACTGTGTAGGTTGTGTGGCCCAATTCATGCATTAGAATGTTTATTAATTTGTTGATGCTTGTACAGCTTATGAAAACCCCAAATTTAAAATTAGAATATTGTGAAAAAGGTTTTCATATAGCTCTAAGCCATAATCATCAAAATTCTAGCAAATAAAGGCTTGAAATATCTCACTATACATGTAATGAGTCTATATTAGTTTCACATTTTAAGTTGAATTATTGAAATACATTTTTTTTAAGTTTCATATGTATACATCTAAAATCCACATGATGTTGTTTCATGATGACTGGTGAATATTTACAACAAGATTTGCTTTTTAGATTTATCAGTATTAGTGGTGTCTGCTAAGGCTGCAAACACTGCTAATAATGGAACGTATATCTGTAAAACTTATCTTTTTCGTGAATTTGAATAGGAAGGAAACAATAAGCATTTAGATTATCAGCCCTAATGTCTAAACCATCCGAGGCAGACTGGCCATATGAGGTTATGAAACAAAGGTTTTTGCTCCTGTATAAGCTAAAAGTTTGTGTGAAATCATCTTATGGATGATCCATGATCCGCGTTCTTGTGGACAAAAAAAAAAAAAACACAATCCTAAACGTAGCAGCAACGTCTGCTGATTGGTCCAACTCACTGTTACCATAGAAATGTTTACATTACTGGCAAACTGTTAGAGCTATAACATATTATCAAACAATCTGCTGACTTTCTATCAGAGTTAGTGCTGGTTTTAGATAAAGTCCGAATTGTTGGTGATTTTAATATGTAGATAATAATTTGTTACATTTATATAATTTGTTACATTTATATAGCGCTTTTCTGGACACTCAAAGCGCTTCACATAGAGGAGGGGGGGGGGGATCTCCTCTACCACCACCAGTGTGCAGCATCCACCTGGATGATGCGACGGCAGCCATATTGCGCCAGAACGCTCACCACACACCAGCTTACTGGTGGAGAGGAGACAGTGATGAAGCCAATTGGTATAAATGGGGATGATTAGGAGGTCATGATGGACAGAGGCCACTGGGCAAATTTGGCCAGGATGCCGGGGTTACACCCCTACTCTTTCGAAAGACATCCTGGGATTTTTTATGACCACAGAGAGTCAGGACCTCGGTTTAACGTCTCATCCGAAGGACGGTGCTCTTTTGGCAGCATAGTGTCCCCGTCACTTTACTGGGGCGTTAGGACTTCTGCCTCTAAAGATTGCTTTATCAATATAGTCTTCCTGATCAGTTTCATCATCTTAGCATCCTGGCTTAGAAGAACTCGATATTGCGACAGAAACTCTCTTTTCTAGCACTTTAGACACAGTTGCTCCATTGTGCTTAAAGAAGATTAAAGAAAATAACATTAGTCCAATGTCGTGGACCAAATCTCTCCACAAATCCTTCCGCAACTTGCCTGAAGTCACATATGACGGTGTGGTTTGGATGGTAAATAAAAACTCTCAAGTGGAAACGTCAAACCTGAGCAAAGGGTATATGTTGTTATAGCTATAGTCACTTGGTCCAGTGGTATCTATTGGACTCCACAATTGTAAAAAGCTAACCGTAAGAGACGTATCCCTCCTGAAAGAAGTACTTCCAGGCTTATTTATTTATTTTTTTTTTATTTTTTTTTGTGACATAGGCGTATATGATGATTTGTTCCTCAAAAACATTTTTGAAAACAGTTCTGCTACTTAATACTGTTATGCAAACCATGATGCATTTTCTTTAATGAATAAAAAGTTCAAAAGAACAGCATTTTTTTGAAAATGAAATCATTATAACTGTGTTTTATTTGTCTCTTTTGATCAATTTAATGTGTTTTTGTTGAGTTAACATTCATTAAAAAATATGTATATATTAGCAACTCCAACATTTTTGACAGTACTGTACTGTACATAGCATATTGGTAGCTATTTTCCCACAGGTAAGCACCTTCTTCAGAAAATGAAAAAAGGTTATTTTTGTTTATTATTGCATTTATGTGTCTGCTGAAAAACATTAGCCTTAACATATTCTTCCTCACATGGTTCGAGCGCATCAGTATCATGGTGATCCTGCTGAACTGCGTCACTCTGGGAATGTACCAGCCCTGCGAGAACATCGACTGCACCTCAGAGCGCTGTCAGGTTCTACAGGTCAGTATGAACACATACAGTCCTGTACACAAACTAGTTCTTTTTCAAAACCTTGTGGGCAACCTACTAAGGCAGCATTGTAAATGCCATGGAACAAAATAGTCAGTCATTCTTTTTTCTTTTCTTTTGGTTGCCTTTTGTTGGGGAGGGGGGCTTTCATTGCACAGCTTAAACATGTACACACTCCATTAAATAATTAGCTCACCTACAAACTGTTATTGTTTACTCAATCATATAATTCCACCTGTATAATTTAAAAAGAAAAAAAGAAAATATTTTGAAAAATGTAATATGGCCGCTATTTTCAGTTGTACAATGAATGAAGACTGGGGCTTTCAAGCATTACTAAAAGTATTTTAAAAGGGATGGGATGATGCACAATAGGATGATGCACTGAATTTATAATCATCTGAAGGCATTTATGAGAGAAGCAACATCAGATTCATTAACTATTTAGGGCTGCACGATTCTTGCTAAAATGTGAATCACGTGGAATATGAGTTGAGATCACGATAATCTCACACACTATTCTCATTTTTTCAACCAAAACATTTATTGCACTCAAGTAAACACCTGTGTCTACACTGGTTTTTCAGTTATAATAAAGTGCTGGACTTAAAAGTAACAAAAATAGTCTCCTCTTCCTAACTTATACTGTATTTTGTGGTGACGTTTAAGGTGGTTGCAGAGATTGGTGGTGTTACCTTGCGGTGCTGCGACAATGCTAAAGCACTGCTTATTATGAGTCCTTGTGCATCGTCAGCAGGTTTAAACTGAGTGCGTTGGATCTGCTCGTGCGTGAGGTTAAAGGGTTCACCCAAAAATGAAAATTAAAGGAGAACTCCGGCGAACAATGAACCTTTGGTCTGATAAAACATCGGTACATAGTCAACCGTTCTCTGAGATTTGTTTTCATGATAATCGAATGTAAAGAGTTTTATCTCTAAAAACTGTTTAGCGTATAATGCTAGTAATGGGGGCATTGAGTAAGTAAAAAGAAATCGCTAGTTTATACCACTAACAAGGCTCAAAATAGCCCCACACTCACACAGTAACATAATGAGGCTCCATACATACAAAACGAAGCATTGAGAACTTTGTAAGTGTACAGACCGTTTAATAAGAAGATACTTTATGAAGACAGTTCACTTCGTGTATACAGACAGGAGCCATCTTAAAAAATAGTCTCGATAAGTCAAACCACGAACGTCGTGCTGAGTGATCTGATCTCTATGAAGTTCAACGAACTTCTGAACTGTATGAACGGCGTTCGGGGATCGACTTATCGAGACTATTTTTTAAGATGGCTTCTGCCTGTATACGCGAAGTGAACTGCAAAAGACACTTGCGTCGCTCTTGTTGTTGAGTATCTGATAGGGACCTAAGTCTTCTTTCTTGTTACTTGTCACGTGACGTGAGTGACATTGGACGCCTTAAATGAGGAAGAGAGAGGTGATCAGGAGTCATTCGCTAATCTTTGGCCCGATTGGAGAATTAATAGTGTTTTGTTGTACACTGTGTGAGTGTGACCAAGAAGTTTGACTGATATAGCATCTTGGATTGTTGTAAAGTAAATAAGTGAACACATGAAAGCAGCGTAATCTGAATACAGGGAAAGTCATGCAAGTGAATCGTAAGATCGCATTTATGTATGGATGGAGATCATAATTTTTTGTTTAATTAATCATGCAGCCCTAACTAATCCATTTGAGTCAGTTGTTTTCAATTCATTTGTATGACCCATTTTGTGTATAACTCAGGGACTCGATGATTAGATTAGAATCACTCACATTGGTTTTGAGCAATATGAAAGTGAGTAAATAACTTTTATATTCAGATATCAGACAATATTTTCTTACCAATGTATGCAAAATAAACACTCCCTTTATCTTATAGATAAAACAGGGCTCGCGACACATCAATATGAGATGCATTTATTTGCTCCTGTTCTTGAAGGGATCATAGGGGATGGTTGTAGGTTGTTGATTTTGACTTCTGTCTACACTACACCCTCTGTATGTGCAACACCCTCAGACATTTTGCATCAGTATTCATAAGCCTTGTGTTTACAATTATAAATGGCACAGAACAATTTGATTTGATGCAAAAGCTTACCGCATAGTTCACCCAAAAATTTTAATTCTGTCATTATGTCTGCTTATTCATGTCATTCCAAACCTGAATGAATGACTTTCTTCTGTAAAATATATTTTAATGTTTTGGCCATACAATGGAAGTCATTGGGATCCAAACAGATAAACAGCGAGACATTTTTCAAAAATGGTCATCTTTTCTGCTGAAAAACGTAAGTAATTTTCTTTTTTGGGTGAACTATCCCCTATAAGTTTTACAAGGATGAAACAAAGCGCTGTCATCTTATAGGCCTCCAGTCTGAAAGAAGAAAAGTTATTGAGATCTTCTCCTAATTACTAGGCTTTCCACCAGTTTGAATGAGTTTTATTGCACTTCTCAATAACTTCCTGCAGTGAATTGCCCAATTAAGAGATAATGCTGACTGTGCCGATGGCTTACCTTACATCTCTGGCTTACCTGTGAAAGTTGCATACGTTAAGGCAGGTCAGAGCCATCAGACAGCAGCTTTACCTTCTCACAGGTGCAGCTGAAATAGAGCGAGAGAGCCATGACTCAATGTTTTATCAGCCTGACAGTACTCCCTCAGTGAGCTCTTGCTGTTTAAAGCTGTACCTTTATTGTGTAAAAACAGTTTTGAAGAGAGATATGCAAATGAAGGTCTGCAATGCGATATTTCTCACATTAGCTTTTTGGATTGACTGCAAAACAATAAGACAGGGTTGAAATGAAAACTGTGTGGGCAGGAACGAGAGTCTGTCTCTCTCCTGCTTGCTGTGTGTGTACGGACTCGTATAGAGAGCCATATGTCATGTATGGCGTGTGGAAGAAGGTAGCTTTAGAGGAAGCATCCTCTTGGCGCCAGGATGTTTGCGTCCTCTGGTCCCACAGGGGATCTTAAACCAGTGCTGTTTTGTGCTCGGATGCACCGGTTGGTTTCAAACTCTCCGTTTCTCGTTCGGGCTGCCATCCAAATTGGCATCGCTGTACAATAGCCTCCTCCCTGTATCACACATACACACTGTAGTGTGAAACAAAACCTGTATCAGCTCTACTTGGCAACTGGACATGCAAAGTGACTAAGAGCACAACGAAACAGACGTTCTTGTTTTCTGCACACGTGTGCAAGAAAACTACACTTCGCACATCTTTATAATTGCCCCCGCAGAGTCGAATTTAAAAACTAAATGAGTGACCAATGTTAGAAGAAAAAAAAGCCATTGATGAGGGTGATTGTGGCCTGACTGGTCTGTTTAATCAGTCATTAGCCGCGTTTCCACTGCCGGGCTAGGGCTGGGCCAGAGCTAACAGCGAGCCGGGCCGAGCTAGTGGCCTCGGGCCTCAAGCACCGGGCTTGCGTTTCCACTGCCGGGCCAGTAGCCCCACAGCGCTGCCCCAGACCCCACCCCTAACACGCCTTTCAGGATCAAACGTCATAAAACCCAACCCATTTCAGCGGGTATTATGAATTAATTTATTTTTTAAATTAGGAAGATAGCATGTATATTAACTCACCCGCCGTAGTGGCTGCAATAGTGTCCCGAGACCAGTACAGGCGATTCTCCATTTCAAGCAGCGATTTTTTGCGCGATATAACAAGTAGGGCTGCGGGCACGTTTTCAAGTTATTCATTAATCGTTAACCGAGGCCCATCGGTTAATACTCGGTGCATAGTGTGCGCGCCGCAACCTCGAGATACAGAGTAAATTTTTAACACCTTTAATAACTGATTGGACCCCATTTGAAACGAAATTAATTTATAGAAATAAAACGCAGCAAGTACGGAGCAGTTAAAGCCCATAATTCCATCACCCTTCAAACTGAAATTGCCAATTGAAAATAAGCAAAACGTCAATTTCACAAAAACTCCGTGTCTGCAAATAATAATAATAATAATAATAATAATAACCATCATCATCATTATTGTAACATTTTATTAGGCTGCATATGTAGAAGACGTCTTTATCCAAAAAAGGAACAGAGCACAAATAAACACAATATTTTTGACGCATATCCAGTGTGTGTGGAGCACGCACTGATGGCTGCGAGACGCCCATGTGAACAGTTTCATTGCATTTCTTTCAGTGGAAACAACTTAAAATAGTCTTTAATTTCTGGTCATACAGAAAATAATAATACATTATTCGCAAATACATTTATTTATAACAAGAAAACGTTGTGCTTTAACAATTAATCAAGGCGCGCTTCATGATCTCCGTGAACTGAAGCGCGAGACCTGAAACAGCCACCGCATTCGAATTTGTTCGTTTTAAATTGGACATTTAAAGCTTTAGTCTTGTAGATTAAAGCTTTAAATGTCCAATTTAAAACGAACAAATTCGAATCGAAAGCCAATATCTTCTATGTTTATGTAGCTTAATTTCTCTCTAAATGTGCATCCGGAGATGGAGATATGTTTTTAGCCGAAAATCATTTAGAAAACAATAGTTTATTAATAAACAATTAATGCCTCGTTATTTTATATTATTTTATTATCAGACACA
Organism: Pimephales promelas; assembly: GCF_988280905.1. Lineage (NCBI taxonomy): Eukaryota > Metazoa > Chordata > Actinopteri > Cypriniformes > Leuciscidae > Pimephales > Pimephales promelas. Next base: position 22,583,405 of record NC_142771.1, read on the forward strand.
TTTATTATAGCCTATAAATCACCCATAAATCCCCTTTCTGTAGGCTGTGGTTACGGCTCTTCTCATTCAGCACTGCGGGGAAAATATCATTTCCAGGTTCTAATTTGGCCTCAGAAAACCAGTAAAATATATATTTTTTTCATATTAATTTGTCAAATATTTTAAATGTTTAAGGGGCAAAAAAATCAAACAAATATCTGAAAATTCGTCGATATGTATAGCTATATATAGCCTATATATTGTTGCGCAGCATTTGGCATAGGCCTACAGTTCAAATTAAAATGTTATGCAATTTTAAACGGTTAATCGGTTAAACATGGACACCCCTGTGTGCATCTTGCTTCAGATCATAACGTTCCTTAACACCGATAAACTCCGCCTTTTACCTTGAACACGCCTCTAGCCCGAGCTGGCCCCCTCTGGCCCAAGGTATTCGACGGGCCAGAAATCCTGGCCGTTGGCCCTGAGGAAGCCCCGATCAAGCCCCGGAAGTGACAGTGGAAACGCGACTGGCCCTGGCACGCACTAGCACGGCCCGGCCCTGGCCCGGCAGTGGAAACGCGGCTATTGAAATCCCATCTATCTGTGGTAGATAATCTATCTGTCGTAATGAGAACGCAGCGGGGTTTTGACAGCGACAATCACGTCGTAGTGTTTGTAAGGAGCTAATTAACAGCCCTATTAAAGTCTTTGTACTCGCGACTCAATTGTTTATGAAAGAAGCGCTTTCTGTCAAGTCAATCATCTGCTGTGATCGTCAGTCATCTCAGTGTCGGATGGGGAATTAGATCTGGGGTGGGTCATCCAGGGTCAGGTGAAGTCAGGCTGAACAGTCTGGGTGTTGACTGGACTTCTTAATCAATTATTCATTTACACAAGGGATCTTGAGGGACCTTTCGTTTCAGGCTCATTCAGCTTTTGACTTCTCTCAGGATCTCATTAGCTCACATTGGCAGTCAGACATTGTTTCAGAAAAACTTTGCTGTGCAACACATAGCTAAGTATTTCGGTCACTATGTTTTTCCTAGAGCAAAATTTTCATTTTCATTCAGTCTGTCTGTTTTTCTTTTGTCCAGGTGTGTCTTATGTAACATAATTTCACATAGCTAAAGTCAGACCATTCGGTATTTGTCTTGAAATGTTGCAATCTAATTTAAATGCAAAACAACTTCTCATTGGATTGTGATTAAAATGCAGCGGTTGTCTCTAGTGCTCGACTAAAGATTTTCTAGCCAACTATTAGTTGTTTTATTAAGCGATCAGTCGACTAATTGCATGTGTAGACTATATTAATGCGGCAAATCATAATAATGAACCATTAATTGCCTATACATAGCCTAATTAGCGCTCAAGCGAATGCATAAAGTCCACCTGCTAAAGTAACGATTTTGAATGTGTCATGAAAAAAAAACAGTAAGGAGACTGTCTGAAGTCTGAACATTTTAATAATTTATAGATATACCAGAGGTTTCTGTGTTTTTGGATGCAAGGATGAAGTTTATGATGCTGCCTAATCATCTCCGCAATAGTGCATGCACCTATTTGCACATTTCATAACATAATCTGAGAATGTTTGTTTCCATTTGAATCTGCTCATTTAAAAATAGAAATTTCAAGGCAGCAGAAAGCTCATCCTGATTGATTTGTTTATTTACAAAAGCACAACGTTTAGTTATTGTGAGTGCACACAAATAAAATGAGTCAGTTTCGAATGACGTATTGGGCTACTCTTGATGTAAGACCAAAAATGACGGAGTTATGCAAGTTAAATGCCAGTCATCACACCGGTACCTACATGTCATGCAGTAAGTGCTCTATACTTCAGCTTCCACACTCCGCACAAACACTTGGATATGCTCCTAATAATAGCGTACATTTATATAGGTCAACATTAGAGCAAAAAGCCATCTAAAGTGGCTACTATTTGCATGTTTCAAATGATAAGCCATATTTGAGGTCGACGTTTTCCTGTGCATACTGTAATTACGGTTATTGATCTGTCTTTTTTTCTGTTTTTTTTTTTCTTTGACTATTTTTTGTTAGACTAATGTCGGGTGCACACTGATTTATAATAGTCCTTAACGATTGTTGCTTGTCAGACTGTACAAACATGATCATCGTTGTAAGCCATGTCACACTGTAAGATCTCAGTTGTCATTAATGTCAGACTGTACGACAGTCAAGACGCGTTAAAAACTTCAGGAACTTGTCGCCGCCTTCAGTCGCCGTACCTGCTACGCTTTCCACTGTTTAGATCCTTTTACTCTGCCGAGTGTGTGTTGGGACTTTGGTTGGATCCCAACATGCACAGTGTTTTACACTGTGTTCCCCTAGCGTGAGACATTACGCAGTACGAGAGAACCTCTCTTTCCAGACCACGCCCGCTTTGGTGGGAGGTCCACACTTCCTTTGGTTCTGACATCATCAAAGACCTCTCTCCATGGTTGCTGCAGTTGCTGCAGGACAGCCCGCACGCAAGCCGCCTTGCCTATGTCTGAATGTTGCTGCAACGCGTTTTGCATTTATACATTTTTTTTTTTTAATTGTTGGCTTCAATATCTCATGGAAAAGACTTTTTCCCCTAGTGTAAGATATAACGAAGTACTCGTTCCCTCTTCTAGAGAGAACCAAGGTTAAGTTAGTAACCGAGTACTTTTTACATCATCAATCAATGACACATACGGTGACCATGAGATACATTACACGCGGGATTGAAATGGCGGCTACAAAGAAATCTCTAACATTAATTTTGCTCTTGGCTTGTCTTGAAAACAAAGACAATTTGACGTCGTCGTAGGAGAAGTCACACTGCAGGACTGTGAGTCAAATCTTATGACCCTGCCAGAATTTCGTCTAAGGAAAAATTTGGTCGCAATGGTCATTAAACGGTTGTCGGTAAACATGTCAAAGTAACGACCAAAGACTTCAGATTTTACCATAAGATCAGAGGAATCTTTTAGGATTAGCTAAATTTGTCTCAGATGGCCTTCAATAGGGGCAGCCCTAGTTGTCTCAAATTTCAAAAAATACTGATGTTTGTATTTATTTATTTTAAGGCAAGTTTGGCCTGTTATAGAGAAAATGAACAAAAAATAAATTTTCTTAAAAAAAAAAAAATCGTCAGCCGGTATCGAAATTTGCCAATTTGATTTAAAAAAACAAAAAATGGAATTGGCCAATAATCTGTTCTCCTGTCTATGTATTGTTCTCCTTTTCTATCTATCTTTCTCTCATTCAATCTGTATCATTCTATTTGTCAAACAGTGACTCGAAAAGCACTAGCTGTCACTCATTTACAATAGGAATCACAATTGGTGAAAACAATATATCCTCACATTGTGTCTGCCGCTTGTTGATTCCGATGGACAGCTGATGGACATTATTGTCAATTGTAATTACCAATTTTTTTTTTGCAATTCTAATAACTCATTTAATGCTGGATCTGTTTTACACACACACACACAACGTTTTTTGTCATATTTGCAAATTTATTTAATTTTTTAATTGAAATAGTTTAAATAAAATTACTATGATTTTAATTATTTTAATAATTTAAATAAAAATGGGTGGTATTTGGGAAACACATTCTCATTCTGGAGAGCATCTAATTGGACAAATGTACGCAGTGATTGTCAACTTTTGGGAATACACTAAGGGGACTCAAAGCTACAATACTCTAGATTTTGATTTCACTGGACCTTTCAAAACATACACTACATGTGTTATACAAGTGTCTTTGTTGATCTCTCTCTGTCTTTTAGGCATTTGATGCATTTATCTACATTTTCTTTGCACTGGAGATGGTGGTGAAGATGGTGGCTCTAGGGATCTTTGGCCGTCGCTGTTATCTTGGCGATACTTGGAACAGACTGGACTTTTTTATCGTCATGGCAGGGTAAGGGCACTTGTGTTTTCTTTCAACCCTGACATACCATCATTGTAGCTGCAGGTGAATCAGAGGCTATAGTGACCTTATATTGTGAGTGGGTTTATTTTTTCTAAGTAGAGACTTCTGCATTCTGTGAACAGTATTAACGGACATTTCAATTCAGTTGTTATGAGAAAATGGCTCATATAGAAAGACTAAATGTTTAGCCTATATTGTTCATAAGAGTTCATAAGACATTTGTACTTCATGTTTGCCTCCAGAATGGCCTTGATGGGTTTTTCATTATTCTGTTGTGCGTATGTCCTCACCAAACCCTTTAGCTACAGTCTTTTTTTTTCACTTATGTTGTGTACAAGCATCCTATGTTGTTTTGATGCTGTTTTCAAAATCTCCCAGTGTTTTCAGAGAAGTGAAAACTGCTATGAGAGTATTAATTTACCAAACTTTTCTGGATATTTCTCTGAGGAGGACATCAAAACAGAAAAAGGTCAGACCTAGACCTTAAACTTGCTGTAATTTGTTAAATACACACATTCTCTCTCTCTGGCAGACTATCCACACTTACTCACAGGATTAGTTAGGGATAGGTTAAGAAGCTGAAAAAATTGGAACACAGCCAATGTTATACATGTTGTTAAGTTTGTACTACATACTACCTTAATTTGCCATAACAATATTTATTTCTATTCATAGAGCACATTAAGCTTTTCTTTTCTACTTTTGCATGTTAATTTGTCTGCACATTAAAGTAAGCTTTTCTTTTCTACTTATGCATGTTAATTTGGCTGCACATTTAAGTGTGTTTTACGTACAATAGGGTAGTACAGGGTTTATGTCAGTGAGCATCCCTAGGCTGCTCTCAGGTTTGACAGGATTCACTGATTGAAAGATTAGACTCATTAGAACATGATGGGCATTAATGTGGCCTTGCCTAATGACAGACATTAGGGGCTGTTCTCGCAGATTGCATTTTTTTCCATTCCAATGCTCTACTTTTCCATGTAAACGCGCTAAAGGGACGTGTTAAAAAATGAAATCCTGATGGGACATTTAACTAACGTAAAGTCATTTGTACTTTTTGAATGGTGGAATTTAAAAAAGCACCAGAGCTCAACAAGTATGAAATATCACCCACGAGCAAATACAACAAATACAACACCATTAGTGCACATTTTAATGAGAACCTGCGACTCCAGTTGACGAAGACATGTTTAACCAAGTAAAATCGAAACGTTTCTAAGTACCCCCTGAGGTACTTGCGCACCTGGTTGGTAAACACTGCCCTGTTATAAGTACTCTACTGTGTGTGTTTTCTGTGTGGTGGGATGTCTGTGTGTTTGTGTGAAATTTTCTAGCCGACTCTTGGCTAATCCTTCTGTTGTGTTGTGAGTGAAGTCAGTGAGGCTATCTCTAACTCTCTATCTCTCTCTCTCTCTCTCTCTCTCTCTCTCTCTCTCTGGTGCATGCTGGGAGCGAGTGAACGGAGTTTGGCGTGGGGGTGAGGGTTTGTTTGACCTGGAGTTTTTTTGTTTTCAAATTTTTTTTCTCTCCTTTATTTTTCTTTTTTCCTTTCCTTGAATTTAGTTTAAGTGGTAGGTTTTCTTGGCTGACTTCGGTCAGCGAGTGGGGGAAATGGGGACTAATGTGGGTGATTTCTCGCAACTGACTATTAGACATGGTTGTAAATGCATGCCTGATGCGTCTGTGTCAGTGGAGGATTGCCTGGTTGCCGTGAGTGCTGCAGTCGGCGGCGTTAACATCAGGTCTGCCTCTCGCATGAATAAGGCCATAGTCATTTTTTTGAGTCAAAGCCAAATGGTTAATGACCTAATAGAGAGCGGATTAACAATAAATGAAATGTTTGTGCCCGTTTTGCCTCTGTCGAGTCCATCAAAAAAGATTGTTCTGTCAAACGTACCTCCATTTGTCAAAAACGAGAAGCTAGAGGAAATACTTTTGAGATATGGTAAATTAGTGAGTCCCATTAAGATGATCACGCTTGGATGCAAAAATCCACAACTTAAGCATGTGATGTCTTTTCGGCGCCAGGTTTTCATGATTTTGAATTCTCAGAGCGATCCTTTGAACTTGTCGGCGAAACTAACCATTGAAGGGAAGGATTACACTATTTTTATAAGTTCCGAGTCCATGAAATGTTTTATTTGTGGCGAACTCGGACACGTTCGACAGACTTGCCCGAATCGTGACAAAAATAGCGTTAATGAAGTTTTGCCCGAAAATATGGTTGTTGGTGGGGCGCGGGGTTCTGACGTTGCGGACGCTGCGCCGTTACTTCTTCCTCAAGCCGTCACAGAGACAGCGCCGATGCCGGCGCCGAATGACTCGCTCGAGGAAAACGGGGAAAGTTTCCTGTTGACTAATTCCAACAATAGTGCCGTAGAGATAGCTCAGGTTGCCCAGGTAGCGGATGTTAAAGTCTTTGTCACGCAGCCAGAGTTGAGTTCGGATCATGAGGATGAATCAATTGAGAATGAACAACAAATACAACCCGAAGTAAGTGAAGTTAAAACAAGCACTGATGAATCGATTGATCAGAGTCAAGGAGATTATGTTTCGCAAGAAGTGGACTTCGAGAAGGATGACGATGAACTATACGACGGGAACGATATGATGGACATGGAGAATATTTCAGGTAGGACGAAACTTTACTCTTTACAGCAGATAAATACCTTCCTTGACAATACAAAGGGGCTTCGCAAGCCCAGTATTGAATCGCACTTTCCGGATTTGAAACTTTTCCTGATATCTTGTACTGTAGCTATGCGGAAGGCAACTTTTGATGAGCTCGACAGACCAAAACGGTACCGCCTTAAAAAGATCCTTTGTACTGTAAGAGGTATACTGAATTTATCCGGCAAAAAGTGATATGGCTAGCATGCATTTTTGGGGGTATCTCTCTTTATTTTTCCTTATGACATCCATGAGATTTGGTACTTTAAATATTAATGGGTGTCGTGATGCTGTTAAAAGATTTAGACTTTTTGACTATATTATGATGAAGAGGGGTAGTATAGTTTTTCTTCAAGAGACTCATACAGATTTAAAAAATCAAGTACAATGGCAGAGTGATTGGAAGGGGCAAGTTATTTTAAGTCATGGTTCTAGTGTTAGCGCAGGGGTTGCGATTCTCTTTGGGCCAGAGTATAAGGAGCATCCTGTGAGTGTTTTTGAATTGGTTCCTGGTCGAATGTTGCGGGTTGATATAACGGTTCTCGGACTCAATTTTTCGCTATTTAATGTGTATGCTCCAAACATTGGTTCAGAGCGAATTCTCTTCTTCAAAAAACTGAAAACCGCTTTAAGTGATGTTTTGCAGGATAGAATGGTTGTTCTGGCTGGGGATTTTAATTGCACCATAAATCATACCTTAGACAGGAACCATGAAGAACCACACAAGCAGTCATCAGAAGAACTTAAAACTGTGTTAACATATCATGGTCTTGTAGATGTTTGGAGAGAAGCTTTCCCTCAGACTAAACAATATACTTGGTTGAAAGTAAACGCTAACATGATATCTGGAGCCAGACTTGACAGAATCTACGTACAGAAAAGTGTTAGGGGTAGGTTCTTTAAAAGTTGTATTATGCCCACTGCCTTATCGGATCACCAATACATGTCTGTTGAAGTTTCTTCTGCACAGAGCACTTTTAAACACTCTCTTTGGAAGTTTAACAGTAGACTGTTGCAAGATCACAACTTTGCACACTCTTTCACCTTTTTTTGGGAGATGTGGAGAGAGAGTAAAATGCTATATAAGTCCCTAAGTCAATGGTGGGACATTGGCAAAACACAAATTAAACTTTTTTGTCAAAACTATGCTGCTTATGATAGAAGCATTCTGGAAAATACAGTGAAACAGCTTGAACAAGACATCCTTTATACTGATGATAAAGCGGATGAAGTGGATACTGCTGAAATCCTTGAACGGAATACTTTTCTCTTACGGAATCTTTTAGAAGAAAGGGCCCAAGAGACACTTGTACGAGCAAGGTTTACCAACTCTAACAATATGGACGCTTCGACATCATTCTTTTTTAATTTGGAGAAGAAGACTGTAAATAAGAAGATTTTATGTCATTTAAAACTTCCAGGGGGAGGAAAAGTGACTGATGAACGTGGAATCATGTCACACGCTTTGTCTTTTTATGAGGATCTTTACAAGGCTGAACCCTGTGATGAGGAAATGGCTGATATTCTTCTTAAAGATTTACCTCAACTTACGGAAGAGGAGAAATCTAGACTTGATCAACCCTTGACTTTTGCCGAACTGACTGCAGCTGTTCAGGAACTCTCTTCGGGCAAAGTTCCAGGACTCGATGGATTGAATGCAGAATTTTACAAACAGTTTTGGTCGGTGATCGGAAAGGACTTGTTTTCTGTCTTCTTGGAGTGTCTGGAAAGAGGCACATTACCTGTGAGCCTTCGGAGGGCCGTGATTACTTTACTGCCAAAGAAAGGTGATCTTGGAGACATTAAAAATTGGCGCCCTGTGTCATTGCTTGGAGTGGACTACAAAATATTTTCCAAAGCTTTGACTAATAGACTTAAATGTTGTATATCTTCAGTGATTCATGTAGATCAAGCTTATTGTATTCCGAATCGATCTATTTTTGACAATCTTTTTTTGGTTCGTGACTTGATTACTTTTGCTAAAGTGCATAAAATCGATGTAGGTTTGGTATCTTTGGACCAAGAGAAAGCCTTCGATCGAGTTGATCATGGCTTTCTTTTTAAAAGTCTTAATGCCTTTGGTTTTGGTTCATCATTCATTTCTTATGTGAAGCTGCTGTACACAGATGTTTATAGCATATTAAAAGTAAATGGCACCCTTTTAAGACCATTTTTAGTTGGTAGAGGGATACGTCAAGGGTGCGGCCTATCAGGTATTTTATATGCTATTGTTATTGAACCACTTTTGACAGTGTTGAGACGTCAGTTAAGTGGGATCTCTATACTGTGTCCTTATAACAAAGATTTATTAACGGCTAGATTAAGTGCTTATGCTGACGATGTTACAGTGGTAATAAGGTCAGACGAGGATGTTAAGAATTTGATAGCATCTCTGGATGTATATCAAAGAGCATCTTCCTCAAGAATAAATTGGCGGAAAAGTGCATCATTTTTGCTAGGCAACTGGGAGAACGGAGGCCCTCCAGTACTTCCTCAGCTCTGTTCTTGGAGCTTGGAAGGTTTCAAAGTGCTTGGGGTTTTTATGGGGACAGATCAATATATGGAGAAAAATTGGGAAGGCGTATTTGATAAAGTGTCTGGCCGTCTACAAAGGTGGAGATGGATTCTCCCTAGTTTGTCATACAGGGGTAGAGTACTTATAGTTAATAATCTAGCTGCATCTATGTTGTGGCATCGTTTATATGTACTTGATCCACCAAAGTTTCTCTTGCAACGTTTGCAGAAAATTTTTGTCGATTTTTTTTGGGACGGTCACCATTGGCTCCCCCCTGCAGTTCTTTATTTGCCAGTTAGTGAAGGAGGTCAAGGTTTAATTGATGTGACTGCTAAAGTTAAAGCTATGAGGCTGAAAGCTGCTCAGATTTTGCTTTATTCTAAAGAGCACATAACATCATGGGTGCCATTTGGCCTAGCTTTACTTAGAACTTTTGGCGGGTTTTCTTTTGACAAACAATTGTTTTTGATGTCTTTGTATAATAGAGACATTATAGGCCGATCTGATGTAAGTTTTTATGCTTCAGTTTTAAATTCTTGGACTGTTTTTAAGCAGTTTGAAAGAGAGAGTGATCATTTTGGCCTGAATGAGCCACTGTTTTATAACTCTTTTCTTGGTGACAATGTTTGCATGTCTAATACCATTGTTAAAACATTTATAGAGAAAGGTTTGACCACAGTTGCACATCTAATTGATATTGCTTCCAGAAAATGGAGACCAACTGCTAAAATTTGTGAACAGGTGGGATTCAGGTCTGTGAGAATGGTGGAACATTTCATAAACAATCTGAAAGCAAATTTCCCCCCCGAATTTCAAAATTTTGTAAATTGTTTCCTGTCTGGTGATTCGATGCAATGTTCTTTCCCTAAATTACTTGTGTCTTCAAGGGTTTGTACAGTGGATGACCAAGAGGGGAAGTTACTGAAATTTAAGGGGCTGCAGGAGCTAGATTTTCAGGCTGTTGGAAAAAGAGAGTTTTATCAGATATGTGTAAAGACTGACTATTTTGGGAACATAAATCAGAGATGTGATACAAAATGGAGAGAGTATTTCATGAATTCTGATGATCTTGATCCTTCTTGGAGACTGTTGTATAAAGGCCCTCTTCCAAAACGATCTGGGGACTTGCAGTGGAGAATATTGCACTGTGTGTTACCCACAAATTGTTTTGTTTCCAAGTTTAATATGGCTGTTTTATCATCCTGTAATTTTTGTTCTAAACCAGAGACTGTGTTCCATGTTTTTGTTGAATGTCCTAGGCTAGTGTCACTGTTCACCTTACTCGAAAGAATACTTGGAAGCCTGGGGTTTTGTTTTAACAAGACAATTTTTATTTATGGATGCAAGTATTCAAAAACACACAGAGAACAGTGTACCTTAGCAAATTTCGCAGTTGGTCAAGCTAAATTAGCCATTTGGAAGACTTGCAGAATGGCTGCTGAGGGGAGAGATATGAGCGTGTTGAAGATGTTCACTGCCCTGGTTGAATCAAGAGTCAGACTGGAACATAAATTTTATCAAATCACCAAAAACTTACTTGATTTTGAGTCTAAATGGTGTGTGAATGGTGCTTTATTGTCATTATGTGAAGACGAAACCATAGTGTTTAATTGGTGATGTCTAATGGTCATTCTTAAGAATTTTTATATTTTATTTTATTTGTTCTTTTCTTTTTCTTTTTCTTTTCTTTATATTATTTATTAATTTTTAATTTTTTTTTATTTTTTTTTTTTATTTATTTATTTTTTTTTTTTATAATTTTTTTTTATTTATTTTTTTTTTTTATTCCTATTTTCGTATTTGCTGATTGTAGTAGCATGTCTACATGGGTGAAATACATTGTTCTTTAGTGTTTTAGGACATGTTTTAATAAAGAGTTGTAAAGTCTCTCTCTCTCTCTCTCTCTCTCTCTCTCTCTCTCTCTCTCTCTCTCTCTCTCTCTCTCTCTCTCTTTCTCTTCCATCCCCACACCCACAGAAGAATCATAATTTTTGCAGTCTCATTTCACAAGATGCGCACACACACATGCACGCACACGCACATTTACACCCCACACATTAACACTATAAAACGGTACATGAAAGTGAGGGAGATGAAGGGAGAACCGGAAAAAGAGGTTGACGCAAAGTAGTGAACAATTGGAGAGAGGCTGCCCGTCAGCAGGTAGCTAATTACTCTCACAGACACACACTTTGATTGATGTTCACTGAAACAGCCAAGATATCTCTCTCTCTCTCTCTCTCCATTCTGAGCCTCTGTTCATGATTTGCCTGTTTATTTATGTCTCTCCTGACAATACCTCACGTATGATGTGACTTTTTTTTCTTTCTTTACTTTGTCCCTCCCTCCATTGCTTTGGCACATTCCCTCACTACTTGGCACAGCTTGGTTGATTTGTTATTCAATTATTCTTAATGACTATATTTATTACATTTATCTGTCTGTACATTCATTTGTATATCCATCCATCCATCCAATTTTGTCATCTCTAATTTTGTCATCTCTAATTTTAGTAGTGTTCATTTTGTCAGCTATTTATTAATTTAGACTTAGTCCTCTGTCAAATGTACTTTTTAGTTTATATTTGGTCAACATTGTCCTTTTTTTTAGTCAAGTTTTAGTCGACTAAATGTCTGGGCATTTTAGTCTAGTTTTAGTGATTATAATTGCAATGATTTCATCAGGTTTGAGCGATCTCTCTTTTCTGACTAGACTGTTACCCTTTCAGCCAGAGCTCATGAGAAGAAAACAGCAGTCAGTTATGCAATGCAAAAACTATTTTTTTATGACATATATGCGGAAGCATTATTCCAGTATGAACAAAGAAGATACAGATAAAACAGTAAAGCAAATAAATACACGATTATTATCATTTATAAAACGGTTAGTTCCGATCCTTGATTCTGATTGGTCAATAGCTGTGCTTTATTCATTATAAAACACGACTATGACTGCTTCACCCAAGGGTTCTATTTATCACTGTGCAACACTGCAGTTCCTATGTTGATGTTATTTGAGCTTATATTACACATTGGAATGTTGTTGCTGTTCACGGTCGGGGACTTTTTTTTTTTCTAGCGGAAGGAAGGCTCTTAGTGATTTTACTTCATGAAAGTTGCCTTTTATTGTGTGGTAACCGTTTTATAAAAGCAATGAGGTACTCAAGCCAAGTGCTATATCGTGAATTGCAGGCATTCTACGAAACAACGCCCTTTAGCCATGACTTATTCACGAGACAGCACAGCCAAGGTACGACCTTATTGCTTACATATAATTTGTCTTTGCTCTTCAAGCAGTTTCTGGTATTTTCCATAAACATATGTGTATTTATGATCGCAATGGTTAGAAGTAGCCTTTAGGATTGTATCTAAATATTTAAAGGTGCTCTAAGCGATGTCGGGTGATGTGACTTCTTGTTGGTGTTAAAGTATTTTTTAAACAAAACATAGGCTAGATAGACCCTCCCTCCTCCTCTTCTGCGCACTGACCCCTCAAACCTCACCTCCAGGGCCTTCTTGTTAGTTATTGGCTGGAACAGTTTGTTATGTTTCGTGGACGGGTTGAAAATCTCATGGGAACTTGGGAATTTGGAACACGACTAATGGCTTTGATTTTATAGTAATTTTAGAGTAAAATATATATTTTATATAAAAAAATATATATATAGTACAGTATGTTTGATTTACTGTAAATTTAAACTTCCATAACTTTTTCATACTTTATTATTTATTTATTTATTTCAAGTATTCTCATTTCAGCAATAATCTGTTGAGTGTTTCCTTAAAAACAAGACAAATTTAGGTCTATAAATATTAAATTTGCCTTCTTTGGAGGAACTGCTTCTCTAAGAATGTTTGATGCAGAAACACCTCCTGCAGGATTAATCCCTCCAGGTGGAAAGGATATTGATAAGCTCATCTCTTTCTATGGTTTATATGTGTGTATGCGTGTGTCAATTTGCATGCGTCTGGTTAATTTGTCCAAATATAGCTTGTTCAGATCTATCATGTCCCTCTGTTGAAGACGTCCTGTAGGCATCATGATACCTTTGAGGGTCAGACCCTTTTGCCATTAAAGCGTATTTGTTTAAATGGTGTTAATGTCAGTGTGTTTGTAGAGAGTCAGAGATCCTGCTCTCTCAGGTATTCTCACTCCATATGACATTTCAATCGCCAGTCTGACATTTCAACTGATTCTACACTGAAGAAAACAAAAAAAACAAAAAAACTCTGCTGATATTTTTGGATCATTCAGCCTGGTCAGTCTGACTTCTGCCAGAATATTTGCTTTGAGTGCAAGTGTGTACTTGTGCCTCTGAGCATGTGTGCGTGTTCACCCAAAGCCTGCATTTATGCATCTAAATGGAGGCGTTTATTTCATTCATAATCAGGAACCCTGCTAAAAAAAACCTCCACTTAAAGTGCAACAATAATGTTGTCCGATTATACACCCGTCTCACTCTGAAACAAAATAACTTGTCATGTAGTGTTCTTCACTTAGCCGTCCAATCCCCTCTCTGATCCTCTATTCTAATCAGCTTGCTTTGCTTGAATGAATAATGTATGTATGCTAATAAGAGGGCCAGCTGCTGTATGTGATTAGCAGGTGTTTATTGAGTGATGGACGGAGCACCTCAAGGCTCTGCTTTCCTCAGCAGGCCCAGGCGTGAATAAGTAAAGATGTTATGAACATCATTCTAAATGAAACAGAGTGAAAGTGAATGAGATGTTCAGAATTAGTGGGTTTCGTCATGGATACCACTATTACTAAAGTATTGCTCAAAATAATGTCAGTAGAATTTTTTTTTTTTTTTTGATGTGGGGTACCAACGCATTCTCACCCCAAGGCGTCACCTTTGACCATGCTTCAATATTTGACGTTTTAGGCGCCCTTTAGCGTCACTTACATGACGCGATCCTACGGCGTCATCTAACTGACGCTAAAGGAAAGCGTCAGTTAGAGAACGCGGTTAGGTTTAGGTGTGGGGTGGGGGTAGGGTACTGACGCTAAAGGGCGCCTAAAGCGTCAGATACGAGCGTGCCGCACAAGCCCTCAAAAGTGAAGCCAAAACGTCTCGATCCCCCCCCTGTGACCGGTCCTAGTATAGCTCATAAATCCCGCCTCCCCATGTTATTCAATGGGACGCGAGACCAACTAAACAATTAAATTACACTTCACATATCCTTTTTCCAAAGATAGTTTCTGTCATTTACTGTAGTTTCTATCACGTTGATGTAATTTCAAGTGTTCGTTTTTAAAATAAGTTTGTTTTTAGTTAGTTATGTGATGATAAAATCGGTGCTCTGACATCATGATTGACAGCTGTGATTGACAGGTTCTCTGTGCGAGGTAGTCACTGAAGCACCAGCGGACTTTTTTCATAATGTTGATTATGTGGTTAGTAGTTGTATTTACCTTATTTTAACGAGGTTCTGCAATCAGCAGACAACATTGGAGAAGAACGAAGCAGACAGAGGACACTTAATGAAAGTGCGGGGCGTGTGCTTGCGTTTGATTCAGCGAGAAGGAGGGCGCGGCCTTGATTTCGCGGCTTTACTTCCTGCTCACGACTGCGCATGACTGGTCCCGAAACACTCAAGTGCGCAGACTCAGGTCCCAAGATGTCAGCGTCATATCGAGACACTTGCGGCTACAGTTCTCTCCGATGGAAAAGAGCGGAGGGGCGTCGTCCATCTTTTTTTACAGTCTATGGTCAGATATTGAAGCATGTCCAAATGCTTCCCAAGGCGTCAGTTAAGTGTCGCCTTGGGGGTGAGAATGGGCTGGGGGTATTGTATTTAGCATAGTATGTAGGATGATTTTTTTTTCAAATAGCTGACCTGAACTTGTTTGTGTAGATGCACTTACTTAAAGTCGTATTATTTGAGTTCAGTGCAAGAGGCCGCTAAGGAAAGGACAGAGTGCAATGGAGTGAAACAGATCACAGGGATCTCGAGACTCATTTTTTAAAGAACTGCTTTAAATACTGTACTTACATTTATACATTTGGCAGATGTTTGTTTAATCCAGAGCAATTTACAGTGCATTCAACAAAGTATCCAATTTTTTAACTCATCTTCTCTGGGAAGCAAACCTTAATTGCTAGCGCCGTTCCAGTTGAGCACACAAAACTACACAAATATTTTGTTTAATGTGAATCCTGTTAACTCACATAATGAAAGTCAGAGAAGCCTAAATGGTGTAAAAGCATCATAAAAGTTGTCCATACGTGATATTCCATGTGCGTTAAATCTTTAATACATTTGTTTGAAAAAACAGACCAAAATTGGTATAATCTTGCCTAATTTGACTAGTTTTTACTAAACAACAGATTCATTTTGTAGTTTAGGCCAAATTAAGATATTAATGAATACTATAATCATATATAAACAATACTACTGCTCTTGACCCACCAGTTGAGAAGCACTGATTTAGCTGCTTTAATGCTATAAGATGTGAAGATATCCTGAGAACTTTGGATAGTGATGGGGAGAGAATATGTGTTTTCTGAGAGAAAGAGAGATACTAGGGGGAAAAGAAAATGAAGGAGGTTGAGTAAAAGGAAATAGGGAGAGGGAGAAACGAGTTTGTGACGAGTACACGTCAAACTTGGGAGTTTTCCTGAACCTTTTCAATAATTCATGATAGACATGCAAGAAAGCAGAGAAATCTATTGAGAGAAAGAGAGCGGGATGGAGAGAGAAAACGAGTTTTTACATCAGTGTGAGCTGTATCTTAACATAGGCTCGGCTCTGGCCGAAAACGCGTTTCAGGCGGTACACGGAGGCAGGAAGGCATCAAGGCCTCTCTGAATCCAATGTTTGCATAACATCCACTTCTACTGAGATGAAGGCAGAATAGAGCTATTCTTTGCTTCCTATGATATCCCACAATCCTGTGTGTGTTGTCCAATGCTTTGTAGAAAGAATAAAACAGTAGCTGACAGAGTGGTTAAAACCAGTGTATAAATGTGTTCATTTCAAATCATGATTTATGGCGAAACAATCTTTAAATATTTACTTGGTCATTAGATGTGACATTATGGTGTCTTAGCAGGTAGTAAAGCAGCTGCCTTCAGTTTTAAACAGTTCACACTTGTTGAGTGTTTTATTGTGTCCTCTTGACATGTTTTTGAAGGAGATGGCTTATATAGTACTTGAGTTTCTGGGCATTGACCCAAAAATATCAAGCTCATGGGCTGATCTGCAGGGTAACAGGAGCAAGGCACTTTAACTCACGTTTCTTCAGGCTTGTTGTCCCTACACCAGCTGTAGACCACTTCATAAAAAATGAGGTAAGAATAACTGAAGTCCACACTTTTTGCATGCAGTGTATACAAACAGGTCAAGGCTATTTGTGTCACACAACATTACCACATCACTGAACCTGAAACCGTAAAGCATCAGTACAGAATTCACACACCATTATCGTAAACGGTTCTTAACACCCCCCTTTACATGCATGTTCGTTTTTTTTAACTATTTTGTAATGATGCAATCAGTTACCAATAAGTATTTAATAATGGCTTTGCAGCCTATTATTTACATACATACAAATGTTTTCTATTATGAAAGCCAGTTAAAAGGGCCTTTTAATATTTTGATTTTGAAGTGTGACTTGGATTATCATTGTTTTGATTAATTTGGTAGTTATGAAACATTATGATAAGTTCCACAAGAAGATCCATAAAAGTCTTGTCTGGTTAGGCATCATAGAAATAATGGAAAAATACAGCTGCATAATATTCGGAGAGCGCATAAAATCCAAGTGATGCTGATTCACTCTGATTTTCTTGCATCCCTCATCATTTTTTACTTTTTGGACTAGAGAAAAAGGCTTGTCACTGGAATCTTGTCTGATTATGCATGCTTATGACATGTTGGATATGTTATAGCCTATTTGTTATGAGAAAACGTTGGCTTATTTTTTTATGAGGATTTGCATGGGTATTGTGTAACATTATTCCCTGGATTTTATTATTGTTAAGGAGTATGTCTGTCACTGCCTAAGCCACACACATGCGTGAGCCACACAAGCGGCCACAGTTGTGTGGCAGTGTCCCACTACATTTCGAGTGCTGACACTGCTGTCAGTCAGACAGTAATTGACATAATGGGATTGTCAAGCTCTACAAAAGCAATGCAGTCGATCTTTCTTCTGCGGTAGTACTACAAAGGAACACAGTCCATGTCCTCTCTCTCTCTCTCTCTCTCTCTCTCTCTCTCTCTCTCTCTCTCTCTCTCTCTCTCTCTCTCTCTCTCTCTCTCTCTCTCTCTCTCTCTCTCTCTCTCTCTCTCTCTCTCTCTCTCTCTCTCTCGCTTTCTGGCCTGTTTCCAACTCTGAATTACTAACTCTTTTCGCTTAAAGGGATAGTTCACTTTGAAATTAATTTTTGGTATGTTTTAACCTCAAGGGCATCCAAGGTGTAGGTGTCGTTGTTTCCGCAGTAGTTTCAATTTTGAATTTTTTAAATTTTCGGTCGGTGCAAGAGCCGGAAAGCGCCATAAGTGATCCCTTGCGTGTGTGCGTCACTCATTGTTTACACAGAGATTTTGGAAGTGTTACCCTTCACTGCGAAGATCTAAACATATTTAGATATACAGGAAATCGCAAAGGAAGACAATTTCGATATATCAACAGACAACGTTGAATTTTTTGGCAGCCGTGCGAGAGATCACTTCCAGCGCTTTCCGGCAATTGCGCAGACTCGGATCACTTGGACGTAGCTGTGGTTACAATAGGTCAAAACGATATAAATACTGTTTGTTTTCTCACACAAACCTCTCGTTTAGTGTCTTAGGCCATCAATGTGTACTTAGTTACATTTACGAGTCATTAAATCATGTTTAATTTGGACTTCTCTGTGAATGCTCTTTGAGGTGGTGACCACCATTACCTGCCTGCATTATATGACTGACAGACAAGAACGGTTTGACCTAAAATATCAAAATTTAAACTACTGCGGCAACAAAGACACCTACATCTTGGATGCGCTTGAGGTAAGCTAAAACATCCAAAAATTTATTTCAAAGTGAACTATCCCTTTAAGACAAGTATTCTGGTGAAATCCATGCCACTGGGGTGATCAGTATCCCATAAGCCCTTTGTACAACTTTTATTAACATTCGGTCTCATTGGTAACGTCATAATAATTGGTTACTTTTCTAATCAAGGCGCAGCATGTCTGCACCTGCCTGTCGAAATGCAGCGCTTGCAACCAGATGTTTACTCTCCACTGAATATTTTAATTAGCTCTTTGTTTCTACTCGCCGGTGGGTTGAAATATAAACTGGACTTCAGTGTTCTTTTTTTTTTTTTTGCTTTTTATGTAATATTCATTAAATTTAACTTTGATTAAAATACATCTTATTTTATTTGACAAAAATAAAATGTTAATAAAGGGAACCAATTATTCAGTTATTCAAACTGAGATAATGATCTCAACATCAAAAAATAATGATACTGAATACACTAATGTAATTCTTTATGCTTCAGTTAATAATTAACTGTGTATTAAAGCATTACAGAAAGAGTGTATTTCCAACGTGACATATGCATTCTGACTAGAACTTAGTTTGAGTTAATTTGTGTCGCATGTCATTTCAAAGTGTAAACTTATATTTATGTTGTGTATACATCTGATTTGTGATATGATGATAATAAATGGTTTAATTGTGTGTATTTAAGAAGGGATTTGGCTTTGGAACGCCTCTGGAGAGCTGTGGAGTATTTCTCGCTTTGTGGTTATGTAGACATGTTGAATGTGTGACTCCCTGTTCGGCTGCTATAGGATGCTGTCATTATATTCTCAGTGGCTGGTGTGACTCATTCTTCCCATTCTGTGACTCAGCTCTCACCGCAGATGCCTCCCATTGTAAAACATCTCATTGAGATGGAGGTCAAAGGAAGGCTGGTGAGATCGGCGACATCACAGGAGGCGTGTGTCTACTTTAAGATGCTCCTCACTCGGGTGGAAATAAAGTGTGTGTGTGTGTGTCTGCTGTTGGTAACACAACAGCATCTAGATTTGTTCGCTGTGATGAACCATGCAGATTAAATGGGAGATCAACAGCTGATAATGTCTGGTTCTGTCTGGGAAAAGAAACCCTCTGACCTCTAGTTTCAAACACACAGTCCCACAGGGCCGTTTGATGCAGAGAGCAGTGAGTAACTATTTCAAACAGAGCTGCTCTCACAGAGACAAGAGAGATGAACCCCAACCACTTCAGTCCCTGATATAGTGCACATGGTCATATCAAGATGAACAGTGTTGTGCTTTGGGTTGGGTTGCATTAGTACGGCCTGTTGTCCTCCTGTGTGTGTGTGTGTGTAAGAGAGAGAGAGAGAGAGAGAGAGAGAGAGAGAGAGAGAGAGAGAGAGAGAGAGAGAGAGAGAGAGAGAGTCAGGTTGATGAATGGAGGGGTCTTTTTGTAGTGTGTTGGGCTTGTCTGTATGAAACTGCTGCTCACCTACAGTGGATGATACCTGTGATGCTGAGGATGGGAGACCAAATTTCATTCAAATGTTTGATGTTAGGGGTCAGCAAGATTTTTAAATGTTTTTGAAAGAAGTCTTTTGAGCTCACCAAGGCAGCATTTATTTGTCAAAAATACAGTAAAACAGTAATAATGTGGGAAAACTCCATTTTAAAATAACTGTTTTCTACTGAATATATTCTTCAGTGTCACATGATCCATAAATCATTCTAATATGCTGATTTGTTCCTCAAGACCCAGTTATATATTATGTATATTATTATCAATGTTGAAGACAGTTTTGCTGCTTAATATTTTTGTGGAAACAGTGATACATTTTCAGGATTATTTGGAAAAAGAACTGCATTTATTTGAAATAGAAATCTTGTGTAACATTTATATAATAAAGCTTTTGACTGTAATTTTTGATTAATATAATGTCTTTACTGAAGAAAAGTATTTATTTATTTCTAAAAGAAAATCTTTCTGGCCTTAAAGTTTTATAAATTAAGTGTTTGGATTTTTAGTATAATAAAATGCCTGATTAAAATATTGACATTGATCATTGTGAATTCCTCTGTACAGGCTGTCAGATTTTTTGCATCATTCTCAAACTAAAAATAAATAAATAAAAAAATTCTTAAAAAATTAGGATGGTTATCAAAATAGATGGTTACCAAAATATATGGTTCAAAACCCCTCTAAAACCATTACGCTTGACCAGTCTGACCAGCTTTGCTCTGCTAAAACCTTTGGCTAGTTTACTTTTTTAAAAAGGGCAGTTAGAGAGAGGTTAGAAATGGACATATAAAAATAATTAGAATGTTTTTGGTATAATAATAAATGACTAATACTGAAATAAAATGCTACAAAAGTATAGACTATGGCTAGCCTGGTTAAAATCAGACCATTCTCAGTTGTAACTGAGTTATGGTCTGGCAAAGCATCATAGACTAATCATTTCCAGAGGGGCGTCACCAACGGACACCACGGATAGACCTAAAACCAATCAGAGCAATGAAGGAGATGATGTATGCAGAGCGGCGGAGAAACATCTCCGAGTGTTGCTCTTTGCTCAGTTTTTAACAAAAAACGAAACGTTCAAATCGCTTAAAACAGACAGGAGTGATGTTCGACGGCGGCATCCATCTTTGTAATGTAGGATACAAAATCTGCTTCAAAATCCTAGCGCTGTCGTCATCGTGTAAAGCCCGCCCCAACGTTTCTGATTGGTGCCTCGATTTCGACGGATCGGAAATGGGCTTGAATGAGCTCTTTGCCAGACTAACTTTCAGAGCAAATCTAAATTTGTTGTCTGGGTTTTCCCAGGCTAGACTATGGCCCCTTTAAGTAATGAAAAGGGTGGCAGAAGCCAGTGTTGAAGTCGAGACCAACCCTTCAAGGCCGAGTCAAGACTAAGTCCAGATAAGGGTCAGGTTCCACATTTTCATGGTCTTCTTGGTCTTGTCATGGACTTGAACATTTGGACACAGTCTTCTTGACCTTCCTCTGGTCTTGGTTTTTAATGAGCTGGTCTTAACTACAACACTTGCAGAAACAACACTCAGTTTGTTTACACTGTGACAGTAATTTTCTGTATGTTTGTATTTCTCAGGATGGTGGAATACTCCCTTGATCTCCAGAACATCAACTTCTCCGCCATCAGAACAGTGCGTGTACTCAGACCTCTCAAAGCCATCAACAGAGTACCCAGTGAGTAAACAAGACACAAACACTTTCCCCCCAAAAATCTGTGATCTTCAAACCTCAGATGTTACACATGCTCCGATCATTGTGTGTATTTTTTTCTTGTGTTAATGCCAAGCCTCAAAATCACCCTCATGTGTCAGCTTCAAACCCTGTCCTATCAAAGCCACGGTAGCGTGCATTGTGTAGCTCTGTGTTTGACGTGCAGGTCCTCCAGAGCAGCAAAGCTGGAATTAATCAAACAGGATTTCAGAGCTATTGCTTCTCTGCCACCACCATTAGCAGAGCCAGATTAATCCCTCCTGTAATTGGGTAGAAAAACAGTTGTCCTTGAACAAACGCCATAATTTATATTCTTATGCTTCAAGTTCACACCCATCGGAAACTTGTGGCCTTTCTTTGAGCTTCCATAAGAAGCCCAGGATTTCTCAATATTTCGGTGCCCTTGGCCATGGTGTAGTGCTTGAAATATAAATACTATCTCAGGGTGTCCGCAGGTTTTTATAAAGTATTAAAAGGTAGTAAATCAAATTAGTGAAAATTAAGGCCATTAAAAGGTAGGCTATTCATTTTTTCAAGGTATTATATATATATATATATATATATATATATATATATATATATATAAGGCCTATCATTAAAAAGATACTGAAAATCGACAGAAATAAAGAATCCTGCTCGATCCATCTTCCACTCCTGCAGCCTGTCGTCTGGCTGATTTAAGCCAGGACAGTTAGTCACGCAAGCAAGTCTGGAGAAACAGGCATTTATTTATTCATTCTCAGTGTTGAGAAACGTAGCCTGCATGTGTTACGTTATTGTGTTAATAATAACTAAAGTAACTAATTTTGTTACACATTTATTTTGTTTCGAAACTAGCGTGTACGTTACTTATGGATTAAAAAGTACCGTTGTGTCAGTGCTGCACGAGCTCTCTCTCAAAAACACTGGCCACGCACGGAAAAGATAATTTGTAAATTGAAAATTGACGGGCTAATTTTAAATTTTGTTCTTGCTTGTTTTGTTTTTTTTCTGTCAAAATGTCAGGAAGCATTTTTTATTATCCATCCGTGTTTTTAAAATTTGTTAAATGACGTATGCATTAACACAGCCCTCATTATGTCAGTTTCGTCTAACTTATAGGCTACTAACTTGATATTCTTTTTATAATTAGTGATTCGTTTTGCTATTATTGGTCCTTTGACTCCAGTCTATTCATTGTCAACTGTTTTCTATAAATACGTTTGTATTTGCTCACTTTTTCTGCTAATGCGTGTCCTGTTTAAAATGTGCTCAAATGCAAAGACAGCACAAATAAAAGACCTTCTCCCAGTGGGATTTAGTATCATATTTGGATATTGGAATAATACATTAAGTAGCAAATTTAAAATAAATCACATGTACACATAATGTCCCTGTTTTGTTTGTTTTTTCCCCCTGTTTTGTTTTTTATTTATTTATTTTTGCTGTTTTCTATGGGTTTCTTAATTTTAGAATAGTTGACCAGCACACATGGACATGCAATGTAATATTAATCATGAATAAAATATGGTGTTGAGCAGTATTGAAACTTTGGACTTTCACTGTATATTGCAGTAAAATGTTGGATTTGGGTCGAATTAAAAAAAAACAAAAAACATTTTACCTCCAGGATTTCTGTATACCCTATAACTGAATTAGCTTGCATTTGATTTTGCTGCTCGAAGCAAGTGTTCTGGGGAGGGTTTCAGGAAATGTTTGTAGAATGTAGGTCTTTGTGTGCCTGTAAATAAAAACAGATTTCAAAGACACACACGAGCACAGTACATAAACACCGTTACACACTGTTGGCATGCAAAATCGAATTAACACCCAAACAATCCACTTATCTGTTCATGTAGCATGTCAAATTGTAGCAAGGTTTTATAGGTTTGCAAAGGGATAGTTCATTCAAAATTAACATTCAGTTATCATTTACTCATCCTCGTGTTGTTCCAAACCTGTAATACAACCCCCATAGGAATTTAAAGATTCCTATTTCAAATAAATGTTTTCTTTTTTACTTTCTATTCATCAAAGAATCCTGAATTAAAACATATCACAGTTTCCACAAAAATATTAAGCAGTACAACCAATTTCAATAAAAGAAATTAAATATATTCAAATGGAAAAGTTATTCTAAATTATACTTTTTTTACAATGTTACTATTTTTGCTGTATTCTGTATATTTGATCAAATAAAAAGCTGCCTTGATGAGTAGAAGAGACTAAAAACTTATTACCGACCCCAAACTTGTGAACATTAGAGTACAATTTCATATTTGAATTATATGAAAATATTTTCTTCAAATATAATGCAAACATTTCATTGCCCAAAAAGGGCTCTTTGTGAGTTAATAAAAATCATTATTAAGTAAACAAATGACCAGATAAGTCTTTGAAATGGATTGGTCTAAAGTTTTGGGAACCCTTATAAACATACTCTCTGGAAGGCTGTCCATATATTTAAAAAAGAAAGAAAATAATACTGTCAAATTTTGAATAAATTATGTAAATGAAGGCAAAATTTGGATTTGTTCGGGGGCTACTTTCTCTTTAACATTCACGAGAGAGAACGACAGAGAAAGAGGGGTTGACTATTTCTTCATTGATAAAGGCAATAATCTGTTGTGATATTTAGAAAAAAGAACATCCCACTTGGAAACTAAGCTCTCATTTGATTGACTTTTGCGCCACAAGTTTTTAATTCATCCTCCCTCTTGTTTCTTAACTGTGATTTGCCTTTTCTGTGAGCAGCCAAAGACACAATTCTGCTTTCAGTCCAGAGGTCCAGATATTCACTGCTTCACCTGTCCACATTGACGTGTAAAACATGTTTCCACACACGACACAGAGTGTTAATGTGTTCCATCAGTGTTGTTAGTCCCCTGTTGTGTTTCCCCCAACCCCACACACTGTGGTAATCACATGCTGCTGTTCTCCAATCAGAACGGACACACACCCTTCATTCAATCCCAGCAGTGCTTCACTAACACACATGAACACACACACAAACG
The DNA here is from genome assembly GCF_988280905.1 of Pimephales promelas. Lineage (NCBI taxonomy): Eukaryota > Metazoa > Chordata > Actinopteri > Cypriniformes > Leuciscidae > Pimephales > Pimephales promelas. The sequence goes on from NC_142771.1 coordinate 22,607,717, forward strand.
ATCCGACTGTTGCAGAAGCAAATACACATTTTTTTATGATGATAAACTCTTCAGAGTCACAACTGGGTGGACGGTCATAGTAACACAATTTTTATATGCAAATAAAATGAAGCACAAATGACTGAATGATGTAAAAATAACCTAAGAATGGCAATGTCATTTAACTTTCACAATGTCACAAATTAATACGTAATCAGTGAAAATACATTGATTTTAAGACTTTTTTTTACTAAATAATATTATAAGGTTGTGTCAGAGGCAGGAAATGTTATCACATTTTATGAAAGGATACAAATATAATAATGAATATCTTAGGGTTGTTATTCTTATTTATCAGAATAATTTTTCTGTGTTTGTATAGGTATGCGTATCCTGGTGAACCTGCTGCTGGACACTCTACCCATGCTGGGAAATGTGCTTCTGCTCTGTTTCTTTGTCTTCTTCATTTTTGGCATCATTGGCGTGCAGCTGTGGGCTGGACTATTAAGAAATCGCTGTTACCCAGAGGAGAACTTCACCCTGTGAGTACCAAAAGAGGAGGGCAGGTGGGCTTAAGGGAGTGAGAGAGAGGACCGAATGTACAGTTTCAATGGTGATTTAATTGCGAAAATAGGCACAGAATCCAGACTGTGGGTTTATTTGGATGACAGTTTAGGTTTACAAGGATAAAGAGATTGAATTTAGGAGGCCGGATCTTCTAGAAGATGCATTTCAGAGTGCCTGATCACGCCATCATTGGATTGGACTTGTATTTCAAATGTCCTTTCTCTCTAAGAAGGGATACTTGATGTGATCAACAGATAGTTTGAGATCACGTGGACATTGGGGTCAATAATAAAAAAAAAAAAAATCATTCAATTCCATTGAATGCCTATGCGTTTTTTACGATGTTAACTAGTCTTTCTCACTTGTATCCTTGTTTTTAATCTTTCCTCTCATCTTTTTGTTTTTACTGTCTACCTGGCACTAAAAATGCAAATGTGGTTCCACCCAGTCGATGGCTCCAGTTGATTAAAACTCAGATTGGCGTCCATATTCATGAGTGGGTGTCTGCCTGAGGTTACCGTGCCAACCGTGGTCTGCCTGCCTCTCGCTGCTGTGTGATTGGATTTGAAAGGACTCACGGTGCATGGCAGTGTGCGAGACAACCTGTGCGTTTGTTTGTACGTGTGTGTGTGTGTGGGATAAAGAAGCCCATGTCTGAGTTATAAACGTCAGCTGAGGTGTGATTGTCGTTTATTGTCTAGCAGCAATGATATTTACGGGCTGGCACTACACTCAAAGAATAATGAAGTGTTTTGAAAGGACTGTCTATCATAGTCTCTTCAGGGAACGCCTGATTTTCTTCTGCTTTGTAAAGTCTCTTACAGTCTTTTTTACATTCTCCTTCTCTTTTGATGGGGGAAATTTTATGGGATTTTAAAAGAACATATAGCCTACTGCACTGTTTTAGTTTAATGTATTATCAGTGGTGGATAAAGTACCTGAAATACCAGAAAATGAAATTGGTAGAAGTTGAAGTCACTGTAAATGAAGTCACATATTTTAAAGTATGAGATATTTATTGTACTTAAGTATGAAAAGATATTAAACATACTTAAGCAGTGAAAGTACAGGTAAATGCAATATACAAAAGGAGCAAAACATATGGTTCTATACACAGTTTGAGCTGCAAGATTTTGTTCATTTTTAACTGTTTATTCCATTTTTCTTTGAATTAAAAAAATGGTAAAATGTTTATTATAAGTTTTTAAGTAAATAAAAAACCTTGTTAATTTGAATGTGGAGACCTTAATGTGTTTCTTGGGGTTGGATGGAGTTTTTAAGTGCCAATATTTCTGTATCTTTGAGTAAGCAAAAGAAGGCACTCCATCAGATACGAAGACTCCTTTATTCCAAGTCTTCCAACATAAGAAACATTTCTCGCAAATATGGCAGGTAGCAAAGTAGCAGGTTTCGCCGCTAGAGGTCGACCGACAATGGATTTTACTTATGACAATAACTTGGTTATTACTTCATTACATTACACCACTGTGTATTAAATATGGAATGTCTTTAGCTTTTGCAGTCATTTACTGCAAATGTTAGATAACAAGAACAAAAACGTATTAATTTGGCTTCAAACATTACATAACCATAGCAATTAACTATACCAATAATTAGCTGCTGATAATTTCCAATTATCAAAACTTACATAACATAATTTTAATTTATTACTTCAAACTTTTACATATAAGTACAGTATGTATATCAATATAATACATTTCAGCCATTTAGCCAACTTTTGACATTTTGCTCAATATATTGCCATTTTTAACCACATTCCCTCTCAGCAAACCTGAAGAGATGGCAGTTGCCAGCATTTGCTAGCAAACTAGTTTGTAAGTGCTAATTCAGAAATGACACTTTTGTTTTCTTGAAGACATAAAAAACTGTTTATCATGATATTCGCGAGTTTTATTGTAAATCTACAAATTAAATGCTTTGATAGAAATGAAAGGTGCGATTCCTCATGGCACCTATTTCAGTGATATCTTACTTTTAGTTGCTGATAGCACCTTTTAAGTCTCAATGAAACAGAAGTAGGGAGATCTTTGAGAAGTGCCGTTCCAGCATGTGCGCTTCAGATTATCAATGTAATCGATCACAGTTCTAATCGTGAAACTAAAGCATGTCAACTAAATTGTTAGTTCAAACAAAAAATTTAATTCTGCATTTATTCACTCTCATGTTGTTTTTACATGTCACGCAAGCATTTGAATGTTCATGTTTACTACAGTAGCCTGTGCATGTTCATACTACATCATGTCTCTTCAGAAGACTTGGATTTGGATTAGAACACTCAATATTTTTTTTTTTAATGACATTTATGACATTTTTGGAATCTTTTAAGTTTTAGAGGAATGGACTTTAAATGAAAATCTTATTGGTTTGAAACGACATGAGGGTATAGCTACAATAATTAAACTGTAAGCTAAGTCTTGGATAAAACTCTATATTGCAAATCACATCGTTTACATCAATGATATTGATTACATTTTTTTATATCGCGATATTTCGATATAACAGTGTATCGTTACACCCCTGGAAAATAGAGTTTTAATTATACCGACTTTAAGACCATCAATGTTAGCTGAGCTAGAGGCACCAAACATACAGTTTAGATTGTTCAAGTCACACCTTTGAAAATGACTCAAATGAAAAAAAAAAAAAATCCTTTAAAAAGTCAACCCTCAAAGTCACACTGATCTCCCGGGCTCGATTTATACTGCATTCCTTAACACCCACCCACCTGCGACGACCCACAAACGCTTGTCAGTCATTGGTCAATTATCTCCATGTGTGAGAGCAGTCTCATTGGCAGTGGAATGGCATTTTGTGCCACAGTGGGGTGTTAGCGGTGTGCCACGCTGGGCTGTGCGTCTTAGTGCGCTGCCACGCTGTGCCCGAGCACTGGCACTAGCACAAACATCATTCACACTCCAGCACTCCTTGCAGAGCCTTGACAGACCTACTGATTCTCTGTCTCTGTCTTTCTCTCCCAACCCCTCCGGTTGTCGCAATACCACTGAGCTCTTTAAGTAAAGCAGTGACTGTCCTCCTGAAAATGGAGACTGACGTTTATAGGAGAGATCTCAGTGTGTGCCGCACAAAGCCCAAGGGGGAATTGAGATGTCTGTATGATGTTTGATTCATTGGCTCAATTTGCCACATCACAGGCATTGATTAGTTTTGTGAGTTGGAAATGTGCACACGCATATCCTCGCACAAGTGTCACCACGGTGGTCTACCTAGACAAATTGCTCTTTCTGGTGTAGCCTGATATACCATTGCTCATTACTTGTATCGAATGGTTCCGAACTTTTGGCTGCCGTATTGTTGTAGGGCAAAGGAAAAATGTCCTCCATGACAGCAGAAACATTCTTGGTTTTATCGAGCTGCGAGTCAGCGGAGGAGTCCTTCGTTCAAATGGGGAGAATTACACCCTGGGGATGATGAACCAATCCTTTCTTGGCATCCAATACCTCCAACATGGCTGCCATGGGAGTTGTGTGTGTGTGTGTGTGTGAGCGCGCATTTAGATTAACGGTCTAGACCGCAAAGCAATAGAGGCATTGATTGGTCAGTGTGACTGTGGCTTGCATGTGCTATGCTTATCTGTATACTGTGCCGAAAAATGGCATTGCATGTTGCTGCAAAAACATGGATATGTGTGAGAGAAACAGAGAAAGAGGATTAAAACAAGCGAGCGAGCGAGAGAGGAGGAAAGGGAGGGTAAATAGTCATTGTGACCCTGTTATATGAATGAGAGGGTGAGTGGCTGATGGAAACAGCTATTTCTGGGCAGTAAAACACTGTGATTAAGGGTCTGGCTGCCCTCAATGGGTCACTCCCAGAGAAATGGGCTTCACACACATGTACACCACACAAGCTCAGTTGCTTTGTTATAGAGTGAGTCCATACTGGATACTGCTCAAATCTCCCTGGGTCTACCTAGAGAGCTTTAAGCTATCCTGCAAAAAACACATTTTTCTTAGGCCAACAAGTGGCAACTCCCCAGATGAGTCTATAGATGCACAATGATTCTAGTTCTGCAACTGAAAAATAAATAAGACAAAAATAGATATACTGTATATAGAAATTATTTTTCTTATTGGTTATTAGCAACAACTAATTTCACCAACGTTTAAACGGAAATTTTGCAATCGACTTGTCTAACCCTGTCCCCCGGAGACAGTCTTTATATGCAATGTATTTGAAATAGACTATTTAATCTATGAACAGTCAAATCCCATACAGAATGTCGCTAAAACAGATCAAATACATGCGATGTTGATATAGCAACTGTTCAAGTGCCAAGTTCATTCATGATGTTTCTCCTTTAATCCTATGATATAAAATGTCATACCATATTGTTCCTCATAACAAGCCTATAAGTAAGCTTCATTTTTATACTAGTTTGACATGACATACAAAAAAAAAAAAAACAGAAAAGTTTTGTGTAGGCTTTCAAAATAATCCTTCTCCTCGTTCATCTTCCGAGTGGACATTTTCCTAAACCACCGTGAGTGAAAACCAGCGCATGCAAAATCTGAGATAAAATGAAATAATTTTGTTTCCCGCTGTAAAATATACTACTTATTTCAAAGTAATATATTAGTTTTAAGATTTAACCTTTACATGATGGTGATTTAAAAGTAGCTTTTGTAAAAATATAAAGCAAAACATTAAATTGAAAAAAAAAAATTGAACGACTAGTATAGTGAACGAAATAGTATTTCCAAGTCGACTGGCAGCAGCAGTGTTGTTTAATCGACTAGTCGGCTAGTCTCGTACATCCCTAGTTTGCATATGCATATATGTATGTTAATTGTTGATATACATATTTAATGCAGTTTTTAACACTGTATTTCCAAAAACCTTGACTTCTCCTCTCGTCTTGTCCTCAGCACATCTGGCATCACCCTCCCCGCCCCATATTATCGGCCTGAGGAGGATGACGAGCGGCCCTTCATCTGCTCTCTTGCTCAGGATAATGGCATCATGTCCTGCAACGATGTGCCAGCTCGGAGAGAGGGCGGACGGGAGTGCTGTCTAGATAAAGAGGACGCGCTGCACCGTCAGGCCCTGGGTCTGAGTACGGAGCCGCTGGTCAATGGCAGTGCCTCTGCAGTGGGACTCTGTGTGAACTGGAACCAGTACTACACCCGCTGTCATACAGGACACACCAACCCACATAAAGGAGCGATTAGTTTTGACAACATAGGTTACGCATGGATCGTCATATTTCAGGTATGAGACGGAGCCAAATGCCATTTGTTTAAATTTTGGGTGATCCTATCATAAATCAGCAGCACTAAATATAAGTGTAAATGCGATCCAATTCATGTTCCGACACTGTAAAAAAATATTGTTGGTTTAACGAAAAAAAATAAGTAACCTGGGTTGCCTTAAAATTTTAAGTTGATTGAACTGGAAAAAGTGAGTTAATGCAATGAAGGAGATTAATTTAACCATCAGAAACTCAAAATAATAAGTTATCTCAACTAAATCAATTATTATAAAGTTGATTTGACAAAAGAAAATATGTTGTGATAACAAATCTTGAAAATATTTTTTTACAGTGGATATGGCGAGCCATTTTAGCTTTTATTCATTTCCAGGATATGAATTCTTGATATTAACAATTACATTTTTGATATCAAGAATTCAATTGTTGATAACAACAATTACATTTTTTATATCAAAAAATGTAATTTTTGATATCAACAATTGTATTTTCACTAGTGAAATGTCACCATAGGCTGCCATTCAAAACCAATTGTTGATATCAAGAATTGATTTCTTACTAATTGAAATTCCAATTTCACATATCAGAAATGCAATTATTACTAGTGAAAACCTTTATTTTTGATATCAAGAATTCAATTGTTACTAGTTGAAATGTCTATTCTTGATATCCACAATTGAATTGCTACTAGTAACAATGTTCATTTTTGATATCAATAATTCAATTTGTACTTATTACAATGTTAATTTCTGATTTCATAAGTGTGATTTCTACTAGTAAGAAAGCCATTTTAGATATCTGAAATAATATTGATATCAGAAATAAATGTTCAGATATCAAAAATTAGCATTTTTACTAGTAACAATTGAATTGTTGATATCAAGAATAGACATTTCAGCTAGTGACAATTTATCAAAAATGATATTTCTACTTGTAAAATATCAATTCTTGATATCAACAATTCATTTTGAATGACAGCCCTTGGTGACATTTCACTAGTGAAAATACATTTACAGATATCAGCAATTAAATTGTTGATATCAACAATTACATTTTCTGATATCAAGAATTTAATTGTTGATATCAAGAATTCATATCCTGGAAATGAATAAAAGCTAAAACGGCTTGCCATGGTTCCGATGAAGTCATGTGTAGTGTGTTGCAAATGCTAATCTATCCTGATGCATTTGGACAAAAGAGAACAGCAGTGAACAGCAGTTAACAACTTGTGATGGATCATCGGAGACTAATCTTACCACGTGTATAAAGAGCCTGAATGTGGTCTGATCTGGTCTGTGCAGGTGATCACGCTAGAGGGTTGGGTGGAGATCATGTACTACGTCATGGACGCTCATTCCTTCTACAACTTCATCTACTTCATATTCCTCATCATCGTAAGTTTTTTATATGTTGTCATGCATGTATTCAGAGATGAAGCATGTGTCCTAATTATTGAGAACTTGTAGTCTGTGGTTTTATATGGCATGTAGTCTTGGAGGACCTGAAGTTTAGTGACCTTTAACAAGGCCAGAGGGTGAACTGGATGTTTGGTCTCACTGGTAAGAACAAAAAGGTCATGTCTCTCTCCTGGACACAAAAATGCAGCTTAACACATTACAACACTGAAACTTTCAGCACAAAGCCTACTAATTAGGGAAGCACTGATATTAATATGCTGGCCGATACTGATAATATAGTGATTCATTTTATGTTAGATGATTAATAGCTGATTATTAATTTTGTCAAATAAAAATAAAACATTACAATTAAACTGCAATCAACCATTTTAAATTTTAAATTAGGCATCACAACATTAATGTACAGTATTAAAAATGGATATTCATTTTAATATGCTGAAGAAATAAAACAAAATCTCTAATATCACCCGATAACTACTATGGCACCAATATATTGTGCATCCCTACTACTAATTATTTACTTTTTCTTCCAAAACAATCATCTTTTTACAATCATATTTAGTGTTTAGAGTGCCATCTGTAGCTCAAACTTAATACAGTAGTTTTAATGCAAGGCCACGTAACGGGTAGTAGATGTTTAGGAACAAATCCATTTGATTAGTCCTGCCATATGGTGCATTGCAGCTGAAGTTTAAAGTCTTGAAAAACATCACTACTGCCATTCCTCAGAGATGTCAGCAAACAGCTTTTATTGACAGACTGAACTGAACTGAATCTGCATGACTCCCATTGATGGCCTGAAGGTTACAAAGATCCAGATATTAGCTAAACAGTACATTTAGGAGTTGACGGAGCCGCAGAGATCAATTAGGCAATGAACAACAACATAGTGAAGAATCAATAGCTGGACACTATAAAATTAATGTATCTTTGCTTCAGCTGTATGTTTAACAATGCTGTGTTGGAGCCAGCTCTTGTACCGCGGCGGCCCTCTTTGTTGAATGGGAGGAACAGCAGTGAACGAGACAGCCCTGCAGTGAGATGTGCTTCGGATAATGTCTTCTCTTAAGATTAAAGAAGAGAGCGAGCAGAAAGAAATGCCCTGAGGATAAGAAGGAAAGGGATCTGAGGCTGAAAGACAGCAGGAGACTAAAGGAATAAAAGAGGAAGGGAATGGATTTAGGAGTGAGATTTGCAGGTCAGATAGTGGAGAGGCCTGCTGATATTTGTTGTAGCTATTTGTGCTTTTCTTACCTTACCCATTTCCTGCGTTCAAATACGTGTTAGACAACTGATGGCACTGCTGGAGATGCCGAAATCCATTTTAGCCCAACAACTGGCAAGTAAATGTGAATTCCACGTGTGTGTGTGTGTAGCTAATGACAGGGCCTAATCCTGTGTAGGTCAGTGGAGTGAAAGCATTAGCAGTTAATTAGAGCTCATCAGAGTAGCGGTTGGACCCCTGCTGCCATCACGGCAGTCTCTCACACTTCCTGACAGAGACCCTGCCACCCTGACACATGCACCCTGCAAAGCTGTCATGTGATCTTTCCCAGTATGCACCAGCATTACCTTGACTGGTGGAATGTGACACTGAGTGAAGTATAAAGAGACTGAGCAAACATCATTTAGATTAGTCATTATTAGTCTTGTGCTGCCTAACAAAACAGGAAGTGACCAAAGGTCCATAGGCAAGACACAGACAGAGCAAAAGATGCACTGCCCAGCTGGGTTAGACAGACTAGAGAGAGATGCACATCAAATTAACTTTACTGTTTTTATTTCTGACATCAAACTTGGAGAGGAGAGAACACAAGTCTACCTGATTGCTGTTCCTGCAATTCACTCTCATTGTGTTTTTTTTCTCTTGTTTCGTTACCAGAAGTATAGTTCTGCATAATTTTCTCATCGATGTGGTAAACTTTGATTGACGCGCTTTGACACAAGGGGGGGTTGGGGGGGGGGGGGGTCTTGAGTAATTTGCGGGGCCCTATGCAACTTGTTTAGTGTGCGTATCGGCTCATGGGATAGTCCGTCGAATTCTCACTTAAGAATCTCTAAAAGTTTTTTGTTAAATGCCTAAATTAAGGTATGTGGTTAACAATATCTCAAAGTATTTCCATGTTTTATTTTTTTTCATATATATATGTTTTATTCACAATCATGTTTTTTTTAAAGCTTTTACGTGTCTTGAAAAAGGCAGTTACTAACAAGTTTGGGTACATTAGACATCACACTGAAGTCATGTTAGTTTGTGATGCTTTAAGCTCTCTGGCGCCCCCTAAACAGCTTGAAACAACAGCCAAATCCCTATGTGATCTGCACTGTTTTGAGGGAGTAAGATGTGTCTTTTCACTCTGTGTGTGTGTGTGTGTGTGCAGGCTGTCCCTCAGGACTTTTATTTACTTCTTTGACGCCCTGCTCTGTCTGTAACCTGGCAACCACACAGCTAGCAGTCACTACCTGTAGAGAGAGGGCCATAGTGTGCCGACACAGCCCGCACCCCGCCGATGCACCTCTATTCACTTCCTTTCACTTCTATTGAACATCGGAGCAATTCATTCAGGCATGGGATCAGAGTTTCCGCTAGAAATAAAACGGTGCCGGTCAAACGAAAATGGATTGTTTTCGTTTTACGGACATTTTGATGATATGCCGGTCAAATATCGCCTCTTAATTAGTCAAGTTGAGGAAAACTAGAGGCAGGCTATGTAACTTAAAAAATGACTTAATCAGGCCGTATAGAATGCAATTGTGATTATTAGCCTAACTTTCAAATAGACGGAAAAAAAAAACATGAGCGTCCGTTGTATTGTTTTTTGCTATGGTTTCACACACATTCACTTTTTGAAACATTCAAACATTGATCACAAAATAAAATGCACACAAACCTGTCACTGCTTGATATAGGCTGTAAGCACTGATGAACATAGGCTATTCAGTTTTGATGAGAGAAAAAGAAATCTGTAGACTACGAGTGTGCGGATTAGAACCACTGATCTATAAATTAAATGTTCCTGATTCAATCAGTGTCACAAAAAAAGCTTTTAAGGCTTGCCTGCCTGGGCCTGGCCATATTTGAAACATCTCACTCAATTGTTCATTTTTTAGGTCTATATTACAGCCGTTTTAAGCCCTGTTCACACCACAAGTGTATTTCGGTGTATTTTTGCTTTATACATTTTAGGCTTATTCACAAATTAATATTGTGTTAGGGCAGGGTCCGAAATTAACACCCGCCAAGCGCCAAATGAGGGTACATTTTCTCAATCTCAAAAGGCTATCCGCGCCACTGGCGGGTGAATGTTCAAACCAAAATAGTAATGTAATAAAGTGTTTATTAAATTGCATTTTCTAATGTTATAATATATCTGGCATGATGGCTCAAACATGACGGAGTTGTTTTGTTTGGGCTTTGGGAATTGAAAACTGGTTCCATTCGAGAACCGCTTCTAAGTTTCATGAACCATCGATATTGTATGCCCTCGATGATAACGAGTCGATGCTTCTGCTCCAAAGTGAAATTTTGTCCAACCATAGTCTTATTTCATCGATGAGTATTGTAGACGAACTGCTGTGCATGACAGGGCTCAACTAAAGAATGAACAGAGAGAGCCCCGGTTGTGCGGGCACTCTTTCTCTTCGGAGCCAGGACGAAAGTTTTGTGAAATGCGAAAGCGAAATGTTTTCTGTGTTGACACAAAATGTCCTAGCTGCCTGCCGGGATAATCACACAACGCGAACATGTCCGAAAATGACACGTCCAATTCGTGAAATAATGACTTCTTTGAACTGATTCATTTTAAAGAATAGTTAAAACAACTGATATTTCCAGTCCTTCAGTTACTGATCGGATCAGTCAGAGTAAATGGAGTAAAAAAATAGGCAGAGTAAAACTATTTTTTCATTATATAATAATATTATTATTATTATTATTATTATTATATATTTTATTAAATATACAATTAATACATTTCATTTGTACAGAACTATTTTAATAGGCACCACCACAAAAATATTATTTTAACGTGTGTAAATTGTGTAATGTGTGTAAATAAAAGTAAAAATGGAAAATAATAGACCAGAAATATAATGACAAAACTGTTTAAATATAGGCTATATTTAAATTAATGTATATGTGACACAAAAAGGCTGTTTATTTTTGCCGGTAAAAAATTTGCTTGGCTGGTGGATTTTTTTCATCTACCAGTCCCCGTGGCAGGTGAGCCAAAAAGTCAATTTCAGACCCTGTGTTATTATTCAATTTTAATCTGACAATTTGACTGGAGAGATTTAATTTTGTCAGACTTTTTTTTTTTTTTTTCCTGGCCAATGTCTGGAAATTACCAGACAACGGAAACCCTGCTTGGGATCTCTGTGTCCAGTTTTTTCTCTTCAGTTGATAACAAGAATAAATGCATTTTCTCTGATTAGAATAAAATGTTATGTGTAATGTAAAATATAATGTTTTTGGCTTGCTGCTTGTGGGTTTCAGTAATAAATATGATTTATAAATATTTTTAAAAATATATTTTATTTTATTGCCTAACCTATATCATATAAATCTATTGGCAAATTTCTTCTCACATTTTCAAATTGATAGCAAAATAATGAAATAACTGTCCTTTTTATTTTTTTTTATTTTTTGGACAGGAAGTCTTAAGGTCACCCTGCCTGCAGCCAGACCCTTACATTGTCAGAACAATATTAAATGAGAGTATAAATCATCACCTGTCATCTTTCATCCAACTGTAACAGAACTGACTCACTAACCAGCACCCCTTTGACCCCTTTTCTACTTCTGCCTTGTTCCTTCTGAATGTCTGACCCTTTCTTTTTCCTTTCACTTTCTGTCTACTGTCTGTCTTTCTAAGCAATGTTAGATGATTTTTTTTTCTTTTGTTTTAAAGTAATGTATAAGTAACTGCACTGATTTGTCTTCAATGTTGTAAAGGCACCATTTGGGACTTAAAGGTGTAAACAAACTCAAATAAGTTAAGTTGTTCATGACTAATCTTCTCTTATTGTGGGCTGTTAATTAAGCGTTAATCTTTATATATACTGTATATATTTTGTTTTTATTATTATATAGGAGAGCAAGAGCCAATGTTTATATGTTTAGTGAATAATTACTTAAAGCTGCAGTTCATAGCTTTTTTGGGTTAAAAATGATCTACATATTTGAGAAAATACATAACCAGCCAAAGTTCAAAAATATTTGCTTGCCTTAGCTCAATTCAAAGCAAGCTTATAATAATGTTTTTATAATAAGATTTCAAACAGAGATGGAGACAAAGAGGAAAAAATGCCATACTGCAGCTTTAAAGTCCTAACTATTCTTCAGACAAAGCTATCACTACTTGTTTTGTCCCCCAGTCCTCATTCTCATTCATAATATTAAAGACTGGCCTGGGGTGAATTTCCCAAAAGCATTGTGAGCTAAGTTGACCATATAGAAAATTGGTGGGAATGGTGTCTATGATCAATTTGGGCTCATGATACTTTTGGAAAACTTAGTTGTAGATATTCCTCAAAAATTCGCATGAAGACAAAAAAAGTTAACGACATGAGGGTGATTACATTTTTGGTTAAACTATCCCTTTAAAGGAACACATATGTTCATAGCATATCAAAGAGAAAAGCAGTGTGTGTGCATTAAACAGTACAGTGGAATTGGTGATATGAAAGAAGGTGTCTATCTACATAGAAATCTGTTGATTGGGAGCAGTCCAGTCACACATCAGAATCCCAAATCAGGACAGCAGATGAGAAGGCAGGATGCATCTGCACAGCTGCCCTACACACACATATGCCCAACTCCTCATTTCTCCACCTTCTCTGTCCTCCTCACAACTCATCCGTCCTCTCTGATCCCTACTTCACATAAGCTGCAACCAGGCTGTACTTTCATTTAGGCGAGCAAGATCTGTGTGCATTTGCGTGTTCACAAATGCCAATGATATGAACGGTGAATGATATAAGAGCAGGCTCTATCTTCTGATAAGTCTGAGACTGGTTCACCCTCAGTCTTTAAGATGTTAGGCTCCCGATTCTAATCCGTTTCACCTTGGCAGAGGGATCTAGCCCTTCTCTGTGAGGACTAGGAGATATTTGGAGAGTTTTCTGCTATGAAAGAGCCTGATAATTATAGCATATCAAAGCCAGAGCGGTACAGGCGCACACACAACAAAACTCTTGTCTCTTGTTTGGGCGTCTGCTGACTTCTTCAAACATAGGGTCTGTTTATAGCAGCTCATCTTGACAGGTATGGCCACTGCTAGTGCCAAACACTGCAGCACAGGCTGCGTTAGAGAGCTTCCAAGGGGTTTTGGTGTCATGTAGATCCGGATATTTGAAGCATCTGAGACTTCACATGAGTTATGGTTACAGAATTCAGCTTAAGAATGATCTTTAGGTAAAGTAATGACAGCTAAATCCATGTAAAAACTCAAATATATTTAAAGGTTTAGTTCACCCAAAAATGGATATGAACATTGTCGTTTCAAACCCATTTTACTTTTTTTCATTGAACGTAAAAGGAGAAATTATGAAATATCCTGAAGTTTTTCAAGCAATTACACTGAATGTGGCCTGGTGCTATAGGGCTTGTTCTCTTTATTCCAAGAGTTCTGAATTTTTTTTGCGAAAAAGATACCCAAAAAGTTAAGTTTAATGTAAAAATCTGCATTAGCAATCCTTGAGAGAAGCACTAAAGTCTATGATTGAATTTGGTTCTTCTGTAAGTCAAACTTTTTGAATCGATTGATCCGGTTTGCACAATTAGTCTGAATGATTTGTTCAAGAATCAGACTGATTCAGTTCTCAGGTTCCAACTCACTTATTGTAACTGCTGCGAATGTGATCATTGAATCAGCAAATTGAATGCAAGATCCAAAAAAATCTGATTTAAAGTGTTGAGTTGTCAATGAAGCCATCAGAAAACCTTCAGAAAAGATTGACAAGTACCAGAAAGTTCTTCAAACTTTTTTTGTTTTTTTTTTATTCATGGAAGAAAAATCTAATCAAGCCGCTTTATTTTGTTCAACAAAATTGCATGATCAACTTGAACTCATTGTGGCTGGATTTTGGCTGTGAAATTTTTCAGGACAACGGTAAATGTGACTGCACCTTTAAGGGTTTAGAACAATGTAAGTGTGAGTGATCATTTTCATTATATTCAAGTTCTCTCTCTTCTTCCTGTTCCAGATTGGATCTTTCTTCATGATTAATCTGTGCCTGGTGGTCATTGCCACTCAGTTTTCAGAGACCAAACAGCGAGAGCACCAGCTGATGCAAGAGCAACGTGCTCGCTACCTATCCTCCAGCACGCTGGCTTCACTTGTTGAGCCCGGAAACTGTTACGAGGAACTCTTCCAGCTGGTCTGCCACATCCTACGCAAGGCCCGCCGTCGCTCAGCCGCCCTTTACTACATGCTCCGTGGCAAAGCCCCTCCTCCTGGGGGAGGGAAGGGGCGTGGCAAAGGAGGTGCTGGATCGACAGGGGGAGGAGCTAATGTGAATGGTGGAGAAAGACATCACTGCCGTTCAGCTCAGAGTGAGTAAGGAGAGAGTTGGAGGCAGAAAAATGCTATGACTAACAGTGTTGGGGAGTAGATAACTAAAATTAATAACTAAAAATAAATAGCCTGACATTAGGTCAATGGTTTTCAAAATAGTAGGAAGCTTTCATACAAAAAGCCCTCTCTCGCTCATTTGTAATGTTAAAAAATGTGATTAATTCTTGTTCTAGTGAAATCAGACATCATAAACTCTCCTCTTTTGCTCATGTGAAGTGTTAAAATGCTTTTATGGAATGAATCAGACTTTTCAACACACATCATTCATTCATTCTAGTAAACTGGGTTTTGTCTTAAACTTGCCATTGGAAGATCTGATTCATCCTATCTATCTTCTATCACTTGTATTTGGCTTCAAAAATTCTGATTCATTCTAGTGAACTGGTTCATTTTAAGTTGCCATCTCTCATTCATACGTAGCATTGGAAATTATGATTCATTCTTGTGAACTGGTTCATTTGGATGGTTCAAAAGATGGAACAAAAAAGAAATCACTGCATAGCAATTTAATGTAATTTTTTTTTTAAATATTTAATTTATTCATTTAAAATTCATTGTTTTTGTATTTAGTTATAGTAAATTAGGATGTTTAAACAGCAAATTTTCTAGAATTTTGGTGCTTTTTATTAGCATTAATTCATATAAAACTCCAATAATTATCTAAAATAATAAATTACATCATCAGAGAGTTATTTGTCATTTGATTCAGTGTACTTAGCCACTTGCACAAGCTTAAAGCCTGGCCAAGTTTCAAATTACAGTAGCTTCCTTGAAACTCCAAACCTAATAGCAATTTATTTACATACATTTCTGCATTTAGCAGACGCTTTTTATCCAAAGTGACTAACAGAGAAGAACAAAGCACTCATCAAAGAGCCAACAATTGCTGTAGTACACAATGCCAGGTTTATTTGACAACTAGATTAGGAAACCAGCTAGAAGAGGATAAATTAAGTTATTGTTGTTGTTGGTGGTGGTGTGTGTGTGCGTAAGCACATTGGTTTAAGAGTGTGAGGTCATTAAGTGCTTGCAGAAATGGTGCCTCTTCAGCTGCTTTTATAATAAAGTTATAAAAGCAAAGAGCAAGTTGCTTTAATGGTCCAATGATATTTCAATCCAAAGCAGTATCATGGCAGTTATCCAAGAAACTGACGGGCAAAGTTTTTATTGTTTTGTATGAAAATGTAAAACATTTTTTTTTTTTTTTTTCTTCTAATAGAGCCTCACTGTATTCACGAAACCAAGTTGGACCACAGCTCCCAAACTCTAGAAAATGCCATCTCCCTCTCCATCACCCCAAACCCAGAGGAGTGTCCACAGTGTGCTGCAGCCCCGTCACTCAAGGAGGGGGAGGGGTCGACGGGGCATTCGGCCAATGGGGAGGAAGTGGAGAGTGCGCTCGATGAGACCGACAGGGATGACAACCACTTGGATGAGCGGGGGGATGAAGACACACTGAAGAGTGAACGCACCTGTTTCGGGAAATGTAAAGACATCTGGGATGAAATGAGAGTGAAGCTTTGG
The DNA here is from genome assembly GCF_988280905.1 of Pimephales promelas. NCBI lineage: Eukaryota > Metazoa > Chordata > Actinopteri > Cypriniformes > Leuciscidae > Pimephales > Pimephales promelas. The sequence goes on from NC_142771.1 coordinate 22,624,027, forward strand.
GGTATCGTCGAAAGCAAGTACTTCAACAGAGGGATTATGATCGCCATCCTCATCAATACAATCAGCATGGGCATCGAGCACCATAACCAGGTAATTCCACCCGCAGTGCAGTCAGTTCACAAAATGAACCCAGTCTAAAGAAGTGTTCAACCTTATCATGTCACACATTACTGTAATAGCTGGCTCTTTCTGCGGTGCTGATAGAGTCTTCACAGGGCCTGCCATTCAAAGTAATGAGAGCGTGTGGAACGGCCTTTGGAGTCTTGTTGGATTTTTCCTTGCCTTGAAAGTGCAGTTAATTATCTTTGGAAGACGTAGAAAGCTACTACTACTCATGTACACTCTCTTGCTCTCTCTCTCTCTCTCTCTCTCTCTCTCTCTCTCTCTCTCTCTCTCTCTCTCTCTCTCTCCTCCACCCCCTCATGTCTTTGCTGCCTTGCCTGCAGTAGGGCCTGTTTTCTCCTCTCTGTGGGCTCTAAAAATATCAACAAGCGGGGAAAGACGGATATAGAAAGAGAAAATGAGATAGTCACCATTGGCTTCTGTTACGCAGCATTTTTAACACGTGAAACATCATGTAAATGCAGCCCACGCAGGCCAGACAGAGAAGCCCCTGTGTGCACATTCACATATAAACACAGTATCTGTTCAACAGGTCTTTCCTCATGAGTTTGTGTTCAAATCGACCTGATATGGTTAAACAAGATCACGTGTGGTGACATCATCGGCTGTGACTCATTATGTTTTAACCTGTCTCTCAAAAAGGATGGTTAAGATCACAATATTTACATGTGTGTGGGCAGCTTGTGCGTGTTTGTGCTCACGCACAACTGTTGATTGAATGACCGTCAATGCTTTTGGTCTGCACTATCAAATACATTCAAAGATTCCTGTAGCTCAAGCAGCTGAGTATGGCAACACCAAGGTTTGATTCCCAATGAATCGACTGAAAATATGTATAGTTTGAATGCAGTGGAAGTTGCTTAGGATAAAAGTGTGTGCTTAATGAGTAAATGTAAATAAAGGTGCTTTAAGCAGTGCTACCAGATGAGTCTTCTGCAAACGGTATCTGATGTTTTTGAATCAAAAAGTCTTGTTGAGTTGCACTACTTGAAAAAATATGCATTTTGTTTCCTAAATATTAATTCTGTTTAAAAATACGACCTATAATATTCGACAGGCAATTTTTTCGGTCCATTTTATATCGCTTTACAAATTCACTTTCACAAATTCAGTGGTTCAAATTCGACAGAAAATTCAACATTTCACATCCGGGAACGGCAGGAATATCAGTAGATTGCCGATTGATAATCTCCATAGCTGTTAGTTACTCGACCTCACCAGCAGGGGGTGCAAGCAGCTGTTGACGAAGGAAACTACTGTATATAGCTACGGGTGAGAGAGTCATTCATTGATAAAAACAGATTTACAGTGAGCGGTAAATATTTGTGATGATGATGATCAGGGCTAGTACTGTAAATGGAAAAGATGATAAACTCATAAACGCTGTGTTTACATTTAGGTCTTCACAGTTAGTTTTGCACATGCAAGCAGCTTTCTCTACCGTGAACGAGATTATAAAATTATTCCCTGATGCTGATGTATAGATAAAACGTTAAATCTGAGGTAATAGACAGATTTTTTCTCTTGGTTGTTTGGTTTTCTTAACTGATATGCTGCAGAACTAGTTTCCCTCAATACGTCATTCTCCAGGATTCCTTTGCGGTCAGGACTCTTAATGCTTAATGGACTAATTCAGTAATAATAATAATAATAATAAAACCTCCCACCTTATTGGGGATGTAGTCTATACTAAATATAGGAACAGGCAAGTGGACTCAGAATATGAACGTAAAACATTTAAGGCGCTTGCACACTGAGTTCGAAATGTTTGTTTGCGTTTTTTCTTGTTCATGATTCGATGGTTCCGAATTGTCAAAACACTATTCAAACAACATTCAAACTGCTTGGTACGGATGCGAAAAACGCTGAAAGCGAACCTGATCTGACTTTTTTTTAATGACAGATGAAAGTTTCGGTGGCAGTGTGCAAGCGTGATTGACACAACGTGAGGTTGTATTTTATTTTTTTTAACGTGCGGAAATTTCAGACACAGATTTCGGACTCAGTGGACCTTTACACTAAGTGATACCCGGTGAAATACTGGAATAAAGTTGGCTTGCTAACAGCTATGGAGATTAGCAATCGGCAATCTACTGATATTCCTGCTGCTCCAGGAAATGTCGAATTTGTCAATTTGTCAGTCAAATGTCGAATTTGAACCACTGAATTTGTTAAAGCGAATTTGTGCCATTTGAAATAATGTCTTTAACATATATATAGCAGGGAAGTCCCCAAATTTGGATATAGAGATTAGTCATTAAACTAACCCCCCGGTCTCCAAAATCTCACCCTTTTTTTTTCACACTAAGAAAAAGACCTAAACCCAAAGCCCTCTTTTGGAATGTTTATTTTTTAGAATGAAGGTAGGATTTCTCAAGATTTCAGTGATCTTTCCGTTTCTGGTGACAATTTATTCATGGTTTACAAAAAATCACTTAACTACAGTAAATAGCTTAGATAATGAGACAATCTGCTGATGGATTGATTAGAGAAATTTACCTTACAGCTTGAGGAAGAAGGAGAAGCTATGGGTGTATTTTATCGTATTGTTTAGCCGTTATTACTCCTGATAGCTGTGTCAATATTCAATTTTTCTAAATGGCATCTCCCTGGAGCTGCCTGTGGTTTGGTTTTCATTCGTCCTTCAGTTGTGTTTTCTCTGCCTTAACTCGTCAATGGGAAGATATTGATCAATAAAAGAATGGAGGAAAAGGAACAAAAGGGACATCGAATGAAGTGTTCTCAAATCAGAATTTGCTCTCGCTCCCCTGGAATTCGGTCGCCCTCTCGCTCGTGCACATGAACATACACAGATAAGGTGTAATGGATTCATGTGATGTCAGATTACAAGCGTGTATTCAAGCAGATCGGGGTGGTCTGTTGATCCCTTTCTAAGCGCAGTAGATCTTACACTAGTCTCAGCATTCGACAGACCACCCACAATCTGATGCTTGGAGCTCTGGCTTAACTTACCAGCTACAAACTGAATGACTGGCTTTACACAATATACATGAGCACACTGTCTGCCTCGAAACAAAGCTTAGGTTTAGGTTGGGTTAAGAGGACATTATGCAAGGTTAGTGTGTATATTACAGTAGTAGTAATAAAAAAATGTTACCAAATATTTATATTTCAAATAATTGTTGAAAGGGTACGCTTGATCCTGAATCCTGAAAAAAAAAGTATCATGAATTTCACAAATATAATAAGCAGGACTGTATTAAGCATCCGTTTTTTTCAATGCTAATAATAATAGTTTCTTGAGCATCAAATAGAATGATTTCTGGAGGATCATTTGACACTGAAAATAGAAAATGCTTATTTCTGTTTTACTGTATTTTTGATCAAATCCATTCAGCCTTGGTGTGCAAAAGAGACTTAATCAAAAACATAATGAAACAATCGGTTTTCATGTCAATAAGTTTCCTCCTGTGTAAGTGGGTGGATCTTGGCTAGAATAAGCCGCAGAAATGCAGTACTTATAATGCACAGTATCGGTGTACTCGCATCACCCCTGAACTTTCCCTAACTGATGTTCCGCAAGGAATTGTTCAGGTTTAAACTCCGTTTTCTCTGACCTTTGTATCATATGAGAGGTCACAGCCTCACCGAGGAGCTTATACCTGTTGTCATGAGCTGATCTTGTCCATGCAACAATGCACACCCTCTCTTGAACAGCAATGCAGTGATCTGAAATGACCTCTCCACATTTACCTTTCCTTTTATCCATCCCAACCTTTTTTGTCCTCTCTCTTTCTATCTCTCTCTGTCTACAGCCTGATGAACTGACTGATGTCCTGGAGATTTGTAACATCGTGTTTACCAGTATGTTCACCCTGGAGATGATTCTCAAACTCACTGCCTTTGGCTTCTTTTCATATCTGAGAAATCCCTATAACATCTTTGATGGCATTATTGTGATCATCAGGTAAATGGGTTTACTTTTAATCTTTACTTTTAAAATCACATTGTGGATGTAATCCATTTTTTTATTGTAATAATTTATTACATTTTAAATAATATATATATATATATATATATATATATATATATATATGATACTGTTATATGGGTGTTTCTTCAAATGTGGTAATTAATTTGTTCCGGTAGAAATTTAGCAAATAAACTCTGTTGATACATTTTTCTCACACTCACTTGACTATTTAATTTGTGAACTATCAATGTCCAACAGTCTATAAATGTATAAAGTTAACTGGAGTTAAAGTAATTAAATGCTTCTCAAAACAATGTAGCATTCAATGGTGGAAATTATTTTGTTTAAATGACTCATTCCTTTGTTTTGTTAAGGCTTATTTCAAAGCTAGCATTTTATGCATCATAAATGCACACATTTTGCATATTATTTTTTACAAAATAAGAGTTTGGCTGACAATAACTCAAATAAAATTGTGATATTAACCTAGTTTTTTTTTTTTTCTCAAACTAAATTACTGACACTATTGTTTACCTTCTTGGTAAACGAACACTTTAGCAAAAACTTTACTCGCAAAATAATTTGGTACAGTTCAAATGAAACTACAATAGAAAGCCAGAAAAAATATCGTCATAGTTTTAAAATTAAAATATGAATATATTATTACAATATTAAGTTTGAAAGTATATGATGATGATGACTAACGATCACAAATCATGAAGACAAAAGATTTCCCCATGCAGATATCTCAACGAGTTCACTGCGTTGACCAACAGAAACCTGCTTGGTTTGAAAGTAACTAAAGTGTGAGCTGTGCTTCATATCGCTAACATTACTAACAACAGACAATTGACAAAATTTCACAAAAGTACTTGAAGTTAAAGAAACACCCTTTTATACAATTGAATCAATGCTTTTTTGTTTGTGTGTATGTGTGTATAGTGTATGCGAGATCGTTGGGCAGTCTGACGGGGGTCTGTCCGTCCTGAGGACTTTCAGATTGTTGAGGGTCATAAAGCTGGTGCGGTTCATGCCAGCTCTGCGCAGACAGCTGGTGGTCCTGATGAAGACCATGGATAATGTGGCCACCTTCTGCATGTTACTAATGCTCTTTATCTTCATATTCAGGTGGGTCGGGCTTCGTAATTGCATTCCAGTGTGTCTCGTATGCAATTATTAGTGAATGAAACCCAATGTGTTTCATATCTGTGTGCTTACTCGTAGTCTCTAACCTTATCCGAGCTCACACTTGTGTAATAAACGCCACACACTTTATCACACAAAGCAGCCTGGGTTTATAAAATCCCACACCTGACAACAGCCCCCTCCTCACCGCTGGATCACGCCAGGCTCTGCATGGCTGAGTGTCTCAGCTGCACAGGCTGCTCAGAGCACACCTTAGCTTCAGCTGCGAGTGACAGGCCCATAAGGATCAGAGTGAGATTGATGGAGAGCAGAACAATAACACTCAGGCCCCTGGTGCCCACTGACTCACCCGCCTCTCCCTTGCAGCGCTGCAATTCCAGCAGAGTGCATCGAGACAGATGGAGGCTACTGCGGGATTGAGTGCATAAACCAATCCCGCCGATCCGTCTTTTCCACTCACGTTTAGCTTTCAGCGCCCCCGACCCCCTCCCCCCACCCAGCGTCTCAATTTATAACCCCTCATCTGAAAACGATGCCCTGATATATGTCTCTTAAATGGATAGTTGTCCCCAGCCTGCGGGTACAGTCAACAGGCTTTAGTAACTGTTAGCAGATGCCTCAGATGACGTGTCTTTGGAGGAAATGGAGAGAATGAATCAGCATTATAGACTGGAAGCCATAGTTGTGCCAATTATTAACCGCTTCTTTGCTCTGCCACATAGAGAACTGTTTTACACAAGTTAGGTTTGTCTTTCACTAGGTGTTTTGAAGGGATGTATGTGTTTTACTTTTTAGGAAAAGCAACATTAAGTTTCTAATTTGGCTTATTTTTTTCTTTCCTCAAAAGTGGGATTCATTCACTTTTTCACTCATTCATTCATTCACTCACTCACTCACTCACTCATTCTTTCATTTACTCTCTGATTCACTCATTTACTTATTCACTCACTCATGCACTCACTTAGTCACTCATTAATTCACTCCCTCTCTCTCACTCACTCATGCATTCAGTCATTCATTCACTTACTCACTTTCAGAAACATATATAATACTAAACAAAATTCAGCATTTTGAAATCTGATTTAAACATCTTATAGATTTTAGGCGTATTTCATACAAGCACTTTATATTTCATATACATAGAAATGATGTAACACTTTATTTAAAGGGTTAGTTCACCCAAAAATGAAAATGAAGTCATTAATTACTCACCCCCATGCTGTACCAACCCCGTAAGACCTTCGTTCATCTTCGGAACACAAATAAAGATATTTTTGATTGAATCTGAGAGCTAGATCAGTCCTACATAGACTGCCTAAGGGACTGGCTCTTGACGGCCCATAAAGTCATTAAAGAAAAGGTTTAAATATTCCTCAATTATAAGTTTATCAAGCGACGAGACTACTTTTTGTGCAAAAAATAAATAAATAACGTTCTCATTCGTCTACTTCTTGTTACCGGCTGCTCACCGCTTAGGAGTTTTACCGCCACCTACCGTATAAGATGATGTGCTGATATAGCTGGAAGCGCAAAACTTTCTGTTTACAAGCAGAGGAAGATGTGCGCTGTACATATGCTTTTCAATTTGCATATTTTCCGCACTATAAGGTGCACTTAAAAGCCTTTAATCTTCTCAAAAAACGACAGTGTTCCTTATAATCCGGAGCGCCTTATATATGGATCATCATTTTATACGGTAGGTGGCGGTAAAACTCCTAAGCGGTGAGCAGCCGGTAACAAGAAGTAGACGAATGAGAACGTCCTCGTCTCAGTTCTCGCGCATGCACCCATAAGGAAGTAATGGAATAGTGGAATAAAGTCGTTATTTATGTTTTTTTTTCGCACAAAAAGTATTCTCGTCGCTAGTTGGGGGCCTTAAGCACATAAATAGGTAATTTCGCGCAAATTCATCTAAAAGCGCCAAATTTGGCACAGATGTAGCTCAGGTCATACTGAAATGATTTAGCTAGGGCGCCGGAGCCAGCGACCCTCGGGGCCAAGATGGCGGCCAAATCCAATATGGCCGCTGCCCGAAAAGGGTTCCGGCTATAACTTTTGAACCACATGAGTTACAAATACAAACTTGAAATGTTTTTCAGCTTAATTGATCATGGGAAACACATAGAAATGTTTATATTTATGACCCATTATATCTGGACCCCTTGATCATCCAATTCCAATATAGCCGCTGTCCAAAAAAGCAGTTTGGGCTGTAGAATGGGGCCTTACATCCCATTGTTCGCGTAAATTCATATACAAGCACCAAATTTGGCACAGATGTAGCTGAGGGCATACTGAAATGATTTAGCCAGGGCGCCCAAGCCAATGGTCCCTGAGACCAAGATGGCGGCCAAATCCAATATGGCCGCCGTCTGAAAGGGATTCGACTATAGCTTTTGAGCCAGATGAGATATAAATACAAACTTGATGTCTATTTTACCTTTTCTGGCTATGGGAAACCCATATGAATACTTACATTTATGATTGGGTATATCATGACCCCCCAAATTTCCTAAATACAATATGGCCGCTGTCCGAAAAAGGGTTTTGGCTACAAAATTTGAACCAAATGCGCTACAAATGAGAATGTGGTGTCTATTTTATGTTTATTGATCACAGGAAGTCCACTGGCATATTTATATTTATGCTTGTGTAAGTCTGGAACCTGTATTCTTTTCAAGACTGTGGTTGAAAATCCTTTTTTTATCACAAATTTGAAGGTTATTTTCAATGTTGATTAATTTCCTTATAAAAGTGAAATGCTTTTCAGTGTACAACAGGTGACGCTAATATGCTAATATGTACTACAGGTGACGCTAATATGACGCTAAAGGATGAGAATGCGTTGACCACACTTACCCACACTGAGTTCGAAAGTCGCATCCGAAATTTTCACACGTTAAAAAAAAAATTATGACCTCACAATATGTCAATCACGCTTGCAAGCTTTCGTTCGTCATAAAAAAATCGTATCGGTTTTGATTTTCTGCTTTTTTCATCGCAGCAAGCAGTTTGAATGTTGTTTTGACAATTCAGAGCCACCGAATCACAAATGTACGAAAAAAACATATATGATAGTTTCTGACTCAGTGTGCAAGGGCCTTTACATAAATGAGAGGTGTTCCGTCATTACTCAGATATTATGGCTTAAATTTAAGAAATAACACATTATTTGACTTATTCCTTTAAAAATAAAATGTGAAGTGGTCTATCATTTGTCACACATTACCACCAACACTGCATGCATATGTTTATAGTATCACCTTTGTCTCATTTATCGCTTGGTGCGGGTTGCATTCTGAATTCTGTGATCAGTCTTTCCAACGTGACTGATCTCATCTTTGGCTGCTGTCCAACCAGGACATATTTCTCCTCACATAGCACTGATATCATTTTTATAGGCCCCTCACCTCTGACAGACCCATTCATCTCACATCCTGCTGATCGGAAACATACGGCTTCAGAATATCTAAACGTGAGATTAACATTCAAAGCTTGTTTGTCTGTTTGTTTCCCCAGTATTCTGGGAATGCACATATTCGGCTGTAAGTTCAGCCTGAAGACAGAGGCTGGGGACACGGTTCCTGACAGAAAAAACTTCGACTCCCTGCTTTGGGCTATTGTCACGGTGTTTCAGGTGCGTAGCGCTCTCAAAACTCATCTTACTTATGAAAGCACTGCTGCAGGTGATGGGGAACACAGGGCAACTGGGAGCTGGGTGAAAACACAATTTAATCACACACACCTGGGTATTCTCTGCAGAGTTGAAAGTTTTTAGACTATTACATGCTAATAAAAATAATAATAATAAATACAGTATATATATATACATATATATATATATATATATATATATATATATATATATATATAATTTGAGATTATTTTTTTATTTACTTTTTTTCTTGGCTTCTTATTAAATGAATAAATAATGGCCAACGTGTTTTGTATAAAAACATTTATTTCATAATGTGATTCCCCCCATTTTCAATTATTTGACTTCAATTTAAGGTTAGATTTTTGGCAATTTTTAAATGAGAGCTCAAAAGAATAAACAATGCAGATTTATTTTCTACAGCCAGTTTTGATCATATTTACCATTAATTCTGAGCGTGACTGTATATGAATGATTTATTTATTTATTAAACCGATTTTCTTTTCAGTATTCGATAACATTTGTGTGTGTGTGTCTGCAGATCCTAACTCAAGAGGACTGGAACATGGTTTTGTATAATGGCATGGCCTCTACCTCCCCCCTGGCAGCGTTATATTTTGTCGCGCTCATGACTTTTGGAAACTACGTTCTGTTCAATCTGCTTGTGGCCATTTTAGTTGAAGGATTTCAGGCTGAGGTAAGGTACTCACCTTAGGGCATCTGGGTAATTGAGTGTTTTGGTTGATGCACAAAGCAATCCCAGACGTAACAGGTCCAATACCTTTCAGGTTTAGTTGCTGAATATGACAATTTCACGCCCAATGAGGTTATTTGACTACATTCTCCTGAAAAGCATCTGGTGGCTGTGAATGCGATACTTTCCTTAACAAGGTCAAATTTGTGCAGGTGTTTAGCAACAAAATGACAGCAGGAACATGCCGTGGCTCTAATACTGCATCTTACCGCTGTCCTAGGGCATTTTTCCAAAGGCCTTTGTTGTTCTTGCTGGTGATTTTCAATGTGCATGCTTGTATAAATAGGGTTTCACGGGCAAGTGTCTGCAGGAGTAGGTTATCTCTCCAGGGAGCCTGTAGAATTGCGCCTCCAGGTTATGGTCTAGATTGTGAGGGTGAATGGGGAACTAGAGCAAATGCAACTGACTTTCAGAGGGAGGGCAACGAGATGACATGTCTATTATAAAACTGTTTAGTTATTTTACAAGAGAAATTCTACCCCTCACACTCATCTTTTATTTGTCTATGGTTCACACAGCACTTGAATACCATTGTTAAAAGTGAAATCTGTGCTGTATGAATGGACTTAATCAGTATTTGCTTCATAACTCCCCCTTACTTTTTTCTTATGTCGATTTGACCTTGTGTCCCTGTTTTTTTTTTTTTTTTTTCTGTCTGAAACAGGGCGATGCTAACCGTTCCTACTCAGATGATGACAGATCCTCCTTTAACGTAGACGAAACCGAGAAAAAGGACTCACTCCAGCTGTCAGGTACTGAGCTATGGAATAACTGAAGAAGTGTTATCAAAACACAGCTGTGTATTCCTGTGTGTTTCTGAACCTTCTGGGAAATACTGTGGTTTTTCATTGTGGTTCATTCTGAGCAGAAAACTGTATTTCGAGGTTTTAGACTTCTTTCCAAATTATCTAAATCCACAGTTGTCAAACTGGGGTACGCGTACCCCCAGAGGTAGGTGGACTGATTTCAGGGGGTACACGGAAAAAATATCTAAGGGACTGTTATTTATTGAAGTTCTCTTTTTTATTATTATTGTACAGCAGAGAAGTTCAGAAAATATACAATGTTATCATTATGTGAAAAGCAGTACTTATCAGTACTGTATGTGAAAAGTTAACAACAGCTTTAATGAGATGTTGGATATGTGTTTTAGGCATATTGGGAGTGAGATTGGGTGCATATCTGTTTAAAATAATTATATTCAGGACATTTGTATCATATGTTGACTTTTGATGAGATTTGTATCATATGTTTATGATTCTATTCACTATTCTTGACCAAAAAAAAAAAAAACTTGTTAACAATTGGTGGTCTTGGGGGTACTCCGGAAGATCTATAATGTCTCAAGGGGGTACATGCCTGTTAAAAGTTTGGGAAACACTGATCTAAATGATAGGTAACTAACAGTCTTTTACACTTCCGGTACATTGCACTATGGTCAGTTACATGTTAAATGAATATCCATACAGTAAGCCTCCAGTGTTTTGAAGTCCAGTGTTTTGCAAATGTCAGACCAAGTCATTTAGTACTGTACTGTTCAAAGGTTTGGGGTCACTTTTTTTAATAGAAATTAATTAAAGCTGAAGTCCATAATTTTTGGCACTCTAGTGGTTAATAAACAGAACTGCATGTAAGAACATTGTTGCTGGAACTACGTACTTTGCTCTGTTTATGTCTATGACGAGTCATGCATGGGTACTGGGCTACTGCAGTGGTAAGACCCATACCAGCCTAAATTAGTCCAAATATAAACTCTTAAAATAGGTGTACCGTGGTGATTCAGGATAATACAAAACACGGTTAGGAAAATGGTTTCATGATGTTCTCGCTTATTTTATCAATTTTGTAAATTTTGAACACACAAAAGTTACAGAACGCAGCTTTAATTAATTAATTAATTCAGCAAGGATACATTAAATTGATCAAAAGTGACAATAACGACATTTATAATATTGCAAAAGTTTTCTATATCAATTAAATGTTAATAAATACATAATAAGCAGCACACCTGTTTTCAACATTGATAATAATTGACCATCAAATCAACATATTATCATATCATTATCATATATATGACACTGAAAATGATTCTGAAAGATGCTAATGATTCTGAAAAATAGAAAAGAGTTATTTTAAATTGTAATAATATGTTTACAATATTACAGTTTTATTGTATTTTTGATCAATTAAATGCAGCCTTGGTGAGAAGATTGTAAGATCATTTTTTTAACATTTTTTTTATAAATATTTCTGAAGCAATTTGTAAATATTTCTGAAGCAATGCCCTTTCTTTCGGACTTTTCATGATTGGATAGCCATCTAATCAGATAAAACACATGAAGTGACTAGCTACGCATGAACAGAGTTTCCACATGCATCACAGTCATTTTAATGTGTGTGGAATGTTTAATAGGACTCAATATACTTGCTTGAATTTCTCAGAAATGGATACCATTGATTATGTACAGTGGAAAAAACCTGTAAGCTGTCAGTCAGTAACTTGTGTCTGTGTGATGGCTAATGGTCGCACTAATGGATTATCAAGAGGTTTTATCAGAGCTCTGTGCTTTCATTGACTTGAGCAGTTTAATTCTCACACTTTGATAGTAGGCTATTAATAACTTGTACCTTAATAAAACAAGCTGTGTTACTATGAGAAACGATTTATAACCTCAAAATGTAGATGTGTATAAATTATGAGGTACTTTATTTGAATGAAACACATAGGCTGCTACTCTCTCTCACACATGCCATAGGTTGCCGACCCCTGGTCTAAATCCTTAGGCTGGGGCTTTGCAAAATCATTAAATATTCTCTGAACGGCGAATTCCATATTCACTCCCTTGTGTGTGTACTTTTTTGCTATTCTATTCTTGTATCTGTCACTTCTTCTCTAGTAAGTACTGAACAGAACAGAACCTTGTTACAAAAATCTCATTGTAATTTGTTTGCAAAAATCAAAATTCATCAAACTATTACTCTAGGACAATGTTTCGATGCTGTTTTTCATCTTAGAATGATTTAAATACCCATGATTTAACAAAACTATTTTTCATACAAATATAGTTCAACAAATTTTCCTAAATTATTATGCATTAATATGATGACTCATCAATATGATGACTCATATTTTTGTGCTGTTCTCTGCCCTAGCTCCCTCCCTACCTATCCTATATACCATGTTTGCTAAATTACTAATGTAATTTTACAATAGATAATAGTGATGTCCTTTAGTATACGGTATTTTGACTGACGATAGTAATGGGTTGCTGCCCAAATGCTAACAATTGCTAGCTTCCTATAGCTTTGGCCGCATTTCCTCTTCCTCAACTCCCTCGCATTAATTACTCTATTAGAAACTGTTTGGCAGATGCGCTGAGCTGATGTGAGCCGAATCGTATCGTTGCCAGTCAAGATTCATTTCTTATTATTAATTTATGATTGAATGCTGAATTCGAAAAATATCACTTTGGTACATTGGATAGCCAATACATTGGGAGGGTAATGATATAAAATAGTAATAATTAAAAACAAAAAAACACACACAGGGCAGCGGGCCAAATGATTTGCCAGTTCACAAGGAATTCTCTTGGTGCTCGCGATGGTCCAGGACTACTGTGAACGAAGCAAATGTCTCATTAATTCTGGTGAAGAAAATCTTGGTGCTGTGAGATCTGAGGACATGACATTATGAATAATGCATGTACACACTGAAGCTCTCCACAGAAAGAAGACAAACCTACATGCTCCCACCAGTGTCGCCTGGCATGAGAGGAGGGTTTAGAGATATCACAGAAGCTTGAAACGTGAATATGTTTGGTGGAATATACTTCTTAGTTCCGCACCACAAACACAAAACAAATTGTTTTTCAACTTATTGTGCCCGGTTTCCTTCTGATGTTTTTTTTTTTTTTTTTTTTTGTGATCTAATAAGTCTTGGCTTGTTTGTTTGTGCAGATCCCAAGATTTCAACTTTGACCCCTAATGGGCATCTGGATTTGACACCTGCACCCAACGCCAGAGGCTTGTACCCATCTGAAAGGCAGAGCTTTTCCTTGGGTTCCCGCAAGAGCAGCATGAGCTCTCTGGGCAGGGCTAGCCTGGAGCAGACGACGTTGGTGAGCCATTGTGTATGCTACAGTCAACCTGCCATTCATTACAGGGTCTAAGTCACAGAGAGGACAAAAGCTATATATTCATACCATTCCAGCAATCCAAAACCCCTTTAAAAACCACAAAGAACGCAATAATTATCGCCTCTGCATGTATTAGCATTTAGCAAACCATTAATAAGACACTTACTCAGCACTTAGAGAGCCGTCTCTACTTGTCTAGCTTGCATTATATTAGCATACACACAGAGGGTCATTGAGCGGGCACTCGGAGAGCTGAGAGCAACTTGTAAACTACATAATTATTTTTACAACGGCTTAAATAATAACAGCCCTTGTGAGGAGGTTGGCTTTTTATAAGGGCTCTAGATGGTGAGGAATGAGCTAAGAATGAGTTGAAAGCATGGCTTGTTTGCATGTACTGTCTGTTTAAGCCAGATTCTCCAGGATTTATGATTCCCCAGGAATTATGTACCAGGTTACACCAAAAACTTTAGTGCATCACATGATACTATTTTGGTGTTAGGTTGTGGAGGATGCAGTAGACTACCATTATCAGATAAACATAAATCTACTACAGCATCAGCCTACCACTGCAATCCAAACACCAGGGGCCGCATGTATAAAATGTTCCGTAGATTTCATCCTAACATTTTTCAGATTTATATAACCATGCATACTTGAACCTGTGCAAATTTTCCTTTATAATACCTAGTGGCAGATTGTGCATACATGCATCTTCTCCCCGAAATAACTGTATATGGAGCTTACAACACCTAGTTGGGAGACATTAGGTAAATATTACATTACATTGCTAAAAAATCATTCAGTATTCATGATGGACAGTGTTTTAAAATAAATAAATAAATAAATAAATAAAAAAACTGTAAATAATTGTCTGACTCAGAACCTCACTGGCAAAACTTTAAAAAAACACATTGAATATCTTACATTTCCATCAAATGATATCCTTCAAATACAATGGTATTTTTCATAATATTGGGAAGACCGTGAAAATGGCTTTCATTAGAATACTCTTTGACCAACAAGGTGTTTTTTTCACTGATGAAAAAGAGACGATAACTAAATAAAGATTTTCATGATGAAAATCTATTGACATTTTTGTCAATAAATAAAAACAAGACGGAAATGTTTGGTAGGGACTATTTAGGAAGGGATCCAGTCAGAGCTGATGTCCTGCCTGGTAGATGCTCACGTTTTAATTGTAACATGCTGATCTACCCGACGGGACATAAGTTGGCACACGCTTGCTGCATGTCTAGTAAAACGTTCATAAATGTAATCGTGTGGGACAGTGGGAGGAGGAGAAGAGCAGACAAGTCAGTGGGATTTCAAAACGGTTTGATAACTATTGCAGCATCCACAGCTAGTTCCAGCTTGTCTCACCACCATTCACTCTTTCACTCTAGGAGAGAGTTGGTGATGAGTAGCCAATACTCTCTGAATGGTCTATGACCTGGGTTTTTCTAAACCAAATTAGTTGTTTGAAGTTTATTTGATATCCAAATTAGTCATATATTGACTATGAACTCGTGTTCTCTGTGTCTTAGTGTCCGGGGCGAGGCTCTCTATACCACAATTGGGGACGGCCTGCACGACCCGGTATATGGAGTCGCAGGTCGAGTTGGAACAGCTTGGGTCGATCTTCTAGATGCCTGGGGATGGGGGGTGGAGGTAGTTTACGGGTTCGCAGCCCTCACTCTCGTCCCGCTGAGCAAGAGTCCCTGCTGTCTCCTCCACCCCCTCCGCTGCATCCGCCCCTACTGTCTAGACACTTCGTCCCGCGCAGAGAACGACGTGCTCTCTCTTTGGAGCTTCCGGAGCTGCTGCAGGTACCCGGACCAGCCCTGCCTCCTCTGCACCCCCGGCAACGCAAGAAGAGCTTCTCTGGGGGTCTGGGAAGCGTTGGAGAGCACCAGGACTGTAATGGAAAGACGCCATCAGTCCAACCACAAATCATCAATGAAGTCTACCCTCAGGTCAATACACGCAAGGAAAGGGAGGATCTGGACGATGAGCTGGATTATGTAAGTTCATCTATAAATTCGGTGGACCACAAAAGGAGAAATTAAGTTAAATGTCCTCGCTGCTCTTATCCTTGCAGTGAAAGTGAATGGGATCGGATTCTGCCAATGAATTCATGTCATATTCCAAGTCTTCTGAATCCACGAGAGTTTGGGGGAGAATAGCAACTTAAATGTTGATATGTATTCTGAGCAAAGCTAATTTATACTACTGTTCATATAGTAATTCATAAGTGAATTCATAATGTTCTTATCCAACTTTCTATTTATCAAAGAGTCCTGGAAAAAAGGCATCACGGTTTCCACAAAAATAGTAAGCTGTACAACTTTTTTCAACATTGATAATAATAAGTTTAATTTATAAAGCGCCTTTCCCAAAGCTCAAGGTCACTGTACAAGAAGATAACAAAATCACAGCATAAAGCATTAGTACAGAAAAAAATACTGAGGGAAAAGATTGTTTTTTAGTTGAGATTTGCTGAATGATTTACCACCCATCACTGAAAAATGAAAACGTAAAGGTACAGTAAGCAGTTTTACATCAGATGACCGGAGAGATCAAGAAGGTGAATAATAGTGCAGAAGTTTAGATAAAGAGTTGGAAGCAAATCCATAAAGACAACAAGATAATTTGATACTCAATGCGAAATGGATATTATAGAGCAAAGGGGTAACGTGATCAGGTTTCTTGACATTATTGATGACTCTGGCAGCAGAATTCTGAACATATTGCAGTCTAGTGATTGTTTTAACAGGCAGCCCACTAAGAAGCGATTTAGTCGAGACGAGAGGTTATTAAAGCACGAATTTGTCATGATTCTGCCTTCTTGTCCTTGAATTCCTCTAGTCGTGAGGCAGGATCATGACAGAATCATGTTTTGTGTGCAAGCGCATGGCCTGTTTGGGCCATGTGCTTGTGTTGTCTCGTTAAGTTACCCCGCCCCCTTGTTATCCTCGTCTAGTGCTTCATTGTCTAGTCAGTTTCACCTGTCCTCGTCATTAATGTTCCCTATTTAATCCCCTTGTGTTTGCTGTCCTGTGTCGGTTCATTGTTTGACGTTGCATGTTTCAAGCTGTGAGTAATTCTTTGAGTAAGCTGTTATTTGAGAAGAGTCTGTTCATGTTGTAGTTTTGTTCCTGTCTTAGTTTCAAGTCTTAGTCTGGTGTGTTCTACCCTGCCTTGTTTTGCCCCCTCGTGGGTTTTATTTTTCCTGTTTGTCTCAAATAAACCCTTTGCACATCATCTGCTGTCTGCTATTGGGTTCATCAGCCATCCTCATAACAGAATTAGAGTTTCAGTATCTTAAGTGCTGAGACCACGTAAAACAGTCCGGGAATACTGAGAAGGTGGTATGCAAACTTGGTAATAGAACTTAAATGAGATTGAAATGTAAGCGATGAATTAAATGTTACTCCCAGATTTCTAAGAGATTGAGACAGTAATAAAGAAATGTTTCTTGATTAACTAGATCAGCATATTAGGCCCCCTTTACACCTGGTATTAAGATGTGTTTTGCCTGATCGGATCACAACTAGACGAGGGAGATGCATTCCGGTTCACACCTGGTGTTTTAATCTGTCTCTTTTGTCCTTTTTAACTACTTTTGTTTAGATTTATTTTAGAGGAGGGTCTATGGGCTGGTAAATATGTGGGCCTTTTCAGATATTTCGATCTAATTTATAGATCGCTTCCCATAATGAAACTTGCTTCCATAATGTTTATGCACATATGCATATATATATATATGTCTATGATTTTAGTACTGTTTTAGACCAATTTAGAACAGTTTAGACATTTTAGAACCGTTTAATGCCATCCACTTGTAATCTGATCGACCAAAACGCATCTTAATAATAGGTGTAAACAGGGCCTTAGAATGGTTTCTTAAGGGTTATGTGACACTAAAGACTGGAGTAATTTCTGCTAAAAATTCAGCTTTGCCATCACAGAAATAAACTTTTGAACAGTAGTGTATTGTTTCAGAAGACTGGAATTATGCTACTTTTATTTTTATTTATTTATTTTGAAGTAACTATTAAGAAGTTGGTGTTCCATAGAACAAAGAGATTTGATAAAAATTAGTATTGTCTTTTATACTGTACTTTTGGATTATCGGTAAATTCTGGAGAGGAGTTTGTATTGTCCTTGTAAAAAGAAGATTGTCCATACAATCAACTACACAATGAAAATCACCCAATTATTATCTGTTGAGGAGGAACGCTAACAGATGGCTGTAGGATCTTAGATTTTAATTTACAGCCAGACTCTCTTGTTTTGTAAGCAATTAAGAGTAACATGGCAGCTCCAAGGGGACATGAAACATTGGAAAGCTCCGTTTCATAACTGCTTCAACTAACTAATGCGTTTCCAAGAAAGTTCTCCCACCATGAATCCTGCAGAATTAATCTCAGTCCTCATCTTTGCCAATATATGAAATGCTTTTTCTGTCGGCAGAGTTTATGTTTCCGGATCCAGAAGATGATGGAGGTGTACAGACCAGACTGGTGTGAGACCAGAGACGACTGGTCCGTCTTCCTCTTCTCTCCTCAAAACAAGTCAGTCCTTTCACTGTCTACTTTCTTTCAAAACATAATAGTCATGAACACTCTTCTTAAGAGCTGTCAGTAGTTGTTTCACCTACTGACCTTATTCACAACCAATTTATGTAGGTAGTTTAAAATGTTATGTGGTAATCATGACTTGCAAAGAGTTCTCTGTTCATTTCCAATGAAAAAGATCAAATCAAGAAACGGACACATTGTATAGCTTTTTTTTTAGCTGCCATGCGATTGACCAATCAGGTGATTGTGGCATTGTGTTTATTATATTTGGCATTTAAACTTTTTTGTGGTTAAAAATACTGCAGCGATTCTTGTCACTAATAATAAATAAATGGCATAATCAAATAAAACACTTACTATAATATATATATATATATATATATATATACTATTGGCTGACAAAAAAGTTATAAGGATACTTGGCTTACAGTTGGCTTAATGTTATTGCACTTGTGCTAGCCTCATCATAAGCAAAAACTGTTCGCAATTGCATAACTTCGTCCCCTCTTACTCTTTAAAAATGACTCATGGGTTGTGTCAAGTAAGAGTCAAATGTTGTCAGTCTAAGCTAAATTTGAGAATGCAACTGGATGGTGTCTTTCATGGAGCTCGACCTCATTATAACACAAAAACAGATTAGAAGTTGCTCCACACCCACGAACAGGTTGAAATTAAGCATATTAAAGGAAGTTTGTGTCACGGGTTGTTTCCTATAGTGCCATTGATTTGATCTCTTTAAGTAATACAGAGGGAAAGATGCCTGCACACCTCTTCTTCTCTCCTGGGCCAGCAGTTATTCTGCAATTCTTGCCTGATCAATAGCACTGATGGGCTGCCAGCTCTTTAGAGGGTGGCTTGATTAGGATATCGATTGGTGTCGGAGAGATAGGAGCTGATTATTCCCACCCTCTGCCTGTCAGTCTGTTTTCTCCAAACCATCTAGTCTTTGAATGTCCATCCAAAGTTTGTTCTGCAATGGAAAAATTGAGATATTTGACTGTTCCAACACCTAATGAGCTACAATGAGAACATTTTGACAAGCTCCATGAAAAAAATAAATCCAAGATTGCAGATGAAGTGAGAATCTTATTACACCTCTATACCATTCAGAAGTTTGAGGTCAGTAAGATTTTATTTTATTATTTTTCTTACTAGTATTGGAGTTTTTAAGAAATGTATACTTTTTTCAGCAAGAATGCATTTGATTGATAAAAAATGCAATGTTATATGTTAGGGGGTGGAATTGTGCATCAAAGAGTACAGAATCTCCCAATCAAAACACAGTTAAAGATACGCAATAGAAGCATTGCTCATGCACATATAAAATAAAGCGATTATCAAACATATACAGCATTTAAATCAGAACTGATTAATGTTACCAAATGGAATGTCGACCCAGGATGATGTGTAGGACTGTGAAGCTTTGGGAGTTTTGATGCACTCGATCTACAGTACTCCATCTATGTTTTAGTCATCGTTCTGAATCCAATCCAGACAAAGTCTTTAACAAAAACGAGATTTTCTCAGCTTTTTGTTCAAAATGTTTCTTTATTTTTTTTTATGGAACTTGCATACATTCAGGTGTTGATTTAAAAAAAAAAAAGGAATGCATGAAGCTAGAATAAAATGATTTTTTTATTTATTTTTTTTATTTTTTATTTTTTTTTATAAGCAGAGGCTGTTATTTCTTTTGATATATTGCATGTTCAGATATTGGAACAACAAAATATAATATTTGAAAATGATTTTAAAAAATGCTGACACTTGCTGGTAACCTTTTTTTTTTTTTACAAAAATGTGAAAATGAATGAAATGAAAATGTGAAAATGAATCATTCATGTTGTTAAAAAATATTTCAATTTCAGTTTCACTGATTCCATAAGTTATACAATTTAACTATTTTTTTATAATAATAAGCTTTGCCAACATAGTTGAAATAGAATTAAAAAATAAATGTTATATTAAATTATTATATATTTCACAATAATAATAAAAACAAGACTTTTGAAAAGTAGATTATTATTAATTATATTATATTATAATATATTATGTTAGATTTAAATATTGGTTTATATTCCATATTCCAAGGCCAGTCTTTCATTCAGTATTGACAGCTCACAGGTTTTGGAACAAAGTTGGTTTGACTCTGTATATCTCTTTTCCTTATTTCCTGCCTGTTTACTCTTCAGATTCAGGTTGTTGTGCCAGTCCATCATAGCCCATAAGCTGTTTGACTATGTGGTGCTGGCCTTCATCTTCTCAAACTGCATCACTGTGGCTCTAGAGAGACCGAAGATTCTTCAGGGTAGCCTGGTAAGACTAAGTCCAAAGACCTTTGATTCAGTTGTTTAACCTATTGTTTTAGTTACTGATGATTTTTGTTTGTCCACAAGCAGTTATTCTCACAGCATTGCATCCTCTTTCTGCAGGAGAGGCTTTTCCTTACCGTGTCCAATTACATTTTCACTGCCATATTTGTGGGGGAGATGACTCTCAAGGTAAATATTTACAATCACTCCATGATATGTTGTGTTGATATTTTATTTTTTTTTTCACCCTGTATGCACTGCCATACCTCTGATCTATGGTGACAAATATAGTGATCAATAGTTTCACAGCAATTGCAGATACTGTGACTATATCTACAATTGGAACTGCTGGGCTGCAGTGGCTCAGTGGTTCAGTGGTTCATGGAGGTTGGTGGTTCAAGTGTCGAGGTGTCCATGAGCAAGACACCTAACCCCAGTTGCTCCTGACGAGCTGGAGGATGCCTTGCATGGCTGACACCGCCGTCAGTCTATGAATGACTGAGTGAATGGGTGAATGTGAGGCAATATGTAAAGTGCTTTGATGGCCATTGGGTCTGTGAAAGTGCTATCATACCTGCAAACGTGTCACTTTTCGGCAGCAAACACCGTTTTCTTGGTGGCAAAAACCGGAGAGTTTTTTTGGGGGTGTGATTGAACTGTGTGTGTGTGTGTGTGTGTGTGTGTAAGAGAGAGAGAGACACGGGTGCGATGGATCTGTGGAGACATACTCCATCATTTTGTTCATACAGGACAACATTTAGTCTTCCCCCTTGCGCGAGCACTCTCACTGAGCGTGTGCGCTCACATAAGAACAGCATGCACACAATAACGTACACCGCAGAAGAACTCATCTTAAAGGCATATCAACATGTCATGAACACTACTTAACACTAGGTGGTCGTTACAGAGTTCCATCTTTTGGACATTCATCATATTGCATTGGTTTTCATTTCTTGTTCTCAAAACAGAGCACTAATCTGTTTATTTTTAAGTTGCACATCAAGAAAATTAAATGTGTTGGTAGTATTATTTTATATGGAAAACTATTATCAGTGCACTATAAATATACTGGTTCCATGCCTTTATTAATAAAACTTATTTAAAAAATACTAGGCTTAAGACAGTTATAAAATAGCTTCTATATTTCTGTTTTGCTTTTCACTCCATTGTACCAAAATCGTACCGAACCGTGATGTATGAACCGAACCGTGACTTCCGTGTACTGTTACACCCCTAGTATTGCCGTCATACAATGAATTACGTTAAGCTATGTTAAAAGTGGTACCGCCAGACCTGGAGATCGGCTGAATGGTTTCCTAAACGGTAAAAAAAAAAAAACAAAAAAAAAAAACAATTGTTTTACTCAAGAGGAGGTGGAAAATGAGCTTAATTCTCCAAATTTGGAATATCCCTGTAACGTTAGCTAGGCTTATCATTAGCCGGGTGCTCTGCCCTGACTTCTTATGATACATTGCATGTGTAAGATACAATTTTCCGGGTTGGTTTTTGATAAGTATGCTGATTTTTGTTAAGTCACGCTCAGAAATGTGTCATTTGCATATTAAAATCACAAAAAAAATCGAGCTGAGGGCACGTACAACCACAAAACGCTCTTTTATTCACTTTTACACCCCACTGCATATATGAAGGAATAATGTATCATTATATTAAACTTTGATGGATATTAAACAAGATTATACACAAACACAAATTTGTTAAAAAAAAAAAAAAAACATTAGGGACTGTCATTTGGATGAGTAATTAGCCAAATATCTTTCTGAAGATGAAACCGTGTGTGAGTGTATCTCTAATCCATCTCTCATTTAATCATTTTCCTTTCGCTCTATCTCTCATTCTCACTAGTTTTCACTCATGCTTTCTCCTCTGGACCTCTTGAGAGTGGGGTATTACATTTGCTAGCCCTCTCATGACAAGCAATTAAGCAATGATATTAATTAGAGCCAGTTTCCTCTTTCAGATGGAGTCAATCTCACAGCCTGGCCCATCTATTCAGCTGCAAGCACTTGGCACTTGTAGGTCATCAATTACACAAATTAATCAATTATTAAGAAATGGAACAAACAAGAGATAGACCTGTCAAAAGTGACACTACATTTTCTTAGTCCCAGACCGTTGTGCGTAAGTGAATCTGTGTGAATATTTCATTTACTTAATTTTATCTAAGCTCCTTGTCCTATGTTGGGTTGTAAAGTATGTGTGTGTGTATATATATATATATATATATATATATATATATATATATATATATATATATACATGCAGTATATATGTATATATATGTATATATATATATATATATATACAGTAAATATACAGTATATATACTGTATGTGTATGTATATATATATATATATATATATATATATATATATATGTATATATATATATATATATATATATATATATATATATATATATATATATATACTGTATATATATATATATATATATATATATACACCTAACGTAGAACATGCAGTTTGAATAAAATAAATAAATAAACATTTAATATATATATATATATATATATATATATATATATTCTGTTTAATGATTATACAATAGTTAGATAGCATTTCATACTGTTTTAAACGTTTGAAATGTCACGTCAACTAACTATACGCAGTCAATATTTAAGATGATGCAGCAAATATCCTTTACTGTGGACATTCTTAAAAGCATTGGTGCAGTGGGAGACACAACTCAAACAATGATTCCACCTTTCTCTCGGGGACCAGAAAGTTAACAATTACAGTTCATCCGTGGGGAGGGAGATTCTGCAAGCCACTGCAAAAATATACCTACCGGTATAACAGCCTGAGGGGCAACGGCTGATTTTACTCTCCCCAACCCACCTACACTCGACTAATAGGAGTTCTGCAAGCAGATCTGCTTTCACTTAAATTGCTAGCTTGAATGTCACATTACTGTACTAGCCTGGTGTACATCACTGATTTATTATTGGCTTCTTTTGGCAGTATTGTAAAGAAACTGTCAGACTAATACAGCCCAAATTGATCCCAAGAAAGAGCAGACATGTGTAGCAGTATAGCATCTCATTTCTTAAAAGTGCATAATTCTCTGTTTTTTTGCTCTCTTTGCTGTGTGTGCACGTGTATTTATTTCCTGTTATTCGTCTTGTTAGTGTCACAAGAATCTGCCTGGGAGGCCTAAGGCTCGGGTCACCTTGGAGCTTCAATCACTCTTAGAAGAAAAGGTTCATTGGGGTTCTATATATGACGCATAGGGTTCTTTACTCCACTCCAAAGAACCTTTTTATGCTAAAAAGGTTCTATAATGACAAGAAAGAATTCAATTATTGTTTATTAAACTATTGTAGTAACTTAATATCACATTTTAATCATGCAGATTTTTGGAGGAGAAAAACTGAAATGGCACTCTTCGTGTGATATTGATATTGAACTACATAAAATGATATAGATATATACATTTTCTAACCCCTATATCTTGAATTTTGTGATCATTCTCATGCATTCATAAATACTTTTTAGGGTCTTGATGTTTGTCAATAATATTTAATCCGGAAAGGACAAAACAAATGATAATGAATGAAGCCAAAAGGTTCCATATAGAACCGTTTTCCTGGTTACAAAGAACCCTAAATTGTTCTTATTATTGAACCCTTAAAAGGGGATCTGTATAGAACCTTTAGGAGTTCCAAATATGTAGCGCTGATAGAACCTTTGAAGGATTTTGGACTTTTCTTCTTGGATTTTGTATTTTAGTCACTTTTTCAGTGTTTAGATAAATATTTTTCATTGTTTTTCTGCTGGGTTTTATCACAAATGGTTTTATATATATATATATATATATATATATATATATATATATCAGTCATATTTCACTGCCATCAGCAGTTCTCTTAAAGGGATACTCCAATTTTTTTTTTTGGAAATAGGCTAATTTTCCAACTCCCTCGGAGTTAAATGGTTGAGTTTTACTGTTTTCGAATCCATTCAGCCAATTTTCTGATATTTAGAAGACTATCAGTAACCAGACAGTTTCTGGTCTCATTGACTTCCATAGTAGAAAAAAATATATACTGTGGTAGTCAATGAGACCAGAAACTGTCTGGTTACTGATGTTCTTCTAAATATCAGAAAATTGGCTGAATATTTGAAAACGGTAAAAGTCAACTGTTTAACTCTGGGAGTTGTAAAATGAGCCTATTTCCAAAAAAAAGTGGAGTATCCCTTTAAGTGCATCTCACCACTGACATAATAGTGTATTTTAAATGTACTTGTGCAGAGCTCAGTTAAGTTGTAAAATCAGCTCTACAGGAAGCACTATTTTAGGGCTACAGTTAGAACAGTTGGTTTTGCTTCACTGGAGATCACAAACTTGAACTTTGCTGTTAGGGTCTCTGTTTCCCCACTTTAATAATTATTTCAGCCAATTCCAGCAAAGACACACTAATAAGGATCAGAAACAGATTCAGAATCAGATTAGAGGATCAGAACTGGCTATTACATTAAAAGGAACATACAGTGTCACACCAGAACACCAATGATGTACAATGAAAACAAAAATCAACTGTACACGACTACTTCATCTTTTATGCTGACCATTTCAAACATTGGGTCTTTGTTTATTGTAGGTGGTGTCTATGGGTTTGTATATTGGAGAGCAGGCATACTTGCGCAGCAGCTGGAACGTTTTGGATGGTTTCCTGGTGTTCGTATCTTTGATTGACATTGTTGTGTCAATGGCGGGTGGGGCTAAGATCCTGGGAGTGCTCAGGGTTCTCAGGCTTCTGCGCACACTGCGTCCCCTCAGGTACAGCAAGTAATTGCAAGCATTTTTTGTGGTGTTGTCCAATGTATGCTTAGTTTATAGCTCTGCAAATGCTAAATGGTTTTCTTTTGTTGTTGTTTTCCCTTGTGACAGGGTTATCAGTCGAGCTCCTGGCCTCAAACTGGTTGTGGAGACTTTGATCACTTCTCTGAAACCTATAGGAAACATAGTTCTCATCTGCTGTGCCTTTTTTATCATCTTTGGCATCCTGGGAGTCCAGGTAAAGAATAAAATGTATTACTGTTTCCACAAAAATATTAAACAGCACAACTGTTTTCAACATGGTAATAAAAAAAGTTTCAGCAAAAATGTTTGAGCAGCAAATCAGCTTATTAGGATGATTTCTGAAGGATTATGTCATTCTGAAGACTGGAGTAATGGTTACTGAAAATGGCTGCTTTTTTGTATTTTTGTTTAAATAAATGCAGCTCTGGTGAGCAAAAGAACCTTCTTTCTAAAACATTTAAAAACTTAAATCTTTGACTGAAAGAATATATATATATATATATATATATATATATATATATATATATATGAAAGAATATATATAATGTAAATACAATACAACATTAGCCTATATCCCAGAATGGCAAGAGAAATTAACAGTCAAATGTTTATTTTTGGTGGATATTGTAAACACAAATAAAATATTACTCCAGTAAAAGTGAGGTTTCTAATGCAACAAGATATACCTAAAATAATTTAGAGCTCAGTCTGACATTATTATGAATTTTTAGAAGCACACTTGATTAGAGAATATCATTTTACTTCCAGATATTGGCTCATTTGAGCGGGACAAGTACAAATAAAAAGTTTATTGTTGACTGACTTGCTTTAAAAAAGGGAAACTCCACCCAAAAATGTAAATTCTGTCATTTACTCATCCTCAAGTTGTGGCAAACCTGTATGAGTTTTTTTTCTTCTGCTGAACACAAAGGAAGATATTTATACTCTGTCTTACACTGACTGCAAACACATTTCCTATCATGTATCCCTTTGAAAGGCAGAGTAGGTATACAGTAGGGAGTAGACACATGCAGCCCCGCCCCATTCTGCTGGCCACAGCCAGGTGTACTTGGTGCAATAACTTTACTTACCTCTTTAAAAAACAACAACAACAAAAATATTATCATTATTTGTTTATTTCATATCTGTATTTGTTGATGTCTTATCTTACCTACAGTAAGTAAGCCTGCCACTGGTGCAATCTAAAAAAAGATAAATGATACCCCAGGGTTTCCCAATGCCTTTTGTCTTTTTTTTTTTTTTTTTGCTGAATCTCACTATCTGATATAGACTTTCTGTCTTTAAACCTTTGCTTTCTGTTTCTTTTAATTTTTTCGTTCATTATTTGTTCACATTTCTTTTTAGTGCTATATCTTGTTATTTTTTTATTGAGAATGTTTTACTATTTTCTGCTGGTCTTCTTTCATAACACACTTTTTTTCTTTTAAATATCAGTGCTCTGACAGTTTTATTAAAAAGATGCTTGAGATGTGTGGCATTGAGTGACATGAAGTGTGTGCCATTTCTTTTGCCTCAATAGCTTTTCAAAGGCAAGTTCTACTACTGCTTGGGCCTGGATGTCAAGAACATCACCAACAGGTCTGACTGCATCTCGGCCAATTACAAGTGGGTCCATCACAAGTACAACTTTGACAACTTGGGGCAGGTTAGTTTATTCTCTGACTAGGCTTATCAAATTACATGACGATTCTGAGCAACTTAATGTGTTGCTTCGTTTGATCTAACTTTATTTCTGTGTGTGCATCTTTATCAGAATGACCTGTCTTTTTTTTTTTTTTTTTTTTTTTTTTTTTGCATTACATGTGGTTTGCTTATCTGTCCTTGCACCTTATTTGTCTGTTCAGCCTCCATCTATCTTTACTTGTCCGGCTTGTTGTTCCATCCATCTCCATACAGAACTTCCATTTGTCCTTGTATGTGCTCATATGCATGTGTTTGTTTTTACAGGCTCTGATGTCCCTGTTTGTGCTGGCATCGAAGGACGGCTGGGTCAATATCATGTATCATGGTCTGGATGCAGTGGCAGTGGACCAGCAGGTAATGTTCCCATGTAACATGTTCGCTGATGTTCCCATCCTGCCATCCTGATAATACTGACAGGGTTAATGCAAATGGTGGACTTTGTCATAAATTTGCATATTTATATCACAGTGATCATATATACACTATTATACCTTTACAATGATGATAATAATTTAATTGTAGAGAATTGATTAATTGTATTTATTGTTCTAAAATAAAATTATTTAAATATATTTAAGCTAAATATAAATGCAAATTACTAAACTAGCTTGGTTGCCTAAAAAAACTATGTAGCCAAGATACTACAAGTAAGCTTTAACAAGTTATAAAATGTCATTTATTTTCAGAATTAGGTACTTATTGAGTGTTAAAACATTTCTGAACCAAACAAAAGTCAATTTCTTTCAACTAAAATAAAGAGGTTTAAGGAATAAGCGCTCAACAGTGAATATTTAATCCTGAATACACACAATCAGCTTCATGAATACTAACAGGCTTTTGGCTCTGAAGCTAAAAAGCAATAATTTTCAAAAGTCCTCAATTCAAAAAGCAGTGAGTATGGTTAGGGACCAGCACATAATGATTAGATGTAGGCCTGCAGCCAGACTCTCTCCCACTAGAAGAGCCCAACATCTCTAGGTAGTCAAACACAGGGCAGATAAAAAAAAAACTCATGGATTAAATGGCATGTGTAATTTCCCCACTGCATCATCTCTGTCACACCAGAGTCCACTGCAGGATGATGTGTGGAAGCAGATGGAAATGTGCAAAGTACTTTGTGCTTTCTCATCCCATGTTTTAGAATGAGCCAATTTAGACTTTGGCTTTTTTGTTTCGCTCTACGCTGCTGCTAAGCAACCAAGTAAAAGCTGCACCTAAATTCACTTTACCATAATTTGACCAATTTCCCCCAAGCTTATGAGTGTCTGCATGTTGATTTATACTCAAGGCTGTGTTGATTATCTTGTTAAATTAAATTTTAGGCAGCTCTGTGTTCTAGTTTCTTGTGTTGTTTTTGTGGTACTTGTGAAGAAAAGCATTGGGTCTCATTCACTAATAATTCTGTTGATTAATTCGCATTTGAGAACTTTTCACCGAAAATCTCTGCATAATTCACAACATGTTCGTACGCATAAAACACACCCAAACCATGTCCATATATGCTATGCTTAGGATTGTGAGTATTGTAGTTTTTTTTTTTTCATAAGATCGTGGATAAAACATGTTTTTCTTAAAACAATGGTGATTTCATACAAACTTATAATGATAATAATAATATGTTTATTTTATATAGCGCCTTTCAAAGTTCTCAAGGTCGCTTTACAGTTAAGTACAAATGAGCATCACATAACAACATGACATAGAAACAATACAATAAATTGAGATAGTGGTACCTAAACATAGAAATCTGCAAACTTATAGCTTCTATAGGAGCAAACACCTTAGTTTCACAGCCTCATAGCTCGTGGTCAGTCTACCTTTGATGGTTTAGACATCATGGCTGATAATCTAAATCCTTATCGAGAAATTCTGTTGACTGGAAGTTCTGAATCCCTACTCCGTGTTCAGAAGTAGGAAGTGTGACATAGGCAAATTTGCCATGACGCTAGCGCAACTGGCTTTTAAAGGGAATGGGAGATCAGACTCTGGTTTATTGTACGTTACGGCCCAAAACACACCCATTATTCATGAATAGAATAGGGACAACCCTTTAAGACAATGCGCCGCACCGACCATTTTTCCTGTTGTTAAACTAGTAAAAGTGGATTCGGACAGCACTGTCTAAATGCAAGGACTAAAATGCCATGCATTTTAAACCATGCTCTTATTTCATTAAAATAGGGCTAATTTAGTAGAGGTGGGATTATATTTGTGTTGTTAAAAGGCTTTACAATTTTAACCAGGCAGATGCCAGGTGAACATCCTTAGCAGCACATACAGCACCTCAGTAACCACAAGAAAGCCTTAGCCAGTGCCTAGCAACACCCTAGCTACCCTGAACACCATAGCAAATGCCTACTGTATCAACACCCTAGTGACCACCTTGAACACCATAGCAATGGCTTTACCATTGCTTTACCAGATGACAGGTGAACATCCTTAGCAGCACCCACAACACCTTAGTAACCACAAATAAAGCTGTGTGTCCACCAAAGCGTTTTTCCATGCGCCTGGCGTATGTTTTCAATTGTTTTCAATGGGAGCGCCGCATTTCTTAAACGCCATGAGCGTACCGAGGCGCTGAGCATTTTTTTCACGCTGAAGCACCCAGCGTTTTTACTGGTCGCTGGGAGTTGAAAACTGTTCAACTTTGGATAAAACGCAGCGCTCATCACTGTCACTTTTTACCCAGCCGTCCAATCTCAGTGGAGGAGGGGCGGGGCTAATAACACAACGACCAACTGTCACAACATTCAAACTGCTGCGGATATTCTGTATCATAGCAACGAAATGTTTCAACAGAAAAAAAACGCTGCACTGCCAAAACGCTCTCAAGCGCCCAAAGCACGGCGTCTTCAGCAGAGCGTCTAGCGTTTTCAGCTGACTAAAAACGCTTTGGTGGACACACGGCCCTAGCAAATACATAGAACCTTGAACACCATAGCAAAAGCACTCTAACATTCTAGTGACCACCCTTAACACCACCTGAAATCCATAGCATCATCCTAGCAACCACCTAGAAGGCAAGCACCATTCACATTTTCTTTAAAAAAAAATCCATTTTTTTCTGATTTTCCTAACTCTTTCATCCGCCGTTCTTTCTGTCTTAGCCCATAACCAATAACAACCCCTGGATGCTGCTGTACTTCATCTCCTTCCTCCTGATTGTCAGTTTCTTCGTGCTGAACATGTTTGTTGGAGTAGTGGTGGAGAACTTCCACAAGTGCCGACAGAACCAGGAGGTGGAAGAGGCCAAGAGGAGAGAGGAGAAGAGACTGAGACGCATGGAGAAAAAGAGACGAAGTAAGGAGAAGAAAAATAGATGTTTTGAATGGGTCAATATTGGAATAATAATTACCTACTGTTCAGTTTAATATTCTCTTTAGTTTAGTAAAAACTATTTATTATATCTATATTTTATTTTGTTACAAAAAAAAAATACAATTACTGATATCAGACATGCTGAAGAATGTTGGGCCACAGCCCTACTGGCCTTACAGGTTCCAACTGACTGGTGGATGAAGTAACATAGTGACTGTAAACGAAAAGAGATGATTTGATTTGCACACTAATGCTGAATAACCAGTTTAATTCTCCAAACATATCATAATAGCATTAGCCAGATGGAGAGGTGTGTTCTGTCATGCAGTTTTCCTCTGCAGAAAAAAAAAATCTAGTTTATGGACCAGAAAGTAGCCTTTTCATTTGTTGTGGTAAAATATTCTCCTTTGCCAATTAACGTGCAGAGATAACTCAAATGAAACCTTTAGTCGATTGATTTCCAAAAAAAAAAAAAAAAAAAAATGTAAGCACTGTGGCTCTGTAGTGCTATCAAAAATGTCTCTTTGTTTAACTAATGGCATATGTTTGGGGGCGGAACTATATGTTTGACCGGCCAGTGGCAGACGAAGGAGTAGTAATGAAACTTGTTTGAATTCCATTTGTTGAAAATACACACTTTAAATATTTGTTGTCAAAAAGCGTGCTTACTCAATTTAAACTAATCTACTCATTTCTCTCAGAGGCCCAGAAGTTGCCCTATTATGCCAGTTACAGTCATGTGCGACTGATGATCCACACTCTGTGCACCAGTCACTACCTGGACATCTTCATCACCTTCATCATCTGTGTGAATGTTGTGACTATGTCACTGGAGCACTACAGCCAGCCTCATGTAAGATAAAATGCAGGCCTCATCCTCTAAATAATCTTTATTATTATTTTGTTTTTATTTTCTAATATATTGTGTAGTTATCATTAAAGCCATCATTGCTGATTTGGCTTTACAGTATATCGCTTGCCTTCTTATTGCTATTGATTTCATGAGACATTTTTATTCACAATTCAGAAATGTCCATTAATTTGAGAAAAACACATGCAGTACCATTGCATAAATGCATGTGACTTGTATCCATTTTTTTGGGCTTTACACAGGCATTCATAGAATACATGATCTTGTTATATAGCTAATGTAAAAATGACTTTATGAACCTGAGGCGAAAGTCTTTTAATCATTCACACCTCTCTTGTTCTCTTTTCCTCTGTCTCTCTGGCTTCCTCTCCGTCTGTATGTTTCCTTCCCCCCCAGTCTCTGGAGATCACTCTCAAGTACTGTAATTATTTCTTCACCAGCACCTTTGTGCTGGAGGCTGTCCTGAAGCTCATCGCGTTTGGCTTCCGACGTTTCTTCAAAGACAGGTATTCAGTTCATTCCCCTCCTCACCTTTCATCTCCTCACGTTTTCTCACCTACGATCGCTAATTGATTTAATGAATTCATCTGATGTTCCTCACCGAACCCTCTTATTTTGTTTTCTGGAGTCACTGGAGGGAGTGCTATTGGCAAAATTTTGCTTCTGTTGTTGCATTTATGACGCAGATAGAAATTAGATTAGCCCTGCGTGGTGTTAATAGGACAAAACGCACCTGACTACAGTTAGTGCGAGAGTGAACATGGTTATTTGTCTCGAGGGTTTAATGAAATCTCTCTCCTGTGTTTGTTTACATAATAGAACTTCTATTTATCATTAGGCAGACTACAAGAGCGGTTCCTCTGGCTTGTCATAAACTAATACTGTCATGTGATAAGGTGCATTGAGAAAGCACAGGGTCTAAACATCTCGGCATTTTGTAGCTTTATTAGAATATATGGTTTTGACCCATTTAAAAGATAAAAAAAACACAGTCTCACGCCGCAACACACTTTGTCTTTTTTATTCACGCATATTTGGGTCTGACACTAGAAAGCATTCAACAAGCCATTATTTATTGTCGTTGCTCTCCGTGCCTCTTAACTAGGTCACAATTACGAGATGGTGGCAGAGGGGTGTGCGCAGACAGGTGTGCCACGGCTGGTTCCAGCACCGCAGATGTGGGAAACTGTGATTTTTGCTGTAGTGTAAAAATTTGCTGTCCCTTGTTCTACATTAGTGAATGAGGTCACCTATGCTGGAGTGGGGCCTTAATACTCCCTAATTGAGTGTTAACAAGTGGTACCCAGCAACAATTCGGGTCCCATGCCAACTGTTTGATCAGACCGATCTTCAAATGTTACCAGAGTGATATTAAACTAGACAGAAAGGTTGGATTCAAAATGCATGAAAGTTGATGTTTTGGATAACTAAGCAAATCTGTCCCTTATGTATGTGTGCAGGTGGAACCAGCTGGATTTAGCTATAGTGCTGCTGTCAGTCATGGGCATCATACTGGAGGAGATTGAGATCAGTGCAGCTCTGCCCATCAACCCCACCATCATACGCATCATGAGGGTCCTACGCATCGCACGTGGTTAGTCACGCAAACACAAGACGCTGACCTCTGTGTAACACCACTCATCATAGCTGCTGATTTCAGCCCCTTAAAAATGTCATTAAACTCTTAGAGCCCTTAAAATATGTGATTTATGGGATAATCTTTCCTCATGTTTGCTGAATACATAAGCTTTTTCTTCCAATCTGAATTACCTTACCTGTTTGATGGTTTGACCAACCCAACAATATATAGTATGTTCCTACACATTTGAATATATATATATATGAAGAGTTCAGATGCAAAAGCCTCTAAGTGCCATTTGAAATTTTCTTCTAGAATGACCATTTTTATCAAGCTTGTATATTTAAGTTTTGGTGATTTCACTTAGATGGCAATGATAATTACCTATTAATTGTTATTTAAGTGAAATTACTGAACTTAAATATACAAGTTTGACAAAAATCATCATTAAAGAAGAACATTTCAAATGGCATTTAGAGGCTTTTGCATCTGAACTCTTCATATATATATATATATATATATATATATATGCTGTATATATGATTGTTTTGTTTAAATATCATATCAAGCAAGTAATAACTCAGAACCTCTTGCTCTTAAAGTAAGAAATATTCCTCTAACCTACATCAGCTTGTGTTCAGATAAGACTGAAATCCTTGAATCACCCATCACTCATCCATTCCAGTGAAATCTCCACAAGTGCTTATTGTCAAACACCACAGCCATTTATCTGACTTTCATCTGTATTCAATTACTTCTAGCCCTTTATCACTTTTATTGATTGGCAAGTAGCAAGGGAACAGTAAATGATGGGGAGTGAAAGTAGTAATGAGACTAATATGTTGCGAGCTGGATTTGAACTTGATTTGAACTAATTTGTTTTATTGTGTCCCTTAATCTTTTACCTTAATAAATGGTAAACATATTTATTCAGTCTATATTGTTCTGCAGATCAGATCAAATTGCCTTATTTCTTTTCTCAGAGCGTGAAAACACAAATGAAACACCACACCAGCCTGAAACACAAATGAACTCACTTCATGTACAGAATATTGTTACAAAATGTGGTTAAATTTCTTATCTCCAGTGCCAAATTCTATTTGTCTCCTCAAATCAGTCGTTTCTCTCCCCCCATTTCCCTCTAATACCTGATCAGTGGACCATGTGTTGTCCTTAATAGCCAATGATTCTTCCGTTTGCCTCGTTACCCAATACAAGCCTTAAAAATATCAACTCCATCATACCAAAATGGTATTTTGCACAGGTCAGTGATGCTGTATTGAGGATTGATCTGTTTGTCTAGAGTTTAATCTGGTATTTAATCCTGCTGTTGTCCACAGCCATCACTGAGCCAGTGTGCCATCACTCTACATTTGTACAGGGAGAGGGCGGCAGTGTGAGGGTTTAATTTTAGCCCTGACCTTTTCCTTCTCTCCTCATTAGCCGTTTAGGCTAGAATTAAACCAAGGTGGGGGTGGGGGGGGGGGATCCATGTCTGTTATCTGCCTTTTTGTTTTTCTTCTTCTGAAATGATTGTAGCATTGTAGACATGCACACACTCACTGAGCTGCCTTGTTGAACTCTCTGTAACTTTCTCTCTCTCTCTCTCTGACAGTGTTAAAGCTGTTAAAGATGGCCACGGGAATGAGAGCGCTGCTGGATACGGTAGTCCAAGCCCTGCCACAGGTGATGGTGCCACTGCAAACCCCTGATGAAGGATTGTTACCCCACCCCCTTTTAGTCATATTTTGTCTTGAGAAGAGAAAGTTATCCAAGCTGTGTTGACAACAAGAATAGGCTGCTTATTGGCCCATGAAAATTGGTGACTCATATGAACCACAAAATTGCTCAGGGCGGATAATAACCCAAAACCAAGAATAAAGTACCTGCTTTTGCGCGCGCACACACACACTCATCTTATTCATAGCTTTTTTTAACTAGGATACATTAATATCAAACTTCATTTTTGTCACAGCTTTAAAGCACAACATAAAATAAGGAATGAATCAAATAAATTAAATAAATGGGCGGTTTTGTCCCATCCCCAATGTCACTTCTCTTTCTTTAACGGCCCTGACGAGAACATCGATCTCCTCGGCTGTGAAGCGATTCTGAAGCGCGCCTGGTAAATGCGCCGTTATAATAGTATTGCGCCATGGAACAAGTGCACCTCATTCATCATGCTCTTAAAGGGAATGTGATATGACACTCTTATTGGTTTGTTTCCCATTACGCCCAAACCACACCTATGAAAAATGAAGCTACTTCAGACCAACCCCTTTTAAACTTGCGTCGGGCGCAAGAGTCATTTATCCCGCCGGTTAAATAGCAACAGCGCCGAGATCCGCCCACAATGTTACTTGCGCTTTGTGCTTGCCACTTGCGTTTTAGATCATAAAAATAGGGCCCAAAAGGTTGTTGTCGTCTTAGTGGTCACAGAGTGCTGACTGCTGAGTGGAGAACTGCTGGCTAGACATCGCCAGGGTGGAGTAAAGTGTCACTCCTCTGTGGATATCGATCCCTTGTTCATTACTGCTGGGCCCAATGTCTTATCCCCATGGCATCTGTGAGGTAATTAACGCTGAAACTGATTAAAGAGCTAGTCAGCCACACATTCCTACCACACAGTTCTCATTTAGTACATCTTTCAAGAAACTCTTGTGAATTTCCTTTACAACTCTCTTAGAGATGCTGTTCATTCCGCATAAGCTTCGAATTGACTTTAATCCTTGATAATTTAACCTTATTATGGTCCTCCTATTGATTTAGTTTTGCAAGGCTGCATTTATTTAATCAAAAATACAGTAAAACAATATAATTGTGAATTATGATTATAATTTAAAAGTCGTATCATTTCTATTTGAATATATTTTAAAATGTAATTCATTCCTGTGATGGTAAAGCTGAATTTTCAGCGTCATTACTCTTCAGTGTCACTCCTTCATGATCCTTAAGAAATCGGAAACGTGCCAGATACATTTTTATTACATATTATTTTGACTATTGAAAACAGTTGTGCTACTTAATATATTTGTGGAAATTGATAATTTTTTCAGGATTCTTTGATTGATAGAAAGCTCAAAACAACGGCATTTATTTGAAATAGAAATCCTTGGTGAAAGTATAAATGTCTTTACTGTTACCTCTTGATCAATTGAATGATTCCTTGCTGAATATAAGTCTTATAGATGTAGTACCATTGTATTCTTTGAAGTACCTATGGTGCATAAATGTAGTAATCATTTAGTACCACAATATATATATCAAATGGTGTGGATTTACCATCTGTGTGAAACCAGCGCTTGTTTCTAAGGTACCTAACCAATATTTTGTGCTTTATAGTGAAAAGGCTTGTTAGATGCCTACTGTACCTGGTAGTCTACATGCTGCTACATGTCGGTAGTCATAGATTAAATTCTAGATTGCTCATTCTAGATTGAAACACAGACAAAGATGCTCACTTCAGGAACAAACAGGAGGAGGAAGCAGTTTTGTCGCTATTGTGCAAAGATCTTGATTCTGTTAAGTCATAATGTTTCCTTTTGACATCTTGAAGCCAAATGACTGTCATTTTGTAGCATTGGTTTGATAGTCCATTACTTAGCATTAAATAGTAATAAAGCTCAGCTGTTTCATACATGCTGGCACGCCACATAAAAAGCACAGCCAACCACATCGTGTAACTATGCAAATTACAATATTGTGAGCTAATTGTTTCCTTCACCATTTTACATGTTTATAGCTATCTCACATGGTTTTCATAAATACCAGCACTTCAGGCTAGCTGTATGGCACATCGTATTCTTTATCACATTTGGTTTTGTCTGACAGGCTTGTGTGTTAGCATTAGTGCAGCTAACATGATGCTATCATATGCTTTGGCCACATTACCAGACGCATGTCATTTCCTCCATTAAGAAGGGTAATTCTGTTCCTATAGCTGTACCTCTGACGTGACCACTGGTACCATCCATCTCCATCATTTATGAGCTTTTTGTTAAATCACAAATTTGTTCTGCTTAATTTTGCTGCAGGGAAACAGCTACAGCCGTCACTTAGACAATCAGACTATCGACCTCAGTAATGTAAATTACATTGCTTTTTGTTATTGTTATGTCTGTTACAGACACTTATCCATCTATACAAAACCTTAGGGTCATTCTTTTTGTCTTAGAAACATATTTTCCAAGCCAAAATATATGGACATTCTTATACCTTTATATTTATAAGCAAAATTGCATAACATAATGAGAGAGTGTGTCTTGAAATATATTTATTTTTCTTACCCCTTTGGTAAATATTTATTTTTAGCTTTAAGCATAAATATAGCTAGGTTTAATAAGGTTTAAACATAAAACATGGTAGGAAATGTCCTTTTTAAGGCACTGCGGGATTACTGGGGTTTTGTTGTTAGCTATCAACTTAAACTTTAAGCTGTCTTATTTTTTTATGAATATAATAGACTATCTATCTTTATATATATATATATATATATATATATATAAAGATAGATAGTATATATATATATATATATATATATATATATATATATATATATATATATATATATATGAATATGAAAATCTACAAACTTTTGTGCACTAATTTTTTTCTACTTCATCTTACTCCAGATTGTGGTACTACTCTTGGATTCTGATAATTGTTATTTGGGTAACAGTTTACAATAAGGTTCATTTATTAAACATTAGTTAATGTATTAACTAACATGAACTAAAAACACATTTGTTACTGTTTTTGTTAATGTTTGTTAACATTAGTTAATACAAATCCATCTGTTCATTGTTTGTTCATGTTAGTTCATAGTGCATTAACTAATGTTATCAAGATTTTAATAAAGTATTAGTAAATGTTGAAATTAACATTTAACAAAGATTCACCAATGCTGAAGAAGTATTGTTCATTCTTAGTTAATGTTAACTAATGTAGTTAACTAATGAACCTTGTTGTAAAGTGTTACTGTTATTTGCTTTGGATAAAATGATCTCCTAAATGATTTAGTGTAAATGTAATATGGTGTGCTAGCCTGTATATTGTGTTAAGGGTGAGTGTATGAGTGCTGGTTTCAGTGTTGATTGGTGTGTTTCAGGTGGGGAACCTTGGCCTCCTCTTCATGCTGCTGTTCTTCATTTATGCTGCACTGGGGGTGGAATTGTTTGGAGAGCTGGGTAAACGCATACTATTCCTCTTTAATTCCTATCCTCACTGACTTTCTTGTGGTACAAAGCTGAATTTGGCAGGACTGCATAGGTTATATTGAAACAAAGCTTTTAGGTAAAAAGAAACATTCACAATATGCAACAAAACAAACTCTCTCTACGTCTCTATCTGTTTCCCTCAGTGTGCAACCAGGACTACCCATGTGAAGGCATGAGTCGTCACGCCACCTTTGAGAACTTCGGCATGGCGTTCCTCACCCTCTTTCAGGTCTCCACTGGTGATAACTGGAACGGCATAATGAAGGTACAGCAGAACAAAGAGCCATAGTACTATGAGCATCCCTTTGTTATAAAAAGAGGTGGGGACCACTAGTAAAAAAAAAACAAAAAACTTTGAAATTGTCAGATTTTTGATTTTTTAAAGGTTTTTAAAAGAAGTCTTATGCTCACCAAGACTACATGT
Source organism: Pimephales promelas (assembly GCF_988280905.1). NCBI lineage: Eukaryota > Metazoa > Chordata > Actinopteri > Cypriniformes > Leuciscidae > Pimephales > Pimephales promelas. The sequence goes on from NC_142771.1 coordinate 22,662,624, forward strand.
ATGTGATCAAAAAAGTGAAATATTATTACAATTTAAAACAGCTGTTATATATATATATATATATATATATATATATATATATATATATATATATATATATATATATATATATATATATATATATATATATATATATATATATATTATATTTTTAGAATAAAATTAGTTGTTTTAACTAATTAAACTGTGATTTGTGTGAACAGTCATTCTGGCAAGCTGATTCAAGTATTAAAAGGAGATGACAAATATAATTTGATATCCTCATCCTTACATCTGCCACTGCTGTACATGGGATTTTGTAGATTAATGAATAAATGCAATTCCAAACCAAATATGATTTAGATTTAAATATATAAGATGGTCAGCAATTCCAAACCAAATCTAATTTAGATTTGAATATAAGATGGTCAAGACCATAATAAATAGACCCTAATTGCATTAGGCTTACAATGTACAAACAACAGGAATACATTTCTTTGTATTTTGTTTTATGATTGCATTCTCGAAAAAACAACTTGCAAGTAGAATTGAAAAGAGAACATTGCTGTTGTCACTTTCTGGGACTGAAGAGAACGAGCACTCAGCAAAATATTAAAAATAGCAAATTTCAATGCTGCATCTGAATTCATTATAACAGACAAAACATAACAGAATGAAATGAGAACTTGGATCTTCTGTGTTCGATTCACTGCCATGTCATTTATGCTATGTATTCCCCTAATCTTATGAACTACTATAGTATATATTACAGTGTACGCCCAAGAGTTTAATGAATACAAAAAGAAGCATTCACTTTAGTGAAATAAGTTCTCCTCTCTCTCTCTCCAGTCCATAAAAATGGTTTAGTCCAGTGGTTATTAATTATAGCAGAAGGACCAAATTTATTGTCTTTTGTTTTTATTTTATTAGTTTGTCTTGAATGATTACTTGATCAACTTTGTATATAAATTGATATAAAATGGGTATATATATATATATATATATATATAGTTATTGCATAAGAAATCCCTATTAGGTTACATGGCACTAGATGTGGGCCTCCATGTCTATGTCTTACCGTATATGATATGAGTGGGGACACAAAATTTACTAGCTACGGCCGGGTTTCTAATGCATCGCCGCAGTAAAGATTCCAGCATAGGTTGTTATGAAAAGTCCTTTGAGGTAGTGGCTTATACATCTTCAGCGTCATAATCTGTTCTCACCATTTTTTTCACACTTTTCTTGATCTCCTTTTGGTTTGTACATTATTTCATTATAGCCTCTTTCATCATTGTTTCTCTCTCCTGCTCTCTGTATCTTTCTCGTCTATAATACACTTGTCTTTGAGGAATGAATTCTTATCTTCCTGTGTAAAGAGAACCTGCTACCTTTCATCCGCTCTCCCTCTAACCTGTCGTTTATATGGGAGGCATATGATGGAGGAACTACCAGCTCAGCATATTCAGCGCAGTAGTAAAGCACACCTGAATAAATGAGAACACATTGTCACGACATTGATGCATAGCACCCCACACACACCAGAGTGTGTGTGTGTGTGATGGAGGGTGACAGTTCCCCCCATTAGGCACACACACACACACACACACACAATCAGTTTTACAGTTGCAGTTGTTTCCTGGCAGCTAGAGCACAATAATCAGAGCTTTAAATTACAACGCGAGTTCCTTCATACCTGCAGAGAAGCCATCGCCTCCCCGAACCCATACCGCATGCATGAGTGGCCAAGCGAAATTACTCCGAGCAACTCTCAGTTACTGCAGCTTTGAAGGAAAGAAGTAGTTTGTTACATCAGAATAAATAAAAATAAACCTGGCAGTCTGGGATTTGTTCCTGTAGTCATGTTGTTCCTGATTTGTTCATGCTACATGCAGTCTTTTGCAAAATGCTGGTTGTCAGCAAACTGAAGGAGATGGAAGCCATGATCAATTTAAAAAAAAAGGTAATTATTTAGTGCTCATTGTTCGATTGATGTTATCTAATACACAGTAATTTGTCAAGTGTTAAGTGCACAACACTATTGAAACAAAGTTATTGACATTTCAGATTTCAGAACATAAAAATTAACTTAAGGGGCCGTTCACTTATCGTATCCGTCTACTTTCCAAAGCGCTTTTGCTCATGTGGCGTCTGTATTTGCTATGCAGCTATGAAATGCGCTCTCGACGAGGACTTTTAAGTAATGGATTTCCACCACCGAAAAACGCTTACTTTAGATTTATTTAAGGAGAAAAGAAAAAATGCTACTGGCATTCTTAATGACATTTTTTCATCAAACTGCACCTGAAAAAAAATCATGGCGCTTTTATTATGAGTGTGTGAATTGGAGCTGAGCGTTTTGTTTTTTTTCACGCTGGACTGCCGAGCACCCAGCTTAGCGATTTTACTGGTTGCCGAGAGTTGAAAAATGTTCAACTTTGGTTCAACGCAGCGCTCATCACTGTCAGTTTTTACTCAGCCATCCAATCACAGTGGAGTAGGGGTGGGACTAATACCACACGACCAAATGTCACAACATTCTTTCTGTATGTCAACGATTTGAACCAGCGAACCACCGAACAAAATGGATGAAAATATTTTTTAGTATGAAAAATTATCTGCGAAATCAGTTAACTGTGTAAACAAGTAACAAGTAAACTGTGCTGTGGATATTCTGTATCATAGCAACGAAATGTCTCAACGGAAAAAAAGCTGCGCTGCCAAAACGCTCTCAAGCGCCCACAGCTAGATGTTAGAATTACAGCCTTAAGTTTCGAGAGAGAGAGAGAGAGAATATACAATGCCAAATTAACTTAATCCGGTTGGGGGTTTCTCTTGTTTTTTTTGTTTTTTTTTTTGTTTGTTTTTTTTGTTTGTTTTTCCATTATTGTATTTTAAGGATGTTCAGATGTTTTTACTGGAGATCAAGGCAAAATTGCAGATTAAGAAAATGATCTTATTAGAGGAGGGATCGAGTATTAAAAAATCTGTGTAGTGAACCTGATTTGTCTAGGCAAATGAACATAACTGTTAAGTTCAAATATTTTTATGGTAACTCTATCTTCACTCCTGTAGGACACTCTTCGAGAATGCCCGCAGGGTGAATACACCTGTAATCCCAGCCTGCAGTTCATCTCTCCTATGTACTTTGTGAGCTTTGTGCTCACGGCCCAGTTTGTGCTCATCAATGTGGTTGTGGCGGTACTTATGAAACACCTGGATGACTCTAACAAAGAAGCCCAGGAGGAGGCAGAGATGGATGCTGAGATAGAGATGGAGCTAGCCCAGGGAGCGCTCTGCTGCATCTTAGGAGGGGTGGCTGGAGCCGATAAGAGCGGTGGGGGGCATCAGGGGGCTGGTCCCAGCTCTACTGCTCTACCTTACTCCCACGAGCCCAACACTGGCAGGAAACACAACTCACCGGCCCAGGTAGGACACAGTGCTGGTAGGGAATGGATAGATGGACTGATAAACAGATTATTGATCGAGGAATGCATTCATGAATATTATGATTTGGTTTGATGGATGGATGGATGGATGAATGAATAAATAAATGGATTTGGTCATGGAGCAAGGGAGGGATGAATTAATGATATGGGTGAAAGGAGGAACAGATAGATTGTCACTGTGATAGTAAATGGATGAATAATTAAATGATGGATGCATAAACGGATAGATTGTAGATGGCGGAATTTATTGATTAAGAAAAGGTTTGACTGAATGGATGGTCACAATGATGGAGATTGGAGGTGTGATTGAAGATTGGATTGATAAAGAGATAGATTGACTGATTGTTAATGGAAGTATGGATTTGGTTAATATTGGTTGGATGAATTCTTGCATGAATGTATGTAGTGTGTTATTTTAAATCACTGTTATTATGACATACATTACAATATGGTCATAATTATGCTGCAAGTTAAATCCCAAAATGGAAATTCAAAACATTGATGGTTATATATTTTATATAAATTGTATTTTATATAACAAATAGTTAATTATATTGCAAAGTCTTAAACCACAACTTTAATGTGTGCTTCTTTTACCGATATATTTAACTATATCTTTTGCATTTCTAATCCAAACAATGTCAAACTTGTCGCAAGTCACCCGTCAACCATCGGTTGAAAACCATCGGACTAACGGTTCTAGAGATATTCGATTAACGGACAGGCGCACGGACACACAGACAGACAGACGTTCCTGTAATTTATAGATAGATGGTGGCTCCCAGCATGCATTTTTGCATGAAGCATGTCACCATTGTTGAGATTCATATGCTTATTCTTGATGTCTGTGTGTCAAAAGACTTTTTCCCCATAATGTATTTTAAAATTCAGAATTCAGAATGTCTGATTTAATGAATGGATAGATAGATGATTTCTAGATGTTCTGTACAAGTTTGTGTACTGTCTGTAGTGTTTTGTAACAATCATTTGCCTTTATGTATGGAAAAATGTTAGCGCCCTTTGCTTATGTAGTATGATTTGGGTCTGCTAAAAAGGGCAAAAGAAGCATAATGATGGGGAAGGAGAAGCCACAGAATGAAACATTTTCATTATAGATCCTCAGTACTCACCCTAGCTTGGGTCCTGTCGCTATGGCAACACGTTGTGTTAGTCTGCATATGTCTCTTAGATATGTAAACTACACCTTTTGTAGTTAAGTTAAGGATCAAATGAAGGTTGCAGGTTGACCACCACAACAAATTAATGTGTAAATTAAAGTGCTCAATATGTATACAGTGTTTCCGCTACATTCATTCTCCCGTGGCGGGCCGCCACACTTAAAATCCTCCCGCCACGGCTGCAGCTTTTCAGTGACGTCTGACATTCTGCATATTGTGTTATTTTGTTAAGCCCCACTAAAGGCACAAAAAACTTTGTAAAGCACAATCAAGTTTTCACACTATCTTCCAAGACTTCTAAAGTCATTCAATAGCATAATTTGTGGCAAAATTAATATTTTAGTCTCTAAGTTAAAGTTAACGGAAAGTAATCTCGCCTCAGTCATTCTCCATGCATTCAGCATTCGCGCGCGTCGCGTTCGGTTGCGACAGTAACACGACGACACTCTCTTCAAGATCAATGTTCCCGATATTATACTTTATTTTGTAGATAAAGCATAAAGGTCTGTGATTTGCATAAAATGACTATCTTGCTGGAGTGGAGTTTATTGCCCTTTAGAATACACTAAGCATTAGTGCTGCACGATTAATCATATCACAGTCGTAATAGCGATCTCAAACCTATGCAATTATATAACGCAAAATGCCGCGATTTTATATGAAAAAAATCTCTTCTTTTTTGTCATCCTTTGACTAGTGTTACAAGATCCCCCTCTTGTGCAAATGCCTTTTCGCATTTTGCACGACAAGAAGTGAAAAGCTGCCTGTGAGTGCCCTAGATTAGAATAGATGAGACTCGCATAATGCGCATGCACTGACCGCGTGCCAGAATAAACAGTTCTCGTTCGAGCTTGAACGAACAATAGCACACACAATTATGCCAAAATGTCGTTTTGTCTAGTATCTTCATAATATAAGAAAAGTCTGTGGAGCAAAAGAGTTGTGCTATGAGGCGCGTGTGAGATGCGCGTCTCGGCAACGGGTTCTCTTAAAGGGCCAGCAGCGAATAAAGCGTTCTGTCAGTAAAGTTAAAAGAACATTAGGGAAATTAGAAAATTACTCACTGATCTTGACTAAAGAACTTTTGTAGCTTTAATAAGGATTATTCTATATATAATTTATGATTCATGCAGCGCAGACTGTTTGATAACTTTATTCAATTTCTGTACCTGTTAAGACAGGAAGGGCACAGGTAAATATGTTTTTTATTATGGGTTTATGTGGCGATTGTTTGAAGTTCACTTAATTTAAAAGCTGTTATATTTTTTTTTTTAAGCCTAATAATTTTTTTAAAAGTTGATAGCTTTCAATTGTAATGATGGAATCACTGTAATGTTGGTTTGGTTGATGGTTTATTGATCATTATAGGTGTTATCAATCATTTATTGTTGTTGTTGTTTTTAGTTTGAGTTGAGAAATAAACTTTAATCTGTGTGAGCATTTTACTTTAGAACCAAGCAAGTTGGACTCATGAAACCATTTTATTATATCGGAGTCGCAAATCGCAATTGCAATATTGGCTCAATAATGGCAATATGACATTTTTCCCAAATCGTGCAGCCCTACTAAGCATAGATTATAGATATCATCCCTTCGCTATGTTCTTTTCAATGTGAAGCGTTGCGTGCTGTGACTTGGTGTTGCTTCAAGTGCATCGTTCTGCACACGGGATGCGCATGATCGCTTATAATACTTTGGGGAGACAAGGGGGCGTGGCCTAAGGGAATATCACCCGTGGGCCACGCCCCATGGGCCTGCCCCCACAGCTTGAAAAAATCCTAGAGGAAACACTGGTATATATTAAAAAAAATCTTAATATGCGTTAAAATAACATTTATTGGGGTTTCTTCAAAATTGCATGTTTTTACAGTAACTGGGTGATGACGTCATAAGAGGGAGTGCATTAATGCACTCACTCTGTGTGTTCGAGTTGGGGGAGAATAAAACGATTCGTGGTACTCCCTTCAAACTAGAAATATCTATGAATTAAACATAGGAACTATTATGGTAGCGCACTTTGCGCACAGTCATGCCAAACCATGCATGACTAAATTAGCCTGCTTGTTATAAATGTGTATATTGTTATGTATGTTATATCTGTGGTTGCGGCAAGTAGGCTAACCTGAAAGTATTTGGAGGTACAGAAAAAATACTCTTTTTGCGGACGGGAGCGAGACCAAACATAAATGTTGCGGGAGGGAGAAAGTAACATAGAAAGTAGTTGAGAACATCAGTTATAATAATGACCCATGTATTAAAAAATGGTCGGGTTTAAATCGGGGTTCGGGCTCATAATTACACTTAATGTGTCGGGCTGGGCTTGGCTCGTGCTCGGTTAGGGTCGGGCTTGCATAACCAAGATCTAACGCAGGTATGCTAACACTGACAGGCACGAATCAGTCATTTGTCATTTGAGCCTCTCCCCCATTTTTGATGTCATCCCGCACAAACACAATAGCTAAAGGTATAGCGGAGGATTTTCTTTTTCCGGGTGGGTAGTCTATACTATTGGTCCACCTAATCGTCAACCATTCTGGTGATATGTTTACGTAAGGCCGTCGTACATGCTCGTCCCTATGTAGTTTTCGCTTTCAGGTGCATTATGTGTGATGAGTTACGGTTTCAGCCACTCCTTTGAAAATGGCTGAGGTTCGAAAGAGAAAAAATGTATACAAAGTGTATGAAAAGAAGAGAAAGGCCACAGAATTTAGAAACAAGACCAGGGTGATTTTGGGTGAATATTTCACACGCTGGCGTGCGCTAAAAGCACAGGTCGGGCTTCCCACTGATGCCGCAGTTGCGAAGATTCGACTAGATAGGTAAATTTTGTCATGCTATTTGGAGATGTTGCGCATGTGCATTTTTAAAAAAAAATTGGAGAGGGCGGGTCTTCTCTAAAATTCGGAAAGATCCTTTAACCATTTTTGCTAGTTAGGTCTCCAATATAACTGGAAGCCTACTTGCCATTTAACGGTAACTCTAGGCGTGGAGCATAGACCAGGCATAGACAGTAAAAGCCTGGAGTCCCTTTAATGACGTCACGCCCAGCCTAGTGGAAGGAAAGGGGGCGTGCTTAAAACCACTGTAAAATGTATAAACTTTTCATATTATATGCAGCATTTTGGTATAAAAAACATTAAAAAAAACAATTGTGGGCGGTTCTTATCTTTATGTTTAGTAAGCACATTGCATTATCTTTTTGAAAAGATTAACCTGCAATTTACACTTCAACTGCTAAATCAAATCCATCAGTCCGAACCATGAAAGAAAAGTTCCTCCCATGTGCATGCATGACTGGACTGCTAAAAACAGAATACTGACAAATGTTGTGGTGCACTTGCACAGACACACACACACGCCATGATGACTCACTGTCAGGCAGCTATTGTGGAGCTATAATTGTCTTTACCTGTCCATTTTTAGCTTCTGCAGCAGATTATGTAACTGCCGAGAGAAAAGGAAAAGAGAGGAGGAGGACAGAGAGAGAAAGGAATGGAATGCTAATTGAAGGGTAGAATTCATTGCAATGTTAAGCACATGGATTCAATGGTGAAGCTGGGCTTGTTTATGCACCTAAATTGTAAATGTTTTTACATTCTCATGCATTCAGGTAGCCTAGAAATCTAGACTCACCCTCCTAGCGGCAGCAAAATTATTTTGCGGCCAGTGTGGCCTAGCAACTCTCCGTTGACTTTCGAATTGGAAAAACCAAACTCTGGTCCGGCCAAACATATTGTGCATAGAGTTGGTGGGTGGGCTAAAAACAATGAAGGCAGAGTTATGACAGATGACATAGCTCACTCCCCCAACAGGGGCAAGAAGGGTCTTTGGTTACCATAACTACGATCCGATAAGTTGTGAAAATTGTGATCATGTGGTCCAGACAGAGAAGACAGAAACGGACTTTAAAACAAACTTTGCTACATTAATCATGGATAAACTGATCTATAAATGAACATGCAGCCCAGAAAATTGTGTGAAGTATTTACTGTTTTGTGTAGTCTTTTAATTCTATTAATTTTTATTTTTGATACTGTACATTTTATGATAGAACCAACATTCATTGTAACCTCACCTTGGTAGGGGTATACATTAGATGTAGGGTTTTAAAGTAATTTTTTTAAATTAAAAGAACATTTTTAATTACTCGCACTCGCGTCTCGCCTCTCTCTGCCATTGTATGCTACCACGACAAAGCACATACTCGACAAATGACGTCAGAAAAGCATCAGTACATTATAACGTCGCTGTCCGATGAAAACCGCGTATGTCCATTTTGCCGATTTTGAGATTTTTTGACGGATAGAATGTCCAGGTTCATTTCCGTATACAGCATGCTTCACATTGTCTAAATGACCAATGAAAAGTTGTGAAATCATGTCATCTGATTTCCATGTATACCCATTTGCTGTCAAAGCTGTCAATCACACAGCGTATCTTAACTCCATCCAGTCTGATAATGCCTAGTTCACACTACATGATTTTAAAATGTCGGGCTGAACTGTGCAGTTCACACTAAATTACTTGCTCTCAGTGAAATCATGAGTGTTCAAGTTGTTTAGCTGTTCACACCACACAACACAACGTGATTGATCCACAACAGGACGTAACTCACTACACGAGTTAACAACGCACTACACAGAGATACAACCACGATCGGATGATAAGAGCATATCATTTGTGACTCAATGAGAGCTGTTTCAGTACTATAGTACGGTCTAAATCCTGAAAATAATCAAACAAATAACGAGTTGACAACAACACGATTCTATCTGGTCTAGAAACCATGTTTTGTCACGAAAAACCACGCAATAAAACGAACCAGAAATGACGCGAAACTGCAGAGAAGAACACAACACGCGAATATGGACGTCAGACAGAAACTAGTGCTGCACACTGTTTGCTCGACGATCTGCTCTGAGAAAAAAAAATGCAAAAAAGAAAAAGTAAGATTTACCTGGTGTCCTCAACCCATGCGTTGCTATGATTGGCTGTACTCATGACATCACTGAGATTGAGTCGCGCGACTGCTCGAGATATCTAGCATGCTAGATATTTTTCTGAGCTCGGTGACCTGTCTGCGAGGTGTCTGCGAGCTGTCTTTGATGCGTTGTTGGCTCTTTCACACTATCGGATTGGCGAGCGTTAATCGTCCGCTAATCGCCCGCGATTTGCACGCGATAACACCCTGACTTGTCGGCGACTCAACGATTTGCAAATCGGGCTTAAATCGGGCTTAAAATCACGTAGTGTGAACTAGGCTTAAGCATTTTCACCTTTAAAGTCTATTCAAGTGCAGTATATTTTGTAAGCCATGTTGGTAGATAAGCACCTAGAATTTCCTTTTGTTGAAAGCCCAGATAAACAACGCATTCTCACCCCAAGGCGTCACCTTTGACCATGCTTCAATATTTGACGTTTTAGGCGCCCTTTAGCGTCACTTACATGACGCGATCCTACGGTGTCATCTAACTGACGCTAAAGGAAAGCGTCAGTTAGAGGACGCGGTTAGGTTTAGGTGTGGGGTGGGGGTAGGGTACACGCGATCCTAGGGCGTCATCTTACTGACGCTAAAGGGCGCCTAAAGCGTCAGATATTGAAGCATGTACAAATGCTTCCCAAGGCGTCAGTTAAGTGACGCCTTGGGGGTGAGAATGGGCTGAGATAAAAGTAAAAAGCTACTATTACGTTTAGATCCATGTCCGAGGCAGTTCGATTTCACTAACGCCTTTCATTTATATATATACGACTTTATTCTTGAAATGTTTTGACTTTAATCTCGTAATATTACAATTCCTTTTTTTACATTGTGGTTTAGGGCTTCCGTAATTTCTCGACAATTTTTAAGGAATGCAACATTTTAGTAACATTGTGTTTAAAACTAGCTACTTGTGAGGTTGAACAACTATGAGTTCTCACAGCAGAAACAAACAAAAAAGGTATTTTTCTTTGATGCTTTAAAAAAACGTTTTGGACATATGGGAGTACTATATTTATGGAAAGTTGCTTATCAGTCCAGATAGCTCTCCAAGCAAAATGCTTCCATGTTTTCTAATTAGATCAACCAGTGTATGGAGCCAAGAAAGAAACGTCTCAAGTCTTCAGCTGTTGTAGTGTGGGCACATGTGTTGAAACTATCGCCCCAGTGCTGGTTCCAGGATCCAAAGAGACAGATCACTGCCTGAAGAAAGTGATGTCACATACCTGTGCAGGGTCTCGAGTAGATAGTGGCAAACACAAAGGCACACATAACAACACAGACTACAGCTTACCATGCAGTGAATCCAGTCCTTATCACTACCTGCAGGCACAGGGCTGAGAGATGGAGAGGAGGAGACAAAGAGAGAAACATAGACAGGAAAGAGGTATAAATGACAGTCAGCAAAACAGGAATTGGAAAAAGCTAGTTTGACTTTAAGCAGAAGCCATGTCAACAGACTCAAAGCATTTCATCTCGTCAGAGAGAAAGAGCAGAACGGAAGAAGGTTAGAAACACAAAGAATGCAAATGTGGCATTCATGAGCTTCATTTTTGCTTAAGTTTTTTTTTTTTTTACAGCAGAAGTTTTCACAAAAAAAATTGAATCTGTTTTTAGTAGACAGTACTGCCCACCTACTTAGACTAAAACCATACATATTTTAGTGTACTTGTTTCTGTCACGGTATGTGGCAGATATGAAGCTAGTGATGGGATGGTTGATGCCGGGGCTCCAATGCTCTGACACAGTTTTCAAAGCACTATTGTATCACACACTGTACTGAAGCTTGTATCGACATGACCACGTCAAATACAACTACATGATTGATGACAATTGATGACATTTGAAGGAAACTTGATGGAAATGGAAATGGGGAAGTGATTATGGAGGGGGCATTATTTAAATGATTTAAAGTGCACCTATTACGGCATTTAAAATGTTCCTAATATTGTTCCGGGAGTCCACAACAACAGTTTTACATGAATGCAATGACAAAAAACACTTTTGTTGTCTTATAATATGCATTTATTTATACCTGATTTACTCACCGACTCCCAAATGATTCGTACAATGACTCATTTTTCCAAACCACTCCTTTGCGTGACGCTAATCGGCGGTGATTGGTCAGATGACCCAGTCAGATATAGTTTGTTAGCCCAACACATAAACATATTGATAAAGCACTGCAGTACTACAAGACACTCTATTATTTATGACAACTCCAATAACAGCGACAAACATTTCACATATTTAAAAAACTTGACATTGGAGACCTAGAGGCTGCGCTGAGCATAACTTACACACACACACACACATACTTATTGCGCCTTCCCTCCTCACGCCCCGAGGCTACAAAACCCATAAAAGCAACAATTATTAATAATACTTACAGGTTGTGATTCGGAGGAGGAAGCTGATCCATATATGACTGGGTACTGAGACCTCCTTTGGGAACAACCGGCTTGCGAATCCACATTTGAATGAATTTATGTTTTTGAATGATTCGTCATTAAAATGATGAGAACACAATCGGTTTATACTGTTGTGGTATCGTTGCAAATATGAACTCTAACAACCAATTTTTCACATGCTCGTCCCTGGTAAATGAATACAAAGTGGCTGAACTATCTTTGCATTGTAGAACACAGCGTCTTCTTGACATGATGCTATTCAGCTGAAGTATTTGTGTTCTAGACTTCAACACTTCCGTCTGCGCGCGCAGTAACTGGGCGTGGCCAATATGCTTATGTTTTGTATCTACATCATTACGAAACATCTAATGATTTGTTTCAAAAACAATTCATTTCATAGACTCAGAGTCGACTCTCAATTTTGATAGACAATAACTTTATATGTGGTGCACTTTCAGATATAAATCTTTGCAGGATGTTTTCATTCCCTTAGAGCTATATTCCACACCACATGAACAGTCATTTTCAAAAATCCATGATAGGGGCTCTTTAACACTTCACTTCCGTAGAACATAATTTCTTCTTTTTTTTTTAAACAGAAAACCCAAAATATTTTTTTTCAATTACTATAATTATGATTACATACTTGTATATTTTATATTATTGATCAATATATGAATCTGTTGGCCAAGCTACAAATGAAACTGTGGTTGTGGTCTCATTGGCACAAATTAATTTAGATGAAATTAGATAGAACTGTATGGATCCCACACTCGTCTGTCACGGACTTACAAATCTTTGTTTGGTCAAATGCTTTTTCTGCTCTGCTGTGATTTGTTATATATGTTGGAGAAAACAAGGGTGACACCAGATGTCACTGATATGCATTGTGTTAAAAGATTTGAGTAATGAATATTTTTTGCACAGTTTGATGAAAGCTCAAGTGCTTCAGAAAGCCTTGGATATTCATGTTTACCACTACCAGTATTGTGCCTGTTATGTGCTATTCACTTTTACACTGATGCTAAAATATGTTACTTTGTACAATCTTCATATCACAGTCCTGCACAGATGGCAGAAAATGTACTCACATTTGCTGTCCTGCGGCAATACAAGAGAGCAGTTGCATTTTAGACCAAACATATGGTGACTGAGTGTGACCTGGACGCATCAGTGATCGTGAGATATTTTGCTAAACAATATTATCCTGTTTGAAAAATTGCGCGATAACTTTATTTATTTTTTTTTACATCTGTATCATCTCGACGAGCTTTTGTGAGGTTTCACGCATGCGCAGTAAGGTGAATTTAGAAGTTTCTCATCCACACTGAATACGTCGGAAAACGCCTGAAAACGCTAGTGTGGACGCTGAGCGTTTTTAAACGAAAACGGCGTTTTCAAATGTATCCGGATTAATCTGAACGTAGCCTGAGGGCTTAAATACAAAGAGCAAACAAAGAGAGAGAGAGAGAGAGAGAGAGAGAGAGAGAGAGAGAGAGAGAGAGAGAGAGAGAGAGAGAGAGAGATTTGTTGTCATTTATTTCACACTGTTCCTCATTTTTCACTGTTCTTACAGTATTTTTCTGAAGATAAGGTGCTTCCAACTGGTTTGGCAAAATTCAGACATACTGTTATTTTTTTGCACTGGTAAAACTTGCGAAAACTGAGCAGCAGATTGTGAAATAGAGGTTTACATCCTGAGTTCAAGCTCAGTTCAGTGTGTATTTGTAACAGAACATATTTTAAATGCGGTGGGAAGTCACCTCCCACTCTAGACACCTTTTTGAATTGTGCCTTGCGCACCGACACACTGACTGCAGCATTTCTGCCGAACAGCTCTTCTTGTTCTCAAAGCACTTGAACTTTTCTGGTCACACTGTTTAGTTCAGTTTATTTTCTAATAAAGCACATTTCTACTGCCCAAAAAATGCTGTACAAAAATTAACAAAGAATACAAACACAAAAACTTAAAAGATTAATATTGACCAAGAAAATAGAAATCACATGGTGCTGTCAATTATGTGTATTTGGTAGGGGTGGAATGATACGTTATATAGGGATATCGCAATGTAAAAATATGACGATATGTATTGTTGATGTAATAATTCACCCCAAAATTATTTTTGTTTATGTGTGGTCTGAGTTGCTTTATCCCTGATGGACAGGAGGATTGATAGGTGGTGAAAATTGAGCTTTAGTAAGGTAGGATCTAGACGTAGACGTTGAAACAGTCCCCCGGCCCTTAACCCACTTAAGCACGAGCGTCAGTTTGAAAATTGCTGGGTACAGAGACACATTCGGCAGTGTTCTTCTGCTCAACCCATAAATAAATGCATCGATCTGCTAATATTTATTTGAGTATTTCAATGGTCTAGTGGTAGATCTTTTGCCAAGAGTGTCAGAGCACTGCATAGCGTAGTGTAACGTAACAGTCAAAATATTGTGTGCACCTTCCCTCCAGCAACACCTGTCACCTGAAGAAAGGTTCCTACCAATATTCAGTAATCAATTACCCAAAGAGAGACCCCTAATGGACACACAAGGCATAACTTCATTGATGCTTTCTGAGTCTGATTCTGGCTCAAACTGATACGGCAGTATTGACACCATTATTTACATTTGACCGGAGCACATGCAACTTTCGCCCGTAAAGGTAATAGGCGTGAAGTTTCCGGACAACGTGCACTACAGTTTAGCCAATTACAACAAACAGGCCCAACGAGCCAATTTGAGCCTATTGCCTGTTTCTGAGGGAGTGGTCATAGAATTAGGATGTCAACAGGCCGTTCAAATGACAGAGGAGAAAGTGGCTTACAATAAAGGTGAATTTTATGAAAATTAAGGCTTAAAAAAAAAACACAGAAGAGATGTTATATTGCACCCCATGAACACAATCGTGCAAAGAAAAAATAAAGCAGCAAACCACCCCTTTAAAACGTTGTCAATTATACATTTCCCCGTTCCATCTGGCTGATACGGATTATGACCCACGGTGGCATAGGTGAGCCTATAACACCCATAAATGTGGCACTTGTGCTCTGAACCATATTGAAAAAGAGTGTTCTCACACTACAGGCGGTGACCGTGTCGAGCGGTGCATTGGTTGCAAACAAACCCGAGCTGGTCATTATCTTTGTGAGTCATGGCTATAACCATAAATTGGTTACACCTCTGGACTACAGAGGGGTATGTGATCCTCTAACACCATGCACTGCTAGGTGCTAATCTTCAAAAATAATAGCAGCCTGTGAGTTGGTGTCAGGCCAAGTGTGAAGTCTTGCAGTCAAACTCTCATTAGAGCTGCTGAGGTGAACGTTGCGGCTTTTGTTGATGTTTTTAACAGCCCTTTTTGTACTGTAAGGGCTATTGTTAGACCTGTTTGTTGTAGAGGTTGCCTGTTGCTTATAAGCAAGAGCTCTCAGAATTAGCAGGCAGGCCAGCCTGATCAATTTTCATTCAGTCATTTCAAATTGATTGTGTATTTGCGTAGGAAATCAAAAGCATTTGGCTCCAACTAGCTGGCAGTGACGCAAAGAGTGCAATTACCTGGGGAAATAAATGATTGTCATTAGGTAATGCTACATTATGATTGTGTTAGATAGATCCTTCAGTTGACAGCTTTCTAAGTTGCTATGTTGGGTAAATTAAATATTGAATTGTCAGATCTCTATTCCTTCTCCCCACAATGTATTTTGTGATGGAATAGTACTTGCACAACATTTGCTTTATCTTGATATTATTATTGAGTGATGTGGCATTTGGAAGCTAAAACAGACGTTGATTGATGCAGGTGAAATGTCTTTGTTTGTGTTTACAGCTCTTAAGTTTAGGCAAATTTCAAAAACTTTTAAGGTGCCCCTGACATGTTTTCAAACTTTTATCACTTTGAATTATATTTTCTTCCCACAAAGGTTTTTGCTTAGCGGCTACAAGTGTGTACGTGTATCGAGTGTCTGTGTGGTGTGGGTGTGCAGTTTTTGCCCTCTGCGCAGTTGCTCTTTGAAGCTCTGCAGCTTTAAGGCTCCTATCAAAAGCCATCATTATGACCATCCCTGTGACAGTGAAGGAGACTTCTTCTCTGACCCAACCCTCTTATTATTGTGTGTGTGTGTCATGCAGGTGGATTGTATGTTCTACTTTATAGTACAAGGAAAATCTCAATGTGTGCTATTATGGATGCATATAAACTGGTACCATGATGGCTATCCTCCAATATTAGAGTATTTATATATTAATTATTATTTACTACTTAATATTTGTAGTGGTTCAAGCGTGTAGCGCTGAAACCCTATATTGTTTTTTTTTTCCATGATCCAGCATTCTCCATCTAAAACTGATTGGACAGACCATACCGTAAGTCGTCGAGACTTGAAACTTTGTGGGCTGGTAGAACTCACACCGCCTACAATATAACCAAAGGCACACCCCGAAAGGCCTGAGGAAATGATGAAATGTCTCATAACTCCTAAACCGTAAGGCATATGCTCAAGTTTCTAATATTGTTGTAATCCTTGGCTCAAGGCAGACCAAATGCGGTCACCCTGGGAAAAATGTAATAAGGTAATTTGGGTTTTCCCAAAACTTACGAGGTTTTTGCCCCGACCGGAACCAAACCAGTGCGACAAGATTCTCTGGAGTCTGATTGTCAATAGTTATCAAAAAAAGTGGAAATGTCGACCAAAACATTTGAAGTGGGAGGAGCCACTTTTACAAAATTGGCTTTAACTTGTGAACGGGGCGATGTCAAACTTAGCATACCTTTGTGAGAGCTCATTCTGTGGTCGCGTGAAAAAAGACGTGGCGACTAGCCACTAGCCACTTGGTGGCCCTATAACTGTTAAAGGAGAACTCCGGCGAAAAATGAACCATAGATTTTGGAAAAGCGTTCTCGGATCTCCAAACCCCCAGTCCATGTCCCTAAATTTTCTCTGTGTGTAAGTTATTGTTAATAACTAACTTTTTTTGTTTCGCAGGAGAACTTGTGGCTGGACAGTGTATCTCTGCTTATCAAAGATTCATTTGAAGGAGAGATGCTGATGATTGACAACCTCTCTGGTTCTGTCTTCCATCATTACTCCTCTCCACCTCTTTGCAAAGACTGCAGGACTCATCCGCAAGAGGTACGGCTTCACACTGGAGATTTGTCAGTGTTTGTTGCAAATGCAAATGCACATGTCAGTATTTTTTAACATTTTCACAAAATTAATTTCATGTGTTATTTTTCAAATTTCATTGTGTTATTTTACATTTGCAGAAGCAATGCTTCTGTCACTTGTTTCTACTTCTTCTTCGGCTGTGTTTTGATCCGGCGATTCTGTCATCTTTCAGAAGATGCACAGTCGCGCCCCCTTACCATATAACATTGAAAACATGAGCCATGTTTCCAGGGAAGGACCTTTCCCCTGGAACTAGGGACTTTGGGGTGGTTCTCTGTGTGTTTTAAACGGCATGGATCAGGGTCTAAATTATGTTCCGGGTAAAAATGTCCCCCTCGGAAAGTCCCTGCTTGCGAGGTAGTGACTTTTCAGTTTTCAGTTACTTTTAGTACTTTCAGAGGTGGGACAGAGGCACTGAACATGCTGATTGGTTGAGTTTATGCATCATTTTGATTGTTTTCATCCACTCAGCAATTTATTTAAACCATTTTTAAAAGTCTGTTCCCGTGCATGCAGTTAGTGGTTTACTATTCGAATCAACAATAGGGTTTAAAGAAATTCGTCCGATGGACTGACGATGTCCTACGTCACTGAACTTTGCCAAGTTTTCATGGTACTTTAGACCACAATGGAAGTGCTATGGAAACATGGCTATTGCCAGAATTTTTTGTCAATAATGGGGAAGCGTTGTGTCCTAAATTATGGAAAAGTCTGTCAATGTCAGGGAAAGAGTTAGCAAGAGAAAGCAAAGTTTGAATGTTGGTTTCACCAAACATTTGAAATTAATTTATAAAAGTCTTTAAGGTTTACACATTCGATGGGTGGATGGATGTATTTACGTGTACTACAGTACATATTTAATGCACACACACAAAGTCTCCCAATACTTGTGTCCCATCACAGTGACAGACAGGATATGGGTGGTTCAGAAAAGAACTATTTCAATGGGTAACCTCCACAGCTGTCATTCCGCCATTCTGTCAGGCTGCCAACAATGTCAGTCCATCAGTCTGTTTCCATCACCTTTTCTGCTCTCCATACATCTGTGATTTGCAAGCTCTTCTCTCTCACTCACTTAGAGGTTTGACTCTAAACATCTCTTTTCTTGAATTACCCAAATTTCTTCTTTGAAAAATCCTTACATTTTCAGACATGAACCACATCAATTCAAGGTCTCTTTTGGGAGTTTTATTACTCAAAATTCACCACAATGTGAAAACTCTGTCTATTTGCCTGGTACAGAAGTTCAAATACTATGAAAGGATTTGAAGGATGAAATCCCTTCTCAATTCTCATTGCAATAAATTCTGGTCCACAGCAGATCCACATGGCTGAACTGGAGCAGGCGTCTCTGAGGTCAGAGCAGCTTTCAGATAAGTCATCCTCACCAGCACTGCCTGATGACCTCAGCCTGGATGAGCAGAGCGTGTACCAGATGACTGCCAAGGAGGGCAAGGTGAACTTTCTCTCAAAAAGATTATTTTGTCACAATGCTTCACCCCCTTAATTATCTCAATATCCACACTTACAATTTAAAATATTAAAATCTTTTTAAGAAGGGATGCACTGTTATTAGATTCTTGCTAATATCCTAAAGCCACTAATTATTTTCATGTTATGGCCAATAACTGATAATGGTTAATATTAAAATGTTGCACTATTTTGTCTAAATAAACCAAAAAATGTTATTAAATTATTTGTGGTTTATATATTACTGCTGCCAATCGATTAAAAAAGTAAAATTTTTAAATTCAAACTGATGTCTCCGTGAAAATTACTTTATTTTTAAAAAATAATAAAACCTACCCCCCCCCCCCCCTTTTTTTATTATAGCTATTCAACCTTTATTAGGCTTCAAAAAAAATTAATTTACATGAACTTAAAACAATCCTCACATAAACCCATAATAAATGTCATATTTACCTGTGCCCTTCCTAACTGTCTAACAGGTTGGAAATATACGCTACAGAAATTGAATAAAGTTATCAAACACAAATAAGAAAAAGAGGCTACAATTGGCAAGAGTTGGACAGTTGAAGACTGGAAAAATGTTGCCTGGTCTGATGAGTCTTGATTTCTGTGGAGACATTCAAATGGTTGAGTCAGGATTTGGTGTTAACAGAATAAAAACATGGATCCATCCTGCCTTGTTACCACTTTGCAGGCTGGTGGTGGTGGTGGTGTAATGGGATGCTTTCTTGGTACACTTCATGCCCATTAGTGCCAATTGGGCATCGTTTAAATGCCACAGCCTACCGGAGCATTGTTTCTGACCATGTCCATCCCTTTATGGCCACCATGTACCCATCCTCTGATGGCTACTTCCAGCAGGATAATGCACCATGTCACAAAGCTTCAATCATTTGAAATTGGTTTCTTGAACATGACAATGAGTTCACTGTACTAAAATGGCCCCCACAGTCACCAGATATCAACTCAATAGAGCGTCTTTGGGGTGTGGTGGAATGGGAGCTTTGTGCCCTGGATGTGCATCTCACAAATCTCCATCAACTGCAAGATGCTATATGGGCCAACATTTCTAAAGAATGCTTTCAGCACTTCAATATCAATACCATGTAGAATTAAGGCAGTTCTGAAGGTGAAAGGGGGTTAAACACAGTATTATGGTGTTTCTAATAATCCTTTTTAAGTGAGTTTATATACTATATATATGGTATTTACATTGTTCATATTCCCCAGAGCATCAATCATATAATCATATATATCTGGTCCAAGCTGGTTGTTAAAAAAAGGGGTCCTACTTTATATTAAGTGGCTTTCAGTACTATGTACTTACATTGAAATTAATAATTTGATACAATGGACATATTGTGTACATACATGTTATTACATTGTACTTATATTTTAAAAATACCACCATGTAATTACAGCTATAATGAAATTTTGTAATTATACAGTTAACCCTCCCCTCACACCTTAACCTACCCTTAAACCGACCCATACCACCACACTTGTCCCTAACCTTACCTGTTTCACACCTCAATAGCAGCAAAAGTGTTTTACAATACAACAGGAACACAATAATACATTATACTTATTGTTCGATGTAAGTACATAGTACTTAAAGCCACTTAATATAAAGTGGGACCGAAAAAGGCTTTATTTTGATGCTCCCAAAAATGAACTACCTCTATCTGATTGATATACAACTGCTGCAATCCATTGCATCCTAAACTATGATCCTTTAATTGAATATAATCATTTAGAATGACCAGACTCGCACTAATTGGATTGAAGTAATCAAATAACTATAAGCTCTTAGTCTAAATCCTCATGGGGCATGTAGCTCTGCTGCAAAACCAGCAGAGTTTTTCTACAGACTTTAAACATCTCTATCTATTTGTTAGAGAAACACCGTACAGGACAATGTGTGGGGCAGATGGCTCAGGTGATCCAGCAGTGCCTAATCTCTCCTTAAAGTAGTGGTTCACTTTCAAATGAATTAGCCAATGATTTACTCACCCTCAAAGCCATAGTAGGTGTGTATGACTTTCTTCTTTCAGACAAATACATTCAGAGTTATATTAAAAAATATCCTGGCTCTTCCAAGTTTTATAATGGCAGTGAATGGCAACCAACTGATTAAAGCTCAAAAACATGCATTCATCCGTCATAAAACATGGTGTTAATAAAGGCCTTCTGAAGCAAAACTATGAGTTTGTGTAAAAAAAACAAAAAACAATATATATATATATATATATATATATATATTTAAAACTTTATAAAGTAAAATAACTAGATTGTGGTCAAATGAATATACAGAATCCATTTAAGTGTAAGCGCAACTTATGCGAGTAATGCGGCGTACTGCTGATAGTTGTTAGTGGCTACACCATGACGCACTACACTACTTCTGACGGCATGAGTTGTGTAAGTTGCGCATTAGGGGCAAGTAGACTGCTTTGCTCGTTTGGTCGGAAGCTAGAATTTTACGTTGTAACGTGTTAAATGTGAATATTTTTCTTACACAAACTCATCGTTTTGCTTCAGAAGGCCTTTATTAACCCACAGGAGCCATTTGGAGTTTGTTTATGACGGATGGATGCACGTTTTTGAGCTTAAATCTGTTGGTTGCCATCCACTGCCATTATAAAGCTTAAAAGAGCCAGGATATGTTTTAACATAACTCAGATTGTATTCGTCTGAAACAAGAAAGCCATATACACCTAGAATGGCTTGAGGGTGAGTAAATCATGGGCTAGTTTTCATTTTAAAGTGAGCTAATCCTTTAATCTCTTTTACTGTTATAGAGAGAAGCCCTGGATACAGAGAAACTAAAAGAGTTTAGTTTACCATGAAAGCAAGATGTTAGCATATAAGAGTCCAAAAGCCTCCCAGGATACTGAAAGCTCATGCTAATGTTTTTGCTCAGGAAAGAGGCTGTGATGAATGTGTAACTTCAGAAGAACCAGGAGGGAGAGGTCACAGCAGGTTACGGCGACCCTCTCGGGTTCACAGCTCCGGGGCAGAGGATGGGTCAGAAACGCATGGAGGCGGTTCTCAAAGTCCACATCACAACACACCTGCTCGTCATAGCATAGGTAATGCTGCACCTTCACAGTACTGCAGGAGTAATACTGGAGAAAAAAGCAAGAAAACTGTTGTGCTTTTGTTTCTTTCTGCTATGCTGAGAGTTTTAATTAAACACCTAAAAAAGTTGACCTAACTTAAAGGATTAGAGTCAATTTATTAACTCACATAGCAGCTACTTGTGTTGATCTAATGAACTTAAAAATTCTTGTCAACGCAACTAAAGGTTGTTTAGCATTTACCAATGCAAGGAGCTACAAACCTCATTCTTTCATCAATGTGTATGATTTTCAAAGCCCACTATATTAGTGCGAAAAAATTGTTCTTTTGAACAGGTTCTTTTTAGTCACTGTCTGAACCAGTTTACCAAATTGGACTGAACCTTCTGAAACAGTCTGCAGCACAAGTCAGCACAGATCTACAAGTTACTCAATCAAAACTCACTTTCAGATGTGTCTGACAGTCACTCCATCTCAAAATGAACCAATGATTCTAGGATGATGTTTTTTGCCTACTCATTCAGTGTTGTAGTTCAACAGTACACTGAACTGAGAACTGTTTTCAGGCATGTCGGACATGCTAAGAACTGTCTGCCAAGGGTTTCATAAAGAGTGCAAAATGTATGTTTCTGATGTCTTTTGCTAAAAAACTTAAAGAATAACACATAAAAAATATTGGAAAAATAACAGAGATACGATGCAGTAGTTCTCGAATCAACAGCCAGCAGTATACTGATAGCAGTTCTTTCTCGAGTCAAGAGTCAGCTAATGGTTTCAATCATTATTGGGTGCTTTAATAGAACTGAGTATTCTTGACATTGTTGTGTGATTTATTCATTTTAATTCTACATCTATAAATTCAAACTCAAATTACCCTTCTGCATCCTTTTTGCTACCTCAATTTAATTTCAATTAAAATTCAGTAATTGAATTTGTCTGCAGGTGGAGTTCCATGTAGCAGCAGTAATCAAGAGTACCCAGAGGTTTCTGAAGGTTCAAGTCGCTCTAACACTCTTATTCGTCTCCCAGCTGAATTCTTCCACCCAGCTGCCGCAGTCCTCCCTGCACCCTCGAGAGGCCGACTGGGACACAAACCAAGAGGGCTCCGTCTAACTTCCCCAGCCTCATGGGCATCTCTACGCTCTCCTGGAGCAAACACCAGGCTTCTCACCACACAGGTATGTACTAAGTGTTTAAATTGGGGGAGGCTAAGGGGGCTCCAGGACCTCCTATAAGTCCCCAAGAAAAAATCTGGGGGGCCCCTGGTGTTTCATTGAAACTAGAATACTAGAAACATAAAAACACAAATTGTTAGTTATTTTGTCTTGGGTGTTTGCCCATTAAGTTGAATCCAAAATTCAAGGTGTGGTATAGTTAAGACAAGTTAAGGCACTATTTTTATGAGGGCAAGCCACCAAGAGCTTTGACAGAATTTGAACACTGTATGGGCTATGTCAATTCTATGCTAAAATATTTGACCCTTCTGTCCTCAGTATCCATCTCACAGTGACTCCTCCCTGGCTACGGGCAGCTCAGAGGGCAGTCTACCGACCACCATGGAAGAAGGGCTCAGTTTCATCTTATCCACCCCCCAGCCCCTGCTGGACACCCTCCTCGACGAGCGCGCTAGTTTTTCCACAGAGACCCTGAGACCCAGTCCTCCAGCCGCCCAGAACCTCCAACCAACGAGGGGGCACCAGCGCAGCAAGAGCAACTGTGAAAAGAACATCCGTGCAGGAAGCACTCAGCAAGGCTCTGATGGGGATGTGGGGATGGTACGGTGCGGCTTTAACCAGACATGTGACAGCCAGCAGCTCTCGGAGTCACCGAGCAGCCTGTCGCTCACGTCACTGTTTCTGCCGAGCTCTCTAGCGCCCCCATCTGTGAAAAAGTGCAACAGCACGGGCAGCTTAGACCAGGGAACTCTCACAGCCCAAGAAAATATGTTTTCAAAAGAGCCACTGGGTAATATCGCAAGTCCCTGGAAAGAAAGGAAGGAAGGAGGAAGAGAGAGGCAGTTGCAGGCAGCACATGGAAAAGACGCAGAAAGTACAAGCCAAATAACAATCGTAGGCTCTAGAAAAAATAGATGAAACTCTACCTGGAGTTAGTCCTTTCTAAAGCCCACTACTCGATCTCTGTTTTTTTTTCAGGGAGCAGTTTGACATGTGGCATTCCATCTCAAAAGTCTTTCTCTCTCTAACTCCCTGTTTTCATTTGTGACCTGTTACCATTTTGTATTTGCTCGTGGTAATCGTCCGACAGGACTGTAGAGAAACTGGATGGAGAGACTTGAGAGAAGCAGTTTGGCCCCTCAGTGCATGACTAGGGAGAAAGCTCAATCAGCTGCCTGAAGGATCAGGTCAGGAAACAACGTACTGTAATGCCAAATGCTGGAATGCTAGGAGTTTTCTTCAAATACAAAAGTATATATAGAGAAACTGAAAAGATACCGTAAAGGATATTTCTTCTCTAAAAGAGGGTATGCTGTGTTTAAAGATTTAATGCAGTTAAGTATACTTTTTCAGTATACATACTTTTTACAGGTTATCTTTTCATTTATCATTCTGTTTGTCTGTATTCTAAATATTTAAGGATATCGGAAATTATTCCACCGTCGGCCTGAAGCAAAGCTTTCGTTTTCGGGGAGGGACCAAACTAAATGAAAGGAAGTCAGACTGTCAATCTGTCTGTCATTTTATTTATTTATTTATTTTAGTTATTAAAATTTGTTTAAATTATTGTTTGTATATTTATTTAAAGGGCAAATATAGAAATATATCTCCTACCTTTTGCATTAGGAGATGAAAAAAAAAATATGGACACAAGGACAAAGAACAGCCCTCTGCATGACGGAGTCTCTTTACAAAGAAGTTCGATGTAACTATTTCTGAAGATGTCAATGCTGGATGAACGGAGTGAGGTTTTTACTCAGATATTTTTTTATCGATATGCTCTGGATCAAGGAGTAGGTGACTCGCATTGTTGTGGTCACTTTTGTCCTCCCCACAACCCAAAAACATTTCTCTTTATGTGACTTTATTCTCTGCAAGTGGCTTCCATTTTTATAATTTTGGTTAGGTGGAGGGGACTCTTTGTATGCTGGGGAGAAAAGATCCAAGCAAACAAAAAAAAGGGGGGGGGGGGATGTAGACTGGATTACCTGAACTCTTGGATTTTTTGGAGGTTGAATACAGCCAGACGCAAAGGATGATGAACAGGCCATGGGATTTAAATGGTTCTTCAAGAGCCTCTGCTTTATTTTGGTCCTTGGATGGCATGTCAGATGAAGAAAACACAACACAGTGATTTTTAGCTTTAATTTTGTCAAAACTAGGTTGATTGGATTTGCAACTGAATCAATTATTTATACATGAATTTTCTTTAGCATGGTTACTGGACTGAAGTAGGGCACCTCTTATTTATTATTCCTCCTCTTTAAAAAAAAATGCACTTGTTTGCTCTTTATTTCATCTAGCTTATAGACTTCGTCACTGTATTCATGTGCAAATGGAGCAACTCTAGGTATGACACTCCAAATATCTTAGTTTAGTCTGCCGTAGTGTTTGGCACCCCTGGTGAGTTTACTTTTATAATATTCATGTGAATATCACAATTAGACTTGACCTGTTGATGAATTTCATTGACACTTGATTCGTAGTGACTGTCCATCCATGAAGTCGGGGTCTCTGTACATTACATCAGTTGTGTTGTGGTTTAGTCAGGACCCAAGCATGGGATTGTCATTTTAATCTTGCCAATTCCGTTCATGAAGCCACCATTTTGAAATAAGAAACACTGAAGCATTAAAGTTTAATCCACAATAACAAAGGGCTTACTTGGTTTCCAAGGTGTTCTTGGATCTCACAAGACAATTTTTGCTAATAGTGTGCAAGACTTCAAAGGTTAGTCTGACACTACAGCAATAAACAGTAGCTTTGTGTGCCCCAAGTAAACAAAATGATGTCAATGTCTTTTTTTTTCCTTCTTCAAGTAGAGTATTTACCCTTGTTTACTAGCCTAAGTAACAATACCTGCACGACGTGAGGGCTGATCACATTACATAACCATTCGATCGTTGAGAATAGATGGACTGCCAATGGTTCAGATGAACATATGAAGTCATTTCGAACTCAGGACCTTGGAAAATACCACTACTGAAGGCTCTGTTTCCTCAGGGAGACAGATAGCTGGAACAAAAGAGGGCTGTATGTTAAATGTTAATGTTCATTTGATTTGACTTTGCATTTAATGCTCTAATAAGCTTGCATCAGTGCATCACCATATAGCAGAACACGAGTGGTGAAAAGTAGTAAGAGTAACAGGTAGACCGAGAGTTAATGTATTGGCATTGTTGTATAGTTTACAAATGTATGTAGCTTAAATAAAAATCTGACAATGCATTGAAGGACAAATGCATATATTACGTTTTTGAAAAGTGTATGTATGCGTGATGTTAAATGGTCTAGAGTGATGGGTGAGATTTTATACGAAACTGCGTAATGCGTTTGAAATGCGTCTTGTCACTGGGTTGAACATTTGTACATATCCTTTTATATATTGAATTGCATGTGTGCTATGACCAATGATACATGCATTTTAGAATGGTTGAGGCTTTTTTTTTTCACCCACCCTGAGGTCTTCCTGAATCTGTATTAATGTAAAACATAATTTCCCTTTGTTTTAGTAAGGAGACTACAATTTCTCATTAGACTTCTGTGGTCATGTGAGGTTTGGCCTCAAACTGTCTTCTGTGCTACTGTAGCTTAGATCCCTCATTGAACAGTTAGTTCTTGAATCTGATTGGCTGTGCGGAGTGCTGATATTTCAGTGTTTGAATGATTTCACTTGTCTGTGTTTGCGGCGTTCCAGACCAGAGTATGTGAGCGGTGTAGATTGAAAGTGGGATTGTTTTGTTTTGAGAGCGTCTGAGACCAAAATTGAGTGCCAGATACTGGATTTCGCTCAACGGAGAAATGCAAAAAAAAAAAATGGAGTGGAGCGAGAAAACCATGCATGTGTGATTATGAAGCGTTTTGATGAGGGAGGGAAATTCAATGTCACTTTATTCTACTCGCAACCTCTCTTCTGGTCTGTACTATAGTTTGTTGTTTGGTGAGAGCGCTTTTTTTGGGAAGTATTTTATAAAAAAATATTATTGAAACCTGAAATTACTTGATTTTAAAGGGATAGTTCACACACACACACACACACACAAAATATGTCATATTTTTTTGGTCAAGTATGCCTTTAACAACTTGTGCTGATATTCAGTGCTGCTCTTGTAGTGTTCCTTAAGTTGATATTCGTGAGTAAAATTCATTGACTTGCCCCTCTAAAAGAAGCAATAAACTCCATGTAGCATGGCCCTTGAGAAAAGAAAGTGTGTGGAAAGAGACAGGAGAGGTTCTGATAGTGGACATGCTGCTAGTGGTTTGGCATGCTTGTGTGGTCGGTCAGAAATCTCTGAAGCGGAAATGCATGGGAGAAGTGTTTTTTTTTTTTTTTTCCACACCTAAACCATCTCTTCCCTCCAGCTATCTGTCCTTTAAATGTCAGCTGCTCCAAATCCTGACCGCACGTTCCTAAGGCCGCGGTGTCGCCAGCCTCGGGAATCTCGGGACGCGAGCTGTCACACCATTGTACAAATCAAGAGCCGTCTGAAGGGGTAGTGTTTCTGAAGCTGCGGTTTGTGTTCTTTACACTGGTGCCTGGGCTGTTCTGGAGGTCATATGCTTTATATTTGACTCATAAATGTGCTTTTATCTAATCATTTCAGCTTTGGAGAGTGTCGGTTAGATGTATAGAGAACCTCTGTCATCGTGGCTGCATCGGTGTTTTATCTCGAGGTTGAGTAATTGCTCTCCCCGTCTGACTGGAATAAAGCAAGCGCTAATCGCTACAAAAGTCATACGGCTTAAATAAAGGTGATCCTCCTACTTAATGACAAAAAATGATCTTCAGTAATGACCTGGGCATCTCTGAGAGGACAATGTGATTAATATACTGTATGGCCTTGAATGTGTCATTATATGTACCTTTCTGTTTTTGAAATTAAAAGAGAAGAAAGATATGGTTAAAATACTTTTATGTGTTGTATTTTTGGACTGAATTGCAAGTGTAGCCCTGAGTAGGTTTTTTGAGCCATTCTCGCTCTCTCTTCTCCAGTATACCTCTCTCACTTGGTGAGTTTGGCAATCACTAAATCAAGGCACCAGCTCTATCATCACAGAGCACAGCACTTCACACACCTGAAATATGGTAGCCCACTCAAACACACACACACACACACACATATACAAACAACAGTTTCATCAAGGTGACACAAAGCAAATCGCTCCTGACATGCTTCTTAGATTCGGTTACCACATTTAGTGGCGATAAGAAAAAAAAAAGAGCTTGGAGATAAATGATACAAAACAAAAACACTATAAACATCCTGTGACAACAGGAACAGAGGCTGAGCGTTATCTGATGTGCCTGTCAATCTGCAATAGAAGCAATGCTGATACCTGCACTCTATATGGGTGGCTGCAGTCATCACCCTAACTGCAAATCATAAAATGCTAGATAGTATAGTAAAGTAAATAGGCTGCACTTTAAAAAATGCTTTCATGTATTTTGTTGTTGACCCTGAAGCCTGTCTTCAAATCAACTTCAGATCATCTTGGTCCTTTAGTAGAAGCCAGTTTCCATTAGCATGATACCATTGAAAGATTAGAAACAAAATTGTGTAGGGATGACTTCAGTGTGCACCGGTGTCTGAAGCACATTTGAAATCATGCCAATCCTTTTAGCCGGCAGATGTCAGGTAGTGCTTCATCAAGACCTAAAAGGGTCTTTTTGTCTTCAGAAGCTGCATGCCTTCAGTGTCTAAATCTAAATCAATTGTTCCTGCCACCAAAACAGAGCTTTTCACATTGGATTTCTTTTGCCCATGAGGCATGCAGTATTGCTTCGTTTCTGGGGACCAAAGCCCACTCCACTAGGAGAGTGGCCTCTTCTAAAGTGCTAGCGTTTGCCAGATGTTTGTGTTGCAGTTGGTTGGTTCTCTCTGCTCACATTTCACATCAGGTTCAATATTTTGGATATAAATTCAACGCCAGGATCTCAGGTCCATCTACGTTAATCCTTCCTAGCTGGGCATAAGGTTTGTAAACACAAAATGATAACCTTACTGGTCAGTCTTTTTTTTTTTTTTTATTGCTTGCGAGGCACACAGCATGTTTCATCTCTAGGCATCAAGCACACCAAACTGGGAGTGCACTAGCTAAGGTGTGCCTTTACGAGATGTCTTGTGGCGGGCTGGTTCTAACCCGCCGCTTCTTAAGTCCTGTTTTTTTTTTTTTTTTTTGGTGGCCAAAAGGCTTTAGCGTATCAATACTTCACAACCTTGCTGGTCAGACATTTCTCAGCTTGTCTAAGAGGCGCAGAATGGCTTCGCCATGTTACAGTGTTCAGTTCCCTCAAAAGGGAACATCTCGGCGTTACGAATGTAACCTGGTTCCCTGAGAAAGGGTACGAGACCCTGCATTGCTTTAGCACACTTGCTTTGCCATGCCTGCGCAGCCACTTCAGACAATTCGAATCTGGTGAGGCGCCCTTTAATGGACTTTAATGGGTGATGTGCCATACTTAGTCACAAAACCTCCGTTGGCCAATAGGATTGGGATGATTTTACACAATGCTTCAGACACTGGCAAATGCTAAAGGCATTTCCATAGCATCATCAGCTGTGTCACATTCCCTTTCTTAGGGAAGGCATAAAAACACAGGCATAAAAAATGTCTCAAGGTTATGTATGTAACCCTGTTACATACATATTGCATACTTAACCTTGAGACATTTTCTATGCCTGTATAGCCAGATTTAACAGATAAACAATCTTTTGTAAAATAAACCATTTTGGTGCTGTGCTGGGTCTCTACTTTGTACAGTATGATGAAATCAGGGTTCTTTTCTTTCTATCTTTTTTATAACCATTTTTTAAAGGCACACTATGCAGGAATTCCATTTTTTTTTTGAAACAGCGACCCCTAGATTTGCTGTGGAGTACTTGTATTTAATGTTACTGTCGTAAATACCACTCACGCAGAGCGTCTCTGCCATAGACTGATCTCTGCACTCACAGCCTTATACCCATTTGAAGCAGTTATATATGTGTGTATTTTTTGCATTAAATAAGAGATCTAGCACTAAAATGTGTTTTTGAACTCAAGCTGAGCGCTTGTGTCCGCTGCTATCAGTGTCATGGATACAGTATCTTCGCGCACAGTCTTCACTCGAACGCGCTCTTCAACCTATCACATTTGCGAGACTCTCTATTCATTACGGTGAAATCACAAATAAAATGCACAAAAACGTGTTCCTGCTTGATCTAGACTGTAACCACTGATGAACATATTCAGTTTTATTTCTATGCAGGTCTTTGCATATAACATGAATTTGGTTGCTTTTGCATATAACATGAATTTGCTATGTCCTTTTCTAGTCTTGAATCATACATTTATGTTTAAAACATATGTTTAAATTGCTGTGAGGTCCATTAATATTCATGTTTCTGAGTGCTTTGTTAATGTGAGTTCAGCTTCAGTTCATTGAATTCACTGGATGGCTTTATGTGTTTATGTAGACAGCTGATGGAAATGAAAGTTTGTTGTCTCAGCGATTATGAATCCCTTTTTGATCCTGATTTAAAACTACTTACTTAGGTAGTAGGACTTAAGTCATTTTAAAATAAA
Organism: Pimephales promelas; assembly: GCF_988280905.1. NCBI lineage: Eukaryota > Metazoa > Chordata > Actinopteri > Cypriniformes > Leuciscidae > Pimephales > Pimephales promelas. Next base: position 22,693,066 of record NC_142771.1, read on the forward strand.
TTCTATGCCCTCAGTCGAGACAGCAGGTGTTTGGGCAGAAATGTCTGCCCCAGAATCCTACTTGGAAACAAGAGAGATCTTTTTTTGGGTCTGAGACTGATGATAATTCTCATTTGCAATGACGGCATCATAATTTCTTGTTTCGGTGAGGTAGGCCTACTGTCTAGGCTTGTCTGCGACAGGCTTATGAAGTGTCAAATCTTTATTATTAACTTTGCCCAGTCCCACCTTGCCTGTGATTGAACTAGGGCCGGATAGTTGGCATCTAAATTAGGGGACCACTAAAGAATTTGCGGTTTATTGTTTCGGTGTTCATTTCAAAAATTGAAATGAAAAATCCTTCAAATGCCCAGTGTGCACTGAAGATTTCACTAGTTTTTTTTTAGTTGCTGCTTATTGTAAGTAGTATAATTAATAAAACGCTGACCACAATACAATCTGAGTTCCAAAATGTCCTAGATCTTCCAAGCTTTATAATGGCTGTCAATGGTCGTTTCTGTTTTGAAGTCAGTCAAAGTGCATCCATCCATCATAAAAGTAATCCACTCCGGGGGTTAATAAAGGCCTTCTGAAGTGAAGTGATGTGTTTGTGTAAGGAAAATATCTATATTTAAAACTTTATCAATTAAAATGACTAGCTTCCGGCAGACGGCAGTACGCATCGATTTACAGCAAAAGAGTAGGCCTAACACTTGACGCCTCTTCCGGTTCAAACAAACAAGGCTGGGCAACAAACTCAAGCTCCTCTGACATTTCTATTTTCTATTTGAAAATTTTCACTTTAAACTTCTACTTCATGGCTGTGTTTTGTTTTGCTCTATCCTCATTCGTTAATGCGTAATGTGTCATGTCAAAGGTTACTCTTTCGCCGTAAATCGATGCGTACGGCTGTCTGCCGGAAGCTAGTTATTTTAGCCAATAAAGTTTTAAATATGGATATTTTTCTTACACGAACACATCGCTTCACTTCAGAAGGCCATTATTAACTTCAGCAGAGCCACGTGGATACTTTTATCATGGATAGGTGCACTTTGATGGACTTAAAAACATAAACAGCCATTCACTGCCATTATAAAGCTTGGGACATTTTTTTATATAACTCGGATTGTATTTGTCTGAAAGAGAATGTCATATACACCTAGATTGAGGGTGAGTAAATCATGGGCTAATTTAAAAAAGATTTGTGAACTATCCCTTTAAGCAAGTAGTGTCTGTATCCTTCTGGCACCTTGTTCCTTGTTCCATCCTTGTTTTCTCTGTTTATACACTTCATTATTTACAGGTACAGTTTTTATGTAATTCATGCATTTCAAAGACGTCATTAGTCAAGCATGATGTTATTTATTTTAACAAACATGATCTTGTTTTTAATCAAGCAATACGAGCAAATGTTGAATTCAACTTTTGTGAGGTCAAGGCTCTATTTACAGAACCTCATTTCACTTTGCAGGAACGGATTGATTGTGTGTTGCTCTGATTTAGAAAAACTGCCGTACAAATCATTCTTGCTAAATGACTGCGCCAAGTGCTTTTGGAAATCCAAATATGCTTTAGCATTATACGGTACAATACATTATATATATTGGGCTCTCAATGAATTTGCTGAGGCATGAATTCTGAACTTCTTCCTTCTCTGCTAGGAACAAGGAAAAGGGAGAGATCTTATTTTCATGCCAAGGTCTTACACGGCAAAGACTTGGCCTGGTCAGTTGTTATCTGTGTTTGGAAAATTACCTTAAAATTGCAGCTTGCCAAGCTAATCATAATTTGAAGTAGGGTACAACGGGGCTAAAGGCATATCCTTAAGAAAGATGTGCTTTTCACTACTCCCAGAGTATATGATTGGAGGAAAATATATATATATGTTTGTACTGAGCATTGATGGAGCAACAGATTTTGTGTGAAACTAACTCAGTGTTATGTTTGTTTGAAAATCTTATAAAGATATGAGGTGGCACGGTGGGCCTTTCACCCCATACATGGTGCAAAAGGCACAAAGTATTGATACAAATACTATAGCTAAAATAATATGTTTAAGTTAATACTTAATCAAACCCATAATTTTATCAAAGTTTGTACTTTGATACAAACTCCAGTTTATTTTGATAAATAAAAGACTTATGTACGTCTATATGATGAATTCATTATACGGTGATTATCCAGCTATTTAATATCATGTTGATTATTTTGATGTTGTTAAAAATTAACAGCAGGGGCGCCTTTTACCCCAAATTGCATACTTTTACATATTCTTCCATTATTAAAACAAAAGTTGCTTTAATTACCTTGAACAAACTTTCTTTGTCTAAAAGTGTAGTCAATAATTTTAACGATCTCTCTTTGCTACAAAAATCTACAACATTTTTAAAAACATTAAATATTAGATCAAATTATCGCATAATCAAGTTTGCATTGCTACCCGCGATTGTGTCAAGAATCAGCCAAATTTCCATGAACATCATAAAAAAGCGTTTGTTAAGAAAGGTGCTGAGCTGAATTTTTTTGCCATCTTGTTTCAAAAGAGAGTAAAGTCAAATGCGCCTTTTACCCCAATGCGCATTTAGCCCTGTGGTACCCTAGTTAAACTATTTAAAGTAGTCAAGCTATATTTTGAAAAAGTAGTCTACAATATCTACAAACAACAGTAGCCAGCTACTTACTTTATAAATCGGCTTATCAGTGAATTGGTTGTTTTATTTGTTTATTTACATCAACCGTCTGAACAAATTGATTCATTAGAATTACTAAGACTCTCCAATGCTCATATAGAACGCTATATGCAAAAACGGCGCTATACTACGCACATGGCACCCTTTATCGTTAATATAACACGCGAACCCAAGACGTTATAAATCATTTAGCGTGAATATGAAACGCACACCCTACCCCACACCTAAACTTAGCCCTCACAGCGCGTGTTATATTAACGATAACGGGTGCCATGTGCGTAGTATAGCGCCGTTTTGTCATATAGAGTTCTATATGACGTTAAAGGATGAGAATGCGTTGCCAATGCTACTGAATTAGAAAGAGTACAATTTAAGATGAACTGATTAATTACATTGAATCAGACATCCAGTGCTAAAAGAGAGAGGATTAGGTTAGCGCATCTGTTAATTTCCCATCCTAAACATTCAAGTTGCCATGGAATCAAAATTCGTATTTTTTTATGGTATTTTGCAGTATTTATAAATGATTTATCTGTGCTACTGGTTAGAGATTGTTACTGGAAACCGAGCTCATTGGAAACGCTACAGAAGTTCATTGTTAGCTGTTACTGTTGCTTCTCCCCATCACTGGTGGTTATATAGTCTCAAAAAGATGTGCTCTCTGCTAATTGCGTTCTGATGTCATGACACATAAACTTCAACGTGGTTACGTGCAGCTGCATTCCATTATATTTATATTTCAGCTCAGTGCGACGCACTAAAAGGCCATTCATTTGTCTAGTTGAATGTTATGTCACTGTTTAACATGAAATTTAGTGTTCAGCAGGTAAAGCCTCTACTGTACCTCTTAGTCTTTGTTCTGCTTCATTTAAGTGGTCGTTTGTTTGCGTTCACGTGGTATATTAACTCAATAAAAACCTCATCTGTTTTTCCATTAATGTGAAGTGCTAATATTGGAAAATGATTACTCAAAGAATGCTTTGCACGGGTTGACATTAATACACCGCCAGCAGTGTTACAGATAGGCGTGCTGAGAGACAAAAAATCACTGGCAATTTATTCCTGATTTGTCATGTTCTCTATAGCAATTATGATGCTGGCCTATTGTGTGAAGAATAAAGCAGATGCAAAGATAGGATTTGCCGTTTTTCATGAACCCTGTGCATAGCTACTGATCTGTCACAACAAAATGCTCTCTCCCCCTTTGCACTCCTTGTCTTTCTCTTGTTCTCTTGTAAGCGTTGAGCTGCACTTCGGTGTGCGACTGCGAGTTCACCCTAGGAAACGGCTCTTGGGACTGCATTACATATTTATCATGGCAATTAGGAGACTTGTGCACTAAGGGCCATTAAAACGAAAGTGCCCCTATACGTAGTGCAGTCTGTGCTCTGCACTCGTCCTCAGAGCCGATTATCAATGGCCGTGGCTTTTGTGTATACACAAGAGATGCTCATACTCTCCATTACAACCACCATCATGGCACCGTATGGCCCCAACAAGGGCTCTGCCACTCCCTTTCAATGTACCACTCCGCTTTCATAGAAAATAGCTGCTCGTTGAGAGAGAAATAAGAAGGATATGGTCTGAAAATTTGTGATAAGGGTTCAGCAGGCCACAGACATCTACAAACCAAGGCTGAAAATAGCCCTTGTTTGTCTGGGTGACATATGTTGTTTAGCCCCAGGCTCCAGGAAATCAGTCCAAAGCCAGCACCTCCAGCACAGGATGCCCATAGTGCACATACTATGATTCAGTTCATTCATGTAGAGTTACCAAAATGGTTGGCTGTGAAATCTACTACAAATCAACCGTAAGGATGTGGTGATGGCGCAGTGAATAAGACACATCCCTTTGGTGTGAGAGACCCGGGTTTGAATCGACTGTGAGACACCAATGTGTCCCTGAGCAAGACACTTAACCCCTAGTTGCTCCAGAGGCGTGCAACCTCTGACATATATAGCAATTGCAAGTCGCTTTGGACAAAAGTGTCAGCTAAATGTAAATCAGCTGCAAACTGAAGATGAGCTGAATATATACAGTATGTGGGACTTGCTTATGGCCCGGAAGGATGGGTAGATCCTGGTCCCCTGCTCTGCATTCATGGAAGAACGGTCCCAGCCGTGCATGAATGAATGGATATCTGCATTAGCATCTTCTCACATCAGTCCTCTGATGTCTCTCACACTTTGATGTTTAGGAAGATGGACAGAAAGGAGAGGGGTAATGGGGAAGGAGAAAGAGATGGCAGAAGATGAGAGAGCGGGATGAAAGCCAATACTGTGGGAAGAGAGGGCAAGATGGATCATTTGGGATTTTCACATTTGTCTTTGCATGGGTTTTATGTAGCATCGTCTATCAAATGAATCATGGTATAGGAAGTGGGACGCTTCTCTTTGCATCCGTGTTGTTTTCTATAACGATACGCCAATGGTCCCAAAACATCGAATTATTACCAAATGTCTGGGTGGAATGGACAAATGGCAAAAGTATGTAAACACTATTTTTAAATTTAGGATTCAAATTTAATATTATGGGGGGGTTTTACCGTTTTTATATGGTCCACAAAACTAGTTTGAATGATTTGTTAACTGATTAGATGATTTTACTTAGATTTCAGTCTGTTTCTCACCCAAATCAGTCGTATTGCTTTGTACATGGACAAGTTTGAAGGAACATTTTATGATACTTTTTTGTTTTGTTTTTTCTTTGCTTTATATGTCCTTATTGTGTTCCACAGAGGAAAGTACGACATACAGGTTTGGAACAATGTGAATGTGAGTAAGAGATTTGTCACTTTTGGGTGAATTATTCCATGGTGTTGAAATCACAAGTATTTATGGGTGTCGTGTTTTTGTGTTTAGATATTTTTGGCCGTTTAGTGTATTTGAACAGCAGCAGAGTGATGAATGGTCTCATTATCAGAAGCACAGCCTTATGTTTTATCATCACATTTGTTAATGTACAAAGCCCTTTATCCCAGCAGTCCAATGCAGCGCTTGAGTCATTCTTTGGGGGAAATGAAAAACAGGCCATTCTTACTCTGGACTTGGTAGCACATAGACCACTGGCTTCTTCACAGAGTGTCTACACAGGAGCTGATGGAGTGACGAATCGAATGGATTTTAGATAGTGTGATCTGGATGAGAGGAAGGCTGAGAGTAGAAGAACAGGATTACGATAGAAGGATTTGAGCATCACAGAAAACAGATACCTCAGATGCTGAGAGATCTTCAGTGGAAAGGAGGGAGAGGTGGAAAGAGGGAAATTAAATCTTTTGAGCTTATTGTGGTTGTGTGATGTGTCCCATATCTTTTAGGTCTCTGGAATAGAAAATCTAGAAGGTGTCTTGTATTTGTCAAGGATCTTAGTGTTTATAGAGCACAGAATCTAAATGAAAGACATACATTTGTGCATGACAAGGGTGTTACGATATTTGAGGGTGCTTAAACTACACGACTGATTTAGCTTTCACCAGTGGGAGGTACTTCCTATGAGCAAGCCCAATCAGCACAGCTGTCACTCAAAATCACTGGGGCGTGGCATTACTCACCACTACTTCTTTGGCTTTCTGCTGCAGTTTGACTGATTTTTATCAGGTTGAGAGGCTGTTTATATGAAAGACTTATAAATAAATATATATATATATATTAATATATGTATACATAACACTTTATTTTTGCTTTCTTTGTACTATATTGTCAAAATGGATTGATTGCTTTATTTAGTTGATTCTGTTCATATAAAACCAAACAAAAAGTTGTGCAATAATGAACAATGAAGAAAAAATATACCTTGTAATTTAGTGTATATATGTAGCCTGGTGGCAATAAAGAGGTGTGACTTTCAAAAAGACCATTTCGCCCAGAACTGAGTGAGGTGTTTTATCTCACGTTTGTACATTCACCACCGGTCCTGCTTAAGATTTCATTGTAAAATGTATTGTATGAAATAAAATTGAAGATATTGAGACTTTATGAACAACATTGTGCCATGCATTGTTTATTATTTTATTTGTATGAATTTGACGTTGCTCATTTTTAGGTCTCTCGTTAATGCAATAGTTAATTTCCTACTAATAGAATCTGATGGCCTCATTAATGCACAATGACCCTGTTTTATAATAGCTGCTGCAGTTTGTGTTTGGTGATTTCTTCTTCCTTTTTCATGGTGTGTAGGGGGTGTTTAGGATGAGATGGCATCATTTTGAATCCATTTTCTGTCATAGATGTTTGTTTGTGTGCACGCCAGATCCACTCTTACAATATTTGCTCAAAGCAACATTGTCAAAAAAACCATGTTCCCATCACACTATTGAGTCAGTCTCAGGTGTAAAATAACATATTAGACACACTAAATATGACTGCATTGTCTTCAGTTAAATGTTAACAGGGATGAAATTGCTTTGTGCTTATGCTTGAAGCCTGGCGTTTGCATTGATATTTTGTAAGGAATCAATATGCTGTTTTTTTTTTTACCAAAATTATTTAATATAACTGAATCAACCAACTAAAGTCAATTTTTAACATTCTGTAGGTTAACTGATTCACTTTTTATATGCATATACACTCACCTAAAGGATTATTAGGAACACCTGTTTAAGCAATTATCCAATCAACCTATCTAATCAATTATCTAGGGGTGTTGTCCTGGTCAAGACAATATCCTGAACTCCAAACTGAATGTCAGAATGGGAAAGAAGGGTGATTTAAGCAATTTTGAGTGTGGCATGGTTGTTGGTGCCGACGGGTTAGTCTGAGTATTTCACAATCTGCTCAGGTACTGGGATTTTCACGCACAACCGTTTCTAGGGTTTACAAAGAATGGTGTGAAAAGGGAAAAACATCCAGTATGCGGCAGTCCTGTGGGAGAAAATGCCTTGTTGATGTTAGAGGTCAGAGGAGAATGGGCCGACTGATTCAAGCTGATGGAAGAGCAACTTTGACTGAAATAACCACTCGTTACAACCGAAGTATGCAGCAAAGCATTTGTTAAGCCACAATATGCACAACCTTGAGGCAGATGGGCTACAACAGCAGAAGACCCCACCAGATACCACTCATCTCCACTACAAATAGGAAAAAGAGGCTACAATTTGCAAGAGCTCACCAAAATTGGACAGTTGAAGACTGGAAAAATGTTGCCTGGTCTGATGAGTCTCGATTTCTGTTGACAGAATGCAAATGAAACAGAATGAGAACATGGATCCATCATGCCTTGTTACCATTGTGCAGGCTGCTGGTGGTGGTGTAATGGTGTGGGGGATGTTTTTTTGGCACACTTTAGTAGGGATGCACCGAATATTCGGCCGCCGAAAATTTTCGGCCGAAAATGGCCCAAAAGACTTTTATCACCGAAACAATACGGCCGAAATGTTGTGATGACGCAAACAGAAACCGCGACCTGCACGTGCTTGTCTGAAGCAACATGTCTGCGGTGTGGACGTATTTCAGTGTATCTGAAGCCGCCATGAGACGGAAACCTTGTTTATCCACCTATAAACAATGCGTGCCGCCATGACGACCACTCCGGTTCCGAGCGGGTCAAGAGCGGTGCGCGCGCTGTCTGTGGAGACACGCGCTGCGGAGGCAGGCGAAAGTATAAACAAGGCAGCGCGAGTCTCCACAGACAGCGCGCGCACCGCTCTTGACCCGCTCGGAACCGGAGTCGTCGTCATGGCGGCACGCATTGTTTAGAGCAGGAAGGCGAAAGTAAACAAGGCAGCGGCGAGTCTCCACAAACAGTGCGTGCACCGCTCCAAACGGTCGAGGCGTTTATACTTGACGCGCTCTCCGTTGTACTATTCCTTGAAACGACAGGGGACGACTCAAGTAAAGTAACTGTCCTCTAACCATCAGGAATCGGCGAGAAGAAGACCGATAAATACATGACAATGTTTATTTTTTAGTATTCCACCACCAATACAAAAATAATCATGTAAAACCCAGTAAACCCTGAGATTATTACTTGTGACATTACAAAAAAAAATATGTATATGGGAACATGTATGTATAGAACTAATTAATGCTCTCTTAAATATTTTCTACATTCACTAAACATGTTTCATTAAGTTTCATCATTTGTATTAAACATGGACCATTGTTCATTTAAAAAGGCTTTTTATGCTATTGTATGCTACATTTTTAAAAATGTAACTAATTTAGACCTGCAAACTGGGTGCTAATGTGATGAGAAGTTTGCGGTTGGCTTTGTTTTTGAGAGAACATTTCATTTTAAAACCTTTCTGCAGGCCAGTAGATTATTATTTAGTGTACACATAAGTGGGGTCAAGTTAAACATTTTAGTTTGAATTTTATTTTATACTGTGCATTGTGCTAAATATATATTTGCATAATTTGAAATTGATTTATTCTTTGAAAATGTTATATTAATTTATGCAATTGCAATGCCTTGATTTTAGTAAAGTTTGTACACAGTCATAGCCATAAATGCAATGATACTAATAATTGGCATAATTTCTTTCGGTGTTTCGGTTTTCGGTTTTCGGCCTTGGTTTCCTCTTTTTCGGTTTTCGGTTTCGGCCAAGAATTTTCATTTCGGTGCATCCCTACACTTTAGGCCCCTTAGTGCCAATTGGGCATTGTTTAAATGCCATGGTCTACCTTAGCATTGTTTCTGACCATGTCCATCCCTTTATGGCCACCATGTACCCATCCTCTGGCTACTTCCAGCAGGATAATGCGTCAAGTCACAAACCTCGAATCATTTCAAATTGGTCACCAGATCTCAACCCTCCCTATAGAGCATCTTTGGGAGGTGGTGGAACCGGAGCTTTTGCCCTGGATGTGCATCCCACAAATCTCCATCAACTGCAAGATGCTATCCTATCAATATGGGCCAACATTTCTAAAGAATGCTTTCAACACCTTGTTGAATCAATTCCACGTAGAATTAAGGCAGTTCTGATGGCGAAAATGGGGTCAAACACAGGATTAGTATGGTGTTCCTAATAATCCTTTAGGTGAGTGTAGTATGTTAGTAGTTGTGTACAAAAACATGTGTATATGTATATGTGATCTTGTGGATTCAGAGCTTCTGGGTTGTACGTTCACACATAGGCTCACTATTGGCCGACGCTGGTCGTGTGTGATCCGTGTGACGTACAACACAGAAGTGTTGCGCCGTTAGACTATGTGAACTAACTCGAGGCCCACAGAGAAGGAAATGAATAGTTGAATAAAGTCGTTATTTTTGTTTGTTTTTTGTGTATAAAAAGTATTCTCGTCGTATTTTAACGATGTCTTCAATAACTTTTCAGGGCCGGCAAAGTTTCAATCCCAAAGCCTATGGAGGAGTGATCCAGCACTCAGATTTAATCAAAAATATCTTAATTTGTGTTTCGAAGATGATTGAAAGTCTTACAGGGTCTGAAACAACATGAGGGTGAGTAATTACTGGCAAAATTTTCATTTTTGGGTGAACTATCCCTTTAAATACACAAAGCAATGAGTGGATAATTAACAACAGCTGGAACTAATGAAGGTGAATAATATGACAATACAGAAGAATGGAAATCAATCCCAGGGAGGGAACACAGATACAAAATATTTCAACATAAAAGTCCTTAAACAAGACAAAACAAAAGACCCCAATCATGACAGTTACAACAGTTAATGCAGTGAACTGACTTGAACCAGCAATGGAAAATTCTATTTTTAACATCAACTAGGTTATTAAATTCTATAAAAATAAATTACTAAAATTACTAACAATATTAGTTCATGTATTAACTAATATTAACAAATGAGACCTTATTGTATAGTGCTAATATTTTAATCAATGTTAATAATGTTACTGAACTTTATAGGTCCAACAATATGTCAAATTAATTAAAAGGAGATTTAACAATATTGTAAATGCACAAACAGCATATGTATGCTTTATCAGCCTAACACATCAAGTAGCACTAGGCCAAATATTGTATTAGCATTATCTGTATTTCCGAGTCACAAGTGAATTTGCAATAAAAAAAATATTTGTTTGCATTCTGATCCTGACTGAATGGAAATATGCATAATTGTAAGGGCACAATGTCTTTCTTAACGCATACACCATGATGTCAGTGTTGTCTGGGCTCCAGGTGTGTGTTTCCTGTGCAATGTCACAGTGTTAAATTCATAAGCCCTCCATGTGAAGTCTTTGAGTCAGTGTAGCAGTGCTCCATTTTGCCCCAAACAGCAACATCTGATCCCTCATGACTGGAATGGTGCACAGACCTGCTGCCAAATCATCAGTCTGTCAGTGCTTATAAGATCCTTTCCAGCTGAACTTTATTTATTTATTCTTTTTTTTTTTTTTTTGAGATCTACACTTGTATGCTTGTCTTTGCACCATTAGTTTTCTGACTTGAATTTTCTCCCCCAGACCTCATCATCTGCTTCACTCCAGCTTCCACGATTCTCTGCCCCGCCAAGGTGTTGTGTGTTGATTGGAGGATCTCCAGTAAATTGAAAAATGATTGGTGTAGTGAAGTGAGATGAGAACGACCTGCTGCCAAGTGCGAATGGGTACCATTTCAGCTGTATGCTTAGAGCCAAGCACATAATGCCAGAGCACACATTGTCTTTGCTGTTCAGATGTCCAACTATATTCCTTTATGTTCCTTCTGACTCAACAGGACATAATCCTTATGTATCGGTTTATCTCCCTCTAGCTTACTCTTTGCCAGCACCACATTCGGCCAGATCCCGCCGAGACACCAGGAAAGACATGAAGTATTACAGAGTGGATACTTGAAAATGAGAGAAGAAGCCTTGTTAACTGCTCTGCTGCCTGCCGATAGGCTCAGAGAGCAGGTATGCATGTCAGAATTACATAGCCTGTCCAAGGAAAGTATTTCATCTAAAATACCAAGTCTTGTATAAAATAAAATTATAACAATTAAATGTAGATGATATAGAGACAAATAAAATACTAAAGTCTGGTAGTTAAGATGCTTCTGTTTTGCAATTCGTTTTGCTTTCTAATTTAACACAAATTAAAGGTAACCGGAAGGTTGATGGTTCAAACCTCATAAAGAGGGAGACATGAGCCATCACCTGCTCTTGAGCATGACACTTCACACTTTTTTTTTTCAAAGGGACTGTCTCCACAATGAAAATTCATGTCGCTCTGAAGTGATTTTATGTGAAAGTCCAGCAGATTCTCTTCCATGTAGAGATAGAAAGAGCTTGAATAATGAGAATATAGTGGAACTGAGTGAGTTTGAAAAGAGAATAGAGGAGAACCTGGTGGAAGCGGCAGGGTCCATTAGTCTTCCTGGCATCTCAATTACCAAATCTCCTCAAAGGTCATGGTGATGCCTTCTGCCCTCATGACAGTCAATGCACTGACCCTTGGTCAGATCTCAGAGACTTGTGATAGACTGCACACCTCACTTGCTTTCATTCATTATCTTTGTTGAGCATCCGAGTGCGCAATTCACCCTCACTCTCGTGTTCGTAGGAAAAACAAACGAAATGCTGTTCAGTGCTGTCTCTTGCAGGATTTTTATTTAGCAAGCTTCACTTGAACATCACAAAACAAACATTGTTTGTTTTTTCGCACAAAAAGTATTCTTGTCGCTTGATACTATTGTACTTGAGCCACTGTGGTCACATGGAATATTTAAACATTTTCTTCAATGACTTTCTGGGCCGTCAAGTTTCAATCCCTTATGTAGTAGTGCTCCACCTCTCAAATTTAATCAAAAATATCTTCATTTGTGTTCCGAAGATGAACGAAGGTCTTACAGGGTTGGTACAGCATGGGGGTGAGTACTTAATGACTTAATTTTCAATTTTGAGTGAACTAACTAACCCTTTAAAAATTAAGAATTTACATGTGCAGCCTTAATTTAGCAAAATAATATTTCCCATTTGTTTACAACACTGCATGCCTACAAAATTGTCAAATTCTGTTGCAGAGTAAATGTGCTCTCTCTCTCTCTCTCTCTCTCTCTCTCTCTCTCTCTCTCTCTCTCTCTCTCTCTCTCTCTCTCTCTCTCTCTCTCTCTCTCTCTCTCTCTGTTGCTGTTTATGTGCTGTCTGTCAGAATTAGAATTAATGGTTGAGTTTTAGATGTTGATTCAAAGCCACTCTCACCTCCTCCCTGTCACCTCCTGAGCCAAATCCACTGCTCTGATAAGCAACTTATTTACATTATTACAGCTGCACAGGCTTTGTTACACACACACACACACACACACACACACACACACACACACGCACGCATCCTTGCACATTACTTCTGCGTAACCTATTGTGTGCGACCTTGCAGGCCTGAGACAGCGGCCTGAAGCACAATCAGCACACATACACACCACCACACAACAGAAGGCTACAACCTCAAATCACACTCCACCATCTTTCTATTACACCTCTCTCACTGTATCCATCCCTCCCCTCCTCCACTGCTCTTTTTGACCAAAACCATCTTGCACTCCATTATGACTGCTCTGTTTCTCTTTCTCAGTTTCGAAAACCAGTCCGTATCTGGTGTGACCATCATTTGCCTCACGCAGTGTCAAACATCTCCTTTGCATAGAATTGATCAGTTTGTTGATGGCCTGTGGAATGTCGGTCCACTCATCTTCAATGTCTGTGTGAAGTTGCTGGATATTGGCAGAACCTGTCAACAAAAGTGTTGCGTTTATAATTGTTTTCAGTGTATATATTATATTATATTATATTATATTATATTATATTATATTATATTATATTATATTATATTATATTACATTACATTACATTACATTACATTACATTACATTATATTATGTTATGTTATGATATAATAATAAAATATAATCTATAATATTATATTAATTTGTATTATTATTTTTACTAACTAAACCATATGACTGTTTTTTAAGAGACTTGATTGTTTTTTTGTGATTATGATGAACAGATTGAATTTAGGCTTTTATTCACATACAGTATATACATTCAACAACTCACACATCAGTTGTGGTAAATGGAAGCTCAAGCATGTTCACTTGATGTGTGAGAACCAATGAGGTTCATTCTTGTCTGTTACACAATACGTTTGAGCCTCAGCAACAACCAATGAGGTTCATGCTCATGTTACCCAGGACGTCTGAGCTTCTGGAAGAACCAATGAGGTTAATTTTCGTGTTATGCAACACGTTTGTGCTTCAGCAAGAACCAGTGAGGTTTATTCTCATATTACACAGAACGTTTGAGCTTCAGCAAGAACAAGTGAGGTTTATTCTCATGTTATTCAGCACGTTTGAGGTTTAGCATGAACCAATGAGGCTCATATTTATAAAGAAAATTGCATAGCAAATTTAGAATTGGAGTGGTGGAGGGATGCTGGAAGGGCAGTTGCAGTTATTGCTTATCTTAGACTATTTTATTCCATTAATTAATTGGAAAGCTAAAGATGAAAAATAGGGCTAGATGTGTCAGTAATAAACATAAACCTCTCTCTGGTGTGGATGGAGACTGTTTTGTTCTCAGCTTGTCGCCTTCAGGCGTGTCGCACTCTGGTAACTGTGGAAAGGGCTTCATCAGGTGTGTGGACACAAAAGGAAAAATATTGCCTGTTTCAGTTCAGGAAACAATGCTGCATTACCAAAAGCATTAGCTTGATCTAAGCTTCTGTGCTCCAGAGCGCCATGCTGTTTCTCGCAGTACAGTCATTTTCAGCCTCTCTGCGGATACTGTTAGACAAAACAATAACATGCCAGAAAGTGTTATACATCACATGCTGGTCTTTGGGCTTCATTATACAACAGGAGCCAGTGGTGTATTTTTCCTCTAAAGAAGACTCGTGAAAATGAAAGATGAGTAAATAGGAATACAGAGAAGCTTTAAAAACGTGCCTTTTAGACCTAGTACGGCTATTGCTATCTATCTATTGTCATCTAGGATAGGTTATTGAGGCTCTTTCCACCTGTTTCCTGTTTCCACAGAGATCCAGATATCAAAGTCAGTGTTGGTAAAGCAGGTGTGTGTGTTTTGTGGTGTAAAAGACACACAAGTCCAAAAACATCGACACAGTGAAAGATCTTATCCTCTCCACCCAGGGGGTCTTGTTAGAGGCTATAGTCACGGTGACACAGCAGACTGTGTTACTGTAAAAGTCATCAGTCATAGCACTGTGTGGGTGTAGTAAAAATCTGTCGCTCCATGCAGAAAGCTTTTGCAAAAATTCCATGAATCTCCCCCAGTCATATTCTACATTATCATTTGCGCCTCTCCTCCTATTTCCTGCTGTTAATATTTCCCCTTGCCGTTCTTTGCCAGTGCTTCTCTGCTTTTTATCCTCTCCTACATCAGACTTGGATTTGTGTGTGTGTGTGTGTGTGTGTGTTGCAAGTGGCGGGCAGCCTGCAATCATCATTATGGTGATCAAAATAATTAGCATGTTCAGTAATGCATGTGTTGCGTGTGTGCAATGAGTCAGATGATAAACCGTCTGTTTTCCTCGAGCTGGAGGCAATTTAAGCACATATTCCCGAGAAACTCTTAAGTTCTGAAATTGGACAGCATTGCACTTTTGACCAGCCATGGTTATCCATTCCCAAAAAATTTAAACAAATTAACATAAATCTTAAATGCATATACAGATATTTCTTTACATGGCATGACTCAGTTAACCACAACAGGTCAGTCCTCAAATCTGATTATACCAAGTATAATGGGATAAAAGTAAAACAACAGTAAAAGTAAAACGACAGCCCCAGAAGTTCTGCTAACATTTTGTAACTGATTTGGTAAGGAATTTGGATTTATTTTTTGTTTGTTTGTTTTTATTTTAAAGAGTTCTGTCAGGTGTCACTGTGCTATATGTAATATGAGATTTTACCTCTTAACTAATTTGATAAATATTAGAACCTCAACTTGGGAGGAACAGAATCCGATGGCAAACAATTCAATTGGTGAGAGATGTGGATGTAGTGGCTTAAAAGACGCTGGTTCTGTTCTGTATGTGCATAGATTTAACCAGTATATTTGTACACTAAGAGAAAGGAGAAATCCATTTTTGTTTTCAGTTTGTTAAAGGGATACTCCACTTTTTTGGAAATATGCTCATTTTACAACTCCCCCAGAGTTAAATAATTGAGTTTTAACATTTTCGAATCCATTCAGCCGATTTTCTGCATATTTAAAAGAATATCAGTAACTAGTTTCTGATCTCATTGACTTCCATAGTTGGAAAAAAAAAATACTATGGAAGTCAATGAGACCAGAAACTGTCTGGTGACTGATATTCTTCTAAATATCAGAAAATCATCTGAATGGAATTGAAAACGGTAAAACCCAACTGTTTAACTCTGGGGGAATTGTAAAAAGAGCCTATTTAAAAAGAAATGGAGTATCCCTTTAAACTAAAAATCTTTCTTGTTATTTCTTTCCAGATAGGAAATTGGTTAAAACATTGACCTAGAACCTCTTTGAATCCATATGATCATTATAATAATAATAATAATAATAATAATAATAATTTGTTACATTTATATAGCAAGTTTTCTACTGAAAGCACTTAACAGAGAAGGGGGGAATCTCCTTAACCACCACCAATGTGCTGCATCCACCTGGATGGTGCGACGGCAGCCATATTGCGCCAGAACGCCCAGAAGACAGCTTATTGGTGGAGAGGAGGCAGAGTGATGAAGCCAACCAGTATATGATTAGGATTTCCACTCCTACTCTTTTTTCAAAGGACATCCTGGGATTAATGACCACCACTGTGAGTCAGGACCTCGGTTTAACATCTCATACGAAGGACATTGCTTTTTGATAGTAGAGTGTCCCCATCACTGTACTCGGGCATTAGGACCAGCCCGTTCTCATCCCAAGACGTCATATAACTGACGCTTTTGACCATACGTCATACATCCGACGTTTTAGGGTACCCTTTAACGTCAGTTAGATGACGCTCTCTAATCTTAACCCTACCCCAGACCTAAACCTACCCGTCATCTAACTGACACTAAAGGTAAAGCGTCAGTTGGATGACGCCCTAGGATCGTCATCTAACTGACGCTATAGGGTACCCGTTGGATGTTGACGTATGGTCAAAAGCGTCAGTTAGATGACGTCTTGGGATGAGAATGTGTTGTTGGGACCCACACTGACCACAGGGTGAGCACCCCCTGCTTGCCTCAATAACACCTCTTCCAGCAGCAACCTGGTTTTCACAGGTGGTCTCCCATCCAGGTACTAATCAGCTTCAGCCCTGCTTAGCTTCAGTGGGCAACCAGTCTTGGGATACAGGGTGATATGGCTGCTGGCTTATTATGTACTTATTATGAGGAACTGTGTCTCACCTGACCTGGCAACATGTTTGTTTATTGCTTTTCCGTCCATCCATCCACCCATCCGGTTTATAACAAAATAGTAAACAGACATTTATTTAATGTTGAAGAAATGTATCTATTTATTGAAGTTTTGTTATTTATTATGTTTTTGTTCTTTTTGATATGGTTAACATTCATTTTCTAGATGTAATTCTCTTTGAATTGTGGTGAAGACCCAAAAGAATGATTCAAGAAGGATGTAGTTCAGTGCTGGTTTCTGAAAGCGTACGTGGGTTAAATCAGGCAGTCTTTTAAAACAGATGTGACATATGAAATGTTAGCATTGCATAGAGAATTCTTTATAAAGCATGATCAAATATGGTGCCTTGTCACAGCACATTATGGCCCGTCTTCTAAAGGTCACTAACAGATAAAGGGAATAAAATGAGAGTCACCCTCAAACCCTTTCTTTTGTCTGTGTGTAAGTGCAACAGTGCTTTGAGAGATTTTTTTTTTTTCCTTTTTATGCAGTGGTTATTACAATGTAGATTATAGGAGGTCAGGTTTGAAGCGTTGCCATGGAGAGGGGAGTGAGTAATTTCACGTCTCCTCTTGTTTAGCTCACCTGCTTGCCTCTGCTCTGTTGAAGTCAAATTGATTGTGAATCACATTACCAGAGATTTAACCAGAAATGCAGAGCGCTGAGGACTCACTGTCTGGACTGCATCCATATCTCCATCCACTTCCAGAGAGAGCAAGCGAGAGAGAGGTAAGAACCAAGAATGCAAGCACAGCACAAAGCAGTGTAATCCTTAAAGGGAATTCAAATAAAAGATACAACAAATATGAATAAATGTAGAACAAGATGAATGTCAGCGTGAGGGACACACACCCCTACAGATGGGCCATCTGCTCTAAGAGAGAAATAAATGGATGGAGTTTTGGTTAGAGTTGATTGTAGCCATTTTAAAAATAAAAGGAAATGATCTCTTTCAGTATTTAACACCACTGACCGGGTCTCTACCCTCATAACCCAACCTGTATCACTGTTTTCTGGTGCGGGCATCTCTCTCATATATAAGAATAAATAAATAATGGCCATTTACTGGCCATTTTCTCTTTTATCTTAAGATTTTAAAGTGTGCATATGTGCACACACAGAAACAAAGACAGGGCAAAATAAGTCAGGTTTTTTTTTTTTTTTTTTTTTTTTTTGATAAAAGCTAAACACTGCCCCCTGTTGATGATTTAGAGTTTTCATTACATGCTGCCACCAGGGTTTCAATATTTACATATCAAAATAGAAATGACTTCTAAACCGTTCTAAAAACGTTCTAAACCTTAAAGGCCGATACCTTTTAAATACATTTTCCCATTTTATCAATTTGGTTTTAATTCATTTTGTTGAATATTGTCATTTTGTACAATTTAATGAATTAAATGGCTTGCAACCATATGCTGTCACTAGAATTGTTTTAATAACCCATTAAACATGAAAATGATATGTTATAATTTAAAACATGTCTTTATCTATAGAACAGAGGCATAAAGGGTTCTTTAAAATTTGATTCTATATTTAACCGTTTGTTTGTTTTTATAAGAGTGCTGCGTATTCTATAACGTCTGCATATTCTTTGGTGTCATATTCCAGTGCAGTCTCATCCCAAGACGTCATATAACTGACGTCTTGGGACGTCTTTTGACCATACGTCAACATCCGCCTTTTTAGGGTAGGCCTACCCTTAAATGTCTGTTAGATGACGTTATCGGATCCTAACCCTACCCCAGACCTAAACCTACCCCTAAACCTACCCGGCCCGCGATCGTCAACTAACCAAGACGTCAGTTGTATGACGACTTGGGATGAGACTGTGTTACATATTCCACCAGTTCAGCAAACAACAAAGATAGATATTGAAATAGTCTATGTTTGAGTTTGGACTAGCATACTATTTGGCAAAAATAGTAAACTGTATGCTAATCCTAATTAGACCTAGCTGCTTTATAATGCCAATGAGTTAATTTATTAATCCCAAAAAAGAGCAACAGTGCGGACAGAAAGCATCTTTCTTGCATTTATCAGACTCTACAAATATAAATAGAACCTTATAAATAGTGCAAAGTTTGGTGTCACCACAAATGTGAGGTATTGAAAACTAAAGACAGTTTCTATTTTTTTTTTTACAGGGTGTCGATCTGTTAATCAATTCTTAGAGAGAGAGAGACAGAAAATTCCAGCAGGAGCTCTCACCTCGCCATGGAGACAGGCGTGTGCTCATGGGGTCAGAGAGGAGGACGGAGATGAGCCAGGTATTCTCAGTGTCACATGACATCCGTGGTCCGTCACAAATGTGCCCAGGTCATATAATGCCATTTTTACACAAGTTAATATGATTAAAAGTCTAAATAAAAACTTTGTAATATAGGCTACTTTAATTAAATATTCTCATTAGTTTTGTAAGAAAACACTCATTTTACCTGGTCAAAAACAGCTCTGTTTTCAGCAGGCCATTTAAGTGCATGTTCTTTAAATGATAATGAGCCTCGCTCACCCCGCCCCTCTGTTCTGCGGGCGTTTTGACACAACTCACGTGAAGTGTTGCCTTGACAACAGTAGAGGGTATATTTTGGAGAAAAAATGTCAGCGGGAGTCTCTGAGGACACATCTGTGCAACCATATCAGTTTGAAGCGGAGTCAGACTAGAACAAGATGACGGCCCCGAAGAAGTTCGACAATTAAGGCTTGAACAGGGCGTTTCTGAATGGTTGTTCGTGTTGAAACGCTGCTGTCAATCAACAATCGTGGGACATCACACACTCAGACGACTCGATTTGAGACGGGAAAACATTTAAGGATGGATAAAAAACACTGGATGGATTTTATCAATATATGATGGTTGTGTACAGGCACTACCAACACACATTTCAGTACAATCAAGTTGGAAAAAGTGCATGTACCGTTATGTGACCCCTTTAAAGCATAGGAAACAGATTTATATTTGACACAGTAAAAAAGAGGAGATGGCCTGTTATTTTAGTTCCTGTCCTATATTTTTATTCAATGTTACTTAGGTTGGTTTCAAGGGTAACCGGGTTAGCTGTCACACGCACACACACACACACACGTTTTTTTTTTTTACTGAATATAAGCGGTATATCCCCTAACACTACCCCTTAGACCCAACCCATAGAAAACTTTCTGCATTTTTACGTTTTTCAAAAAACATCACTTATGATTTATATGATTTCAGGTAGCTTACAATGATGCTCTGAGAATTCTGTTGAGAAGACCACGCTGGTGTAGCACCTGCAAGATGTTTGTGGCGGCAGGTGTTAATACTCTGCAAGCCACATTGAGAAATGTCATGTACAAATTTATATGTCGGTTGAATAACTCTGAGAATTGTATAATTGTGGCATTGACCAATATAAAATTTAGCACCACACCGTACGGTATATGTCCAAGTTATGGAAGCATTGGTATAGTTGTCCCCTTTGAAGTTGTTATTTTTGTTTTTTTTTATATTGAGTGTACTGTCTTATTTGTCTGTCTTTTTATCTGGACCGGTGAGTCTGTAATAAAGTTTATTATTATAAGCTAATTTCCACGGGGACCGGAAAATAGCTTAGCCTATAATTGAATAATCGAATATTGCCATCTTTGTGGGGACATTCTGTCCTCATGGGGTTTACCAGGACCACACTCTAAGTTTAAGTTTTGGCCACAAACAGTGTTTTATTATTAATAGTTTAATGTTATTTCAGAACTCTCAGTTTTTCTAAAAAGGCCTGACAAGCAAGTTATACAAGAGAGCCAGCTCATACTGTTTACCTTTCATTAGAAAAGGTGATGATATGGATTTGTAGACTAGGTGTCTAAAATTACAGCATGTACGAGACTACTTTTTATGACTGTCCCTCTAGAATCTCTTTTATTATTTTATCCTAAAGGAATCCAAACTATTTAGAACATTTAATGTTTATGTAGTGTATTTGCAGTGCTGTTCAGAGACAGGCAACGTTATATCTGTCACGTTACATATATGTACATCCAAATGGTTTCCTAGTGACTGACCTGACAAGATACACATTGGATTGAATTAATGAGACAAGATTTCCTTGTTGTCCACTATGTACATTAGGCGTATACACACTACTGTTCAAACGTTCTTTTTTTAACATTGATAAGAAATGTTTCTTGAGCACATAATCAGTAGGCGTAATGATTTATGAAGAATCAACTTTGCCATCACATGAATCAAATTTTAAAATATACTAAAATAGAAAATAAAATGACACAAAACGGCATTATAGCTAATATAATGCCTTGGTGAGCACAGGAGACTTCTCTCAAAAATATAAACATATCTTAATGACCCCAAACTTATACAAATGTAAATTATTTTGTTCACCATAAACTAACTTAATGGGTCATATAATGGTACATGCACTTTTTCAAGTTGATTGTACTGAAATGTGTTTGGCAGTGCCTGTATACAACCATCAATGATCAAAATCAAGAGGTTTTTGTTTTAATCTCCTTATGTTTTCGCCTGTCTCAAATCGAGCCGTTCGATCGTTTGACCGTGTGACGTAGTGAGAGAAGATCATTATCATATAAAGGCATATGCACTTAAACGGTGTACTGAAAACAGAGCTGTTTTTGACCAGGTGAGTGTTTGCTCACAATACTAATGATAATTTTTAATTGAAGTGTATTGCAAACTTTTCATTTAGACCCTAAAGAATCCAATTCACTTTGGCATTATATACATACAGTGCCTGGTGTGCAATTATGAAAAGTGAGTGATGCATGTATTTTTCTCTCCTTCAGATCACACCTCCTTTTGGCATTTTTTGTTCTTGGGTCTCTTTTTAGTGTCATTTCCTCTTTTTCCTCTCTGCAAGGAAGAGCATATTCTGTGGAGTCGCACTCCATGAAACTGTGTTAAATCCAGCTGAGTCTTTCCTCTCTACTGTGATACGTTCACTCACATTATCCGTATGTGTGCGTGTGTGTGTGTGTGTTGCTCTGGGATAACTTTATTGCTGACAGTGGTGTTTTGTTTCCATGGCAACTGCTCGAACCCGTTCCCTTTGCCACTGAGGAGATGAGGTGAGTAGCCCGCATGCAGCAGATGGTCAGGAAGAGGAAACTGCTAAAGAGGTCAAAATGCTGGATAGTGACAGGGAGAAAATTTATAATGAATGAAAGGGATTTGCTGATGCCATGAATGAATGAGTGACCGTGTTTGTCATCTTCAAGGTGAAAGCGTTACTTAGGTAGGGTAGGCTACTGTGCCTGACTGACAAAAATAAATCTTAGACCACTGAAGAGGATACATTCTCCCAAGTATTCTGATTAGTGGTCGACTAGTATTGTTTTTTCAATGGTTGATTGATTCTTAACCCTCATGTTCTGTTGTGAACCGAATGTTTTATGTAAATATCACCACTGTATGTTACAATTTGAGCTATTGGAAAGCTACTTACTTTCCCAGACAACATGTTTTTTTTATAGCACTTTCTTACGTTTTTCTAACTGTCAGTTGGTCATGGTGTAAAATGAGAGATTGGCTCTGATATGTGGTGATCAGGTAATCATGGGGAGTCATTAAACCATCAGATTCATCCATGTAGAATCAAAGTGACGCAACTAAAAACTCTCCAGGAAACTTTCAATTTCATGTTTTCACCACAGGTGGCAATAGAGAGGCCAAAGAGCCATATAGTCTTTTAAGTAAAATGAATTTTCTAAGAATATTATTCATGGAAGATGGTTCAATGTTGAAATGTTGATAACAAAAAGGCTAGGTTAAGAAAAGTAGAAACAATAAAATAAAAAATAAACCTGATTATGTTAGGCTACATCCTTGCTGCAAGGAAATGCAGTTGGTTAAGTTACATGACACCTATTGCCGCATCTCTGTCATAAGAAATACAGGGTGCAATAGAAGGATGAGCGAGATGGAGAGAAAGCTTATAGTTATAGCTATGCTGGCAGAATGCCACCTCATATCGCATGTAATTAGTTCTGTGTCTTTGTGACGACCTCACCAGCTCGGACTCAGGCTGGCACAGAGCATGCTCAGGCAGAACTCATCACTTGAGTTGTAATTAAAAGCCACCAGCCACTGGGTCAATGTACAGACTGTGTTTAAGGAAGTTCCCTGGGACTTTCCTACTTTATAAGGCTGGCACTGGTCCAGCTATAGGCAAAACACAGAATTGCATTTGAATTTGAAAACACATTTTATTACAATCAAAAATAAAAATAAAAAAATAGGTCCCCTACCCTCTTGATGGATGCCAATGCAACCAGGAGAGCTGTTTTTTTGACAAGAACTTAAGCTCCACTGATTTCAAAGGCACAAAGGAAGCACTATGCAGGACAGTTAGAACCAGTGAGAGGTCCCAAGAGGGAATGAGAGGAGGCGTGGAGGATTCAGTCTTCTCACTCCTCTCAGGAACCTGATGATCACGTGCTTTTCAATGGACTTACCCTCAACTGCGCCATGTGCGGCGAAAGTGGCAACATAGACTTTTAGGGTGGAGGGAGACAGCCTTCGCTCCAACCCCCTTGCAGGAAGGAAAGTACAACACAGATCCGGCATTTTCTGGGGTCTCCTTGGTAAGAAGAGCACCAGGAGACGAAGAAGTTCCACTTCAACACGTAGGCATGTCTGGTGGACGACGCTCTAGCAGAAGTGATGCCACCACCGCTGGTGGTAGGGTACTTAAACCTGCCTCGTCCCATCCAGGAGCCACACGTGGAGGTTCCAGAGATCGGGACGAGGGTGTGATGGGTGCCCCTTCCTCAGTGGAATTGGCCAGGGATGTGCTGTCGCGAGGAGTACAAGTTTGGAAAACCAGGTCCGGGTGGGCCAATGAGACGCAACCAACATGACCTGCTCCTCTGCCTTCCTGATTTTGCACAGTGTTTGTGCAAGAAAGCACAATAATAATTTACCAAACAATAATAATAAACAAAACAATCCGTGGCAAGCAAGCGTCTCGGTCAGGGCGTAAAACTGTCCACCAGTGCGTCCCCAAGCTGATCCCAAATAGGTGCCAGAGCACTAGGTCCGTGTGTTGGCAAACCTGGTCTCGAGCGTGAGCTAGGATCAGCCAGTCGTCAAGATAGTTCAGGATGCAAATCCCGAGTTCGGCACAAGGGCTGCCTCGACAACATTTGTGAAGATGATTTAATTAAACGGTATAATAAAATAATAATTAATAAAAGATAAAAATGGCTCAAATAATAACCAGTTAAATTAATATACAAAAAAAAATGCTTTTAAAAGTTGTCCTTTTATAACAGCCCATTCTCACCCCCAAGGCGTCACTTAACTGACGCCTTGGGAAGCAATTGGACATGCTTCAATATCTGACGCTTTAGGCGCCCTTTAGCGTCAGTTAGATGACGCCCTAGGATCGCGTGTACCCTACCCCCACCCCACACCTAAACCTAACCGCGTCCTCTAACTGACGCTTTCCTTTAGCGTCAGTTACATGACGCCGTAGGATCGCGTCATGTAAGTGACGCTAAAGGGCGCCTAAAACGTCAAATATTGAAGCATGGTCAAAGGTGACGCCTTGGGGTGAGAATGCGTTGTTTATAATTGTATTAATTACAATCTTAGCCAAGACAATGGTTAACAGGTTACATTGTGACAATAACACATGCCCCAAAAATAGAATCAGGATATTTTTTTTTCCAGTAAAAAGCGTTAAAAAAATGTGTGTTGAGTGTGTGTTTGTTGTGAGTGTGTGTGTGTGTGTGTGTGTGTGTGTGTGTGTGTGTGTGTGTGTGTGTGTGTGTGTGTGTGTGTGTGTGTGTGTGTGTGTGTGTGTGTGTGTGTGTGTGTGTGTGTGTGTGTGTGTGTTTTGGCGGATGGAACATCTGTCTGTGATGTGGCCAAATGCACAGAATTTTTTCAATATATTCTCTGTCCCTTGCATAAAAAGTTATACCAATATGTTACTGATACAGATTTGTATTAATGTTTCCTCTCTCTCTCTCTCTTGCAGGTGTGAGCTGGTGTCTCACGGTTCCCATTGAAGAAAGGAAGCAGGTTGCCATTGCAGATACAGGCAGATAGATTCGCCAGATGTGAATTAGATTATAATCTCAATCAGATATCAAAACTACTTCTCACACACTGAGGACCGGAATTACCTTCTAGACACATGCTTATGCTCGCACGTTCATAGTTTCATATTATCATTTAATTTTAATGGTTAAACAATGTACGACAAATAATACGTCATTTCTTAATCAGAAGCTAGTTATTTTAGTCAATTAGGTTTTAAATATGGATATTTTTTCTTACATGAACACATCGCTTCACTTCAGAAGGCCTGTATTAACCCTCGCAGAGCCGTGTGGATCCTTTTATGATGGATATGCACTTTGATGGACTTGATATAAATGGCCATTCACTGCCATTATAAAGCTTAAAAGAGCCAGGAGATTTTTAATATAACTCAGATTGTATTCTTTTGAAAGAAGATGACTTGAGGGTGAGTAAATCATGGGCTAATTTTTCTTTTTTGTGTGAACTATCCCTTTAATATAATGACACGTGCAAATGTCTGACCATATAGAGCAATAATGTCAACTTTGACAACACATGTTATTATTTTAAAAATACACTCCCGGTTTCACATACAGACCAGGCTTAGATTAAGCCAGGATTAGGCCATAATTCAATCAAACTTTCAGTTGAAAAAGCTCCAATATGCATTTAATCTGTGACTAGGCTCAAGCCTTGTCTGTAAAACCGAGGGACAACGGTCATTTTTTCCCGATTTTTCAAAGGGCATTTTTTCTAAACTCAATATAAGTTAATATGAGTTAACTCCCTCCCTGCACACACTGCTTATTGTAGGCTATACTGTAAAACATTCATTTCAGGATGCATAAAATGGAAATAATTACCTTTCTCTGACAAAACAAGGCCAGTTACTGTATGTATTGTTAAAAATGCTTTCAACCCTGCTGTTGAAATAAAAATATATATAATGATACATTCAAAAACTAATGATAGATTATTGTAAAATCACTGTCATCCTGGTTATAAATGGCAAATATATGACTCAATTAATTACTGGAAAAAAACAAAACAGAAAAGCATGTTAACAGTTCCCGACCATCTTTTTCCTCATTTAGTGCAAATAAATAAATAAATAAAATAATTTTGACTAGTGTTATCAAAGAGCAATTTTAGAATCAAGAAGCACATCATGTGCTGATAGAGGTGATAAACTGCACACTCAAACCTACAAACTCCATTTTAAAGGAGTGTATACTGCATGTGTCTTTAGTATTTGATGTACTGTATGTCATGTTCTTTCACATCAAGCGAAGCACGACTGTGATAGTCGGGATACAGAAGGGGAATCCCATTCTTCATTCTGACCTGTCTGAGATCATGTGTGTTCTGTCAGGAAGCTTAACTTAGGCTAATTATTGACAGACAAAGACGGATATTTGTCAGAAAGGAGAAGTTAACCCAGAGTTAACCCATAGCTCATCACCCTAAAACAGGCATTTCAGTGAGTTCTTGGAAATGAGGGGTCACATTTTACATTTCTGTTTACATGTTACAATTGTAAGTTTCAATTTGCAGTTAGCTATTAACACATTGTGCGTAACAACATGATGTTACTCAAATCATGCAAAAACATGATTAGCCTACATGTCAAGCCCTATGTGGCTTGAGGTGTTGGCCTGGTTCCTGCAGCAGGTGCATCAAAGGTTTGCACAGGGCAGGGGGACCCCCAACTTTAACACACATTCTGTCCACTCCTCTGCCAAAGCTTGAAGATCTTGACTGAAGATTCTTGAGCCAGAATCGGCTTCATGTGCTTAGAATAGGATATGTATAACTTTGTCTGGGTGTTGTAAAAGGCATATATACACCATGTTTCTTATATGGTGTGTTAGGGAGAGAACGAGAGAGAAACCACACACTTCCAGTCAGTTGTTCTCAAGCTGTGTTTCCTGTCGCATGCTTTGCGACTCTAGCAGAGCTGCAGAAGTTGTGTTCCTTCTCTGCAAACTTTACTTACACAAGCAGACGCAAGTGATAATAGTTTATTTTAACACTACCATAAACAAACGGCAATGCATATTAGGCTACCAACATTCATCAACCAAATGTTTAGATGTTGTACAGTTTATCAAACTATCTATTCATTTTATATAGCAGCTATACAGGCTACATTTAACAAGGTTTTCAAAGCTTGTAAAGTGTGTTCACAAAAGTTATGCCACATCATGCTACAAGATCGATATAGACGTTTGCGAACAGAAATTGTAATCATGGCAACAGTTCCTTGAATCGACCCCATTGAAAGTCAATTAAACATTTCTCACACGGATATAGTGCGCTCTGTGGGGCGGAGTCAAAGGTTCCGCTCGTTCATGTGGGTGCTGTTGTTCAGTGCAGTGCTTTGAAACGCGGCTCCACGCGGACGCGCATGCAGGACAGGTTGAGCGTGCAGGGTGATTTGGGAGACGGTAAGGTGACAGTTCTTCTGCGGGATGTTTATCTTTTCTTCGTTACCGAACAGTAAATCAGCGAGAAAACGGTAAACTAATTTGGTACAAAATTAGTTTCATAAAAAAAATACTGAAAGTTGCCAGTGCCACTACCAGAAATAGATGCGTGAAGTTGTTTTACGCTTGCAACAGTGCGTGCGCGTTGACACGCCGAGATATATTTGTCATATCAAAAACTGTTCACTTGACGTGCTTAAATGCGTGAAATTTGTTTTGTAGACAAATGTGCCGTAAATGTAACATTAAATACTTATGGTGGTCAGGATAGCGAAGGAAAAACTTGAAAGTGGTTGAGAGAAATCCTATGCAATCTAAAATATAACCTAGACAGCAGTGCTACTTTGAAGAAGCTAAAATAGCCTATGTAAACTGTAAAATAATAATATAATTTCTTTTGGTCGGCTTGTCTACTTCAGTTTCCAATTTCCCCTTTTTAGCAATAAAAGTTATTATCAACTCAAAAATTACAAACAATGCAAGTATTTCGCTTTGTTTTACTATTTAGTGTTAAGTGTTGAGTAGTAGGCTACATTATGCTCTGAACCTCTGCAAAATAGCACATACAGTTACACAAAGAGATAATTTATCGAGGGAATGAGACTTAAGCTAAGTGTTTATTCATGAAACAACTTCCCCGTAACAGCAGTCAAATCAGCTTTCAGTCTTTAAATTGCTTTTTTGTTTTTCTCTCTTTATTTTAGTGCCTGTAGCCTATATGATCTAGTGATGTTTGCATGACCTCTGAGGTCTGTATATCAAGGTTAAAAGATAAATGGGAGATACAAATATGATAAAAAAAAAGCCAAACACAGTTTTCATTTGAATTCAAATGTGTTCATATTTTCACACTGTTTTAGCCTGTTATCTTGATATTCCAGATTGACAGACTATAATATGTGAAAGACTGCAAATCTGTAGAGGGCGGATGAAGTGTGACAGGTTCAACAGCAGTTCTGACTGTGTACACAATTATTTAATAAATTTAATTACAAATGAAATTATCAGAAAAAAAAAACTGAATGTCACAAATGAGTAAAATTTGAATTTCATTGAACATATTTGGTTCATCCCTCTTTTGCTTTAATGACAGCAGAATAACGAAATATTCTCCTGCGTGATCTGAGATGATCCAAAGAGCATCTTTTTGGAGAACATCTGACACATGATCAATGTCACAAATCTACTTATTTAAATAATGACCTATGAATCTTGAATTTGTTTCAGTGTGGACCTTTAAACCCTAGTTAAACCCTGCATGAGAAAGTTTAGGTTTGAATTTTTGATAAACTTTGACATATTAACCCACCTTAAAGTATCTTTATGCAGAGTGGATCTAATTTGCTCTAGCATATTCTCTCCATCTCATCTCTCTGATTTCTCATTCATAGCCAGATTAAGTGAGATTATTGCCCAAAACCAAGACAACAGCTCTCCTCCTCAGGTTACTAATTGTGTATCATTGATCAGAGAACAGACAGTGTTCTGTAACATTTGCAGTCAAGTTTCTAATCATCATGGATGGCACACTTTGCACTCCATTGAATGTGAAATTGTTGCTTTTTGAACGTGTCGTCATTGAGCCTTCTTTGTCTCTGTCTGCGTTACGACAGGAGCTCAGACTCAGTTTAGGCAAAGATAACTGAGCACCATGAGAACATTAACATGACTGACAGATCCGCTCTTGCATCTAATCGCTGCTCATCTGAGAAATTATTTTTCACAAGGGCAGAGGGGAGAAGAAGGGACCGACGACTCCAAATCCATGTCTGCAGAGAGTGGTTCAGTGTAATCGGTGACAAATTGAAATAGATGACATCGGAAACTATGCCAGAGTAGGACTCTGCAAATACAGCATGTACACTATGTGAGACCAAAAACATCATGAGATTTTATTGCCATCATTGTTATTGGGACAAAAAAAAAAAAATGAACAGAAGTTTGTTTTTTGTTTGGTCATCAATAGTCTAATCCAAGAGGCATGATTAGATGCACATCCATTTCTTTGAACGAATCCACAGTATTTTATGAAGAGAATATACATCAGCCCTAATATTATTGGTGCAATTGCAGGGATAAAATTTAATTTCAACTATGACACAATATTACATCTGCTGCAGCTGCAGCATTATTCATTAACATTATCTCCGAAGAGAGCACACGTCACTCCTCTCCTCACAAAATTGCACTGGTTGCCAGTCGCCGGTCGCATTAATTAAATTCAAGTCACTGACGTTCGCCTACAGAACAACCACTGGCACTGCTCCCTCTTACCTAAACTCACCACTTCAGACTTATGTGCCATCCAGAAACTTGCGCTCTGCTAGCAAATGTCGTCTTGTGGTACCATCTCAAAGAGGCACAAAATCTCTTTCTTGGACCTTTACCATATGATTTTTTTGATGTGTTTATAATGGACAGACTTAAAGGGTTAGTTTAACTAAATAGAAGCTATAAAAGCTTCAAAACATTATAAGTAATAATGGACTTAAATGTTTGTTTCCTAAAAAAAAAAAGTTATCTTAAAAGTTAGAAGTTTAGACAACCTGGATTGTACAGTAGCACACGTGTGAATAGACTAATTGTATGTTTTGTGATGGCACACAATTGACACCTGCATCTGTTTGTTCTTTAGGTGGAGCTGACTGTGATGGTCTCCTGATGCCAGTTAAACAAGTGTCTTAACACCCTCAGATCACAGACAGTGTATTATAGTAAGTATTGAGCTCTTCGTTCATAATTATGCCCCCCCCCCCCTCCCATTAAAACTTTTAGGACTGAGTGGTCAAATCTTAAGCTATGATAAGCATTGAGTAGCCTTTTTCTCACCAACTTGCTCCCTTAATACAGATGCACTTTTGCATTACTTAATTGTGACTAGCTAACCACAGTAACCACAGCTGCACACTTTTGCTTAGCAAGAACATCAGCAGGAGTTTGACCTCTCTGGTCTCTCACAAGCCTGAGGTTAACGCATTTATTCGTCATTTTCTGGTGCTTTCATCTGCCTGGTTTGTGTAACCTGTAACATTTCTCTATCTCTTTAATGGCAGTTTATAGACCCTCTCCTCCGTTCAAATCAGTATTTTATCATGGAGGCCAGGGGAAAGTATGACTTCAATGGCACGGCCGAAGATGAGCTGAGCTTCAGGAAAGGAGACATTCTGAAGGTGAGTGATTGATAGAGGACCCAAGCACTCAAACTAAAAGCTCTAACTTTGGTTTCAGATTTTGAGGCCCCTGAGTCAGGGCTTTAAAACACCGCTCACTGCAAGCATCATTCTATGCATTGACCACCACATGAAAAACATAACAGATCCTAGTGAAAAAAAAACAAAAAACAGAATGTGAACAGTGTAGAGAGTGAATAAGACAAATCCAGCTATTGTTTTGATTCATTGAAGAAAAAAATGGGCTCGCTAAACATGGGTTCATAAAAATCTGGATGCTTCATGACTGCACAGAAAATGAGGCATTAAAGATTTCTTCAAAATGTAGCTTTAAACACATATAGAGGTGTGAACCTATCAAGACACACATTAGATGAGTCATGTGAATTGTCAAATAATTGTTGGCATCAGCAGCCGATAGAGGATAAAGTTCAAACAATCTTTTAGTGTTGCTCTACCACCCCTGACTACAGTAGTCTAGCTAGTACAAAGTTAATGTGAGTCATATGATCACTGTCCACTGTTAGTTTTTTTTTTAAATTAAACAAACACAATTATGCATTGCATAAAATATTATAATATTAAAAAAATCCCTGTTAAAACTTCCTTCCAAAAAGTCAGAATTATGATATTAAAGTCAGAATTATGGCATTAAAGATTTATTTATTTTATCATACTTCTAACGTTTTCCCTCATATTTCAGCTTTTTATGTCATAAATTACTTTTTATCTCATATTTCAGCTTTTTGTCATAAATTACTTTTTATCTCAAATTATCTCATAAATTTGACTTTTTAATTCATAGTTAAGACTTAGAAATTCATATAAATAAAAATATCTATCTCATAACTAATATTTACCAATACATGATTTTTTTTTATGTGACAGAAATTAATTTTGACAAATACTAATCTAAACAGATCCTAGGATCTCAAGACGAGTGGTTCAAGGCAGAGCTACACGGTCACGAGGGCTTCATACCAAAAAACTATGTTGAAAGGCAAACGCCAAGGTGAGCTCATGTGATATTAATCTTTTCAACCACATGCAAATAACCTGTGAGCATGTAGTAGTTAACAGTGAGACCTGAATAAACACACGTGTATTTGGATTTCCTCTCCAGCTGGTTCAAAGAGACCGCCAGTCGTAGCTCGGCTGAGGAGATGCTAATTTCCCAAGAAGTGGGTGCTTTTCTGATCCGTGGCAGCCAGAGTTCACCTGGAGACTTCTCCATCTCAGTCAGGTAAAACTGGAATTAGTGGATTAGAATGTCAGATTTAAATTTTTGCATCAGCACATATCCATCCATATTTGTTTTGCTTGTGTGTTTTCTTAATTTCGCTTTAATCAGCGTAAAATTATACGAAAAGAATGTTGAAAATGTTATCCTAGTACAAATATTTCAGCTGACCATTGAAGGTCACCCTTAGAGTGCTGTGAATCTTTAATCCCATTCGTTGTAATGTCGGTATTCTTACCCTTTAAGCCATGAGGCTGAAAGATCCTCATTGACTAGATGCTCACACCTGAGCCATTTCATGCTCACACACACACTGAATCTGGCCTATGTAAACACTCCATCAATAATGCATCTGTAACATCCATCTTATTACAGCGTTCAGACAGTCCATTTGTTTCAGCCATCCTCTCATAAATCGCCTATACAGCAGGTCCTTACTGAATGCACTGTGCAAGAATGAGAGAGAGAGAGAATGAGCAAGGGTTCCCTCTAGTGCAGAGAGCGGGTTGTGCAGCTTCTGTTAACATTAAAAAAGGAAACACTAATAGATAGTTTAGTTGATTAGTATGTTATTGAAGACAGGCAAGAGTGTCAGGGGGTCGTTGGGGGGGATCATAGGAATAATATTAGCATTTGTGTTTTGTTGTTGTTGTTCTTAACAATTGCTCAGACTTGCAGAAGAAAAGATTCTTCCACCGTCTCTTCCTCTTCCACCTGCACTGTCTCTTCCTCTAATGGGCCAACCCTTTTTGCCACCTTCTTTGGGCCAGCATCCTCTAACCTGGCCTTTTTGGGGAGCTTTCCTCTAAGGGCGAATGAGAAGATGCTTAATTGCTAAGAGGACAGATGCAATGATTGCATTAAATCTTACCTAGATACAATAGAGCTATTTTCTTATTGGCTATTGTGTAGCCCCTTTCTTTTTTTTTTTCTTTTTTTTTTATTGGCTGATAAGTGGCAGGCTCGACTAAGAAAACTCCAGGGGAGACACGCTTGATTCCTGTCGGCTCCATAGTGAGAGCTGCACAGCCAGAGAAATTTTGGGTGCTGTGGCATATTAAATGTATTATAAATAGTTTTTCCACTTGGGAAATACAATGTGTGGCGGGAGTGCGTGACAAAAGACCAAAATGAGTTACTGTCATGCTCAATGCGTGACACTTGAGAGCCATGCAAGACACTGAAATAAGTGTGAACATTTAGGGTTCATTTTTGTAACATTCACTTATTAATATCTCACTTTGATTTTTTCCACTGCTCTGCAGACATGAGTATGATGTACAGCATTTTAAAGTTATGAAGGATAAATCGGGCCAGTACTACCTGTGGACGGATAGGTTTACATCTCTAAACAAGCTTGTGGAGCATTACAAGACCAACTCCATATCCAAGCAGAGGGAGATCTTCCTAAGGGATGGAAGTGGAGATGAGCCAAGAGCACCTCCACCTGTAAGTAAACTCTAGATTTAAATCAATAAATACAGTGGGTTTGCTGTTAATCTTCTAGGTCACTGTTTATACTGAATCTCAAAGCAGAAGTCCAGTCAAACTTAATCATTAATTGATCACCTTCTTTGAACTAATCCATCTGCTGATTTCACTCTTGCTTTTCAAGAGATATCTGATGTAAGATCAAAAAGTGAAGCTTTGTGGGGCAGAAATTTTAATTTCTAGGTTTAGATATTATGAATGCACTTTATGAGCAGATCCTGTCAAACGTGGCTTAAATGTAAATGAATCTGAGAGTCTGTGTAAAGGAGATAATGATCAATGATGTTCAATCCTTATTTTCAGTTAAAGAGTCAACCAGAAGCGCGGCCACCCCCAGGTAGTGGTTATGGCGGTCCACAAACCTCATCACAACACCGCAACACAACAGATCAATCTCACAACCAGAAGGTACAGTACAAGCATGTCAACGGTCATACCCCAGCTGTGCATGCATTTAAAACTAAACCATGCTGAATTATTAAAAAGCTTCCATTCAAAATAGAATTATACCTGCTCCAACTAACCAACTGTAACCTATAGGAAACCTTCAGTAGTTTCACTTAAATGACTTAACTGAGCTTACTGAACTTAAATATACAAGCTTGATAAACATGATCATTCTAGAAGATTTCTAGAAGAATTTCAAATGGCACTTAGAGGCTTTTGCATCTGAACTCTTCATATATATATATATAATATAAATTGTAAATAATTATGCATAATTGTTTAGCAAGAAAAGGGAACTGGCTAATAAATAAAGATGTGCTCTTTTTTTAGAGTAAGAGAGGAAGTGTTGAGGAGAAAGCTAACACTGTGGGTCACCAAGGGAGGAACAGTCCAGCCCCTCGGCGAACCTCTGAAACTTTGCCTTCTCCGGTATGATACCAGAAATCTCACTTGCTCTCAAGGCTGAAACACTGTCTTGAGTGTGAACTTCTTCTTTTTTCTTTTTATAAAAAGGTGACGTGTGTAATATTTTCAATGTTAAAATACTTTCCTGTCCCAGCTTAATATGCTGAGACAACCAGCCAATGCCGTGAGTTTGGGGGTAGGATTATCTTTTTGTCCGAACAATAGAAATTAGGGGGTGTTTGAGAATCTTGTTTGCAAACAGTTATTATTTATTTCACCTTTAGTTATATAAATACACAGAAGAATATTAGTACCTTTTATGGTACTACTGACACTATATTGTGTGTGTGTGCGTGTGTGTGCGTGTGTGTGTGTGTGTGTGTGTGTGTCAGAGGTCAACCATACAGGTGAGAGCTGTATATGACTTCACTGCAGAGGAAGATGACGAGCTGGGCTTCAATGCTGGTGACATAATTGAAGTACTGGACCGTTCAGATGCATCGTGGTGGAAAGGCCGATTGCGTGGCAGGACTGGACTTTTCCCTGTCAATTACACAGATCAGATCTGAGATCTTCTGACAGCCTGGAGGTGTGGAATCACAATACTAAATCCATCGTACTCTCGCCAAATGCCTGCCTATAATGTATGGACTGGTTGATTAATTTTAAATTAGCTAAATAAAGCTGGCTGCAGAACATTTGAAGAGAAGTGAGAAAAAGACATTACTCATGAAGTCTTTGTTGCTTCTCTTTTTTTTATACATAACTATAGGTTTGTTTGTTTTTTGTTTTGTTTTGTTTTTTACAAGGTACAAAGAAAGGCCAATATAATTTCCCGTATGTCAAATTCTCCTAGTGACTAGAAGGTTCCCTCTTGTGCAGTATGATTGACTGAATTATACAGTACATACTGTAGCCCATACAATGACCATTTTATTGTTTTCATGTCCAGTTTACGTTTTTATTTTAAGATTTTCAGTAGCACACACTAAGGTGTTACAGTACCAAGCCAAGCTTTCATGTTACTGTACCAATTTGTGTACTAAAAATCTTAATGTTGTTTGTCAAAATAGGCCTATGGCACAGCCAGAATAGGTCTGATTATTGTTTTACTATGCAGAATGGAAAATACAGATGGCAAATATGATGATACCCGCCATAGTATGATGGATTTTAATAAACTTTACATTAATGCTTTCAGAAATAAGTTGTGATATTTTTTTTAAAGAATATAAATCCAAATAATAATAATATTATAATAGTAATAATAATCTGTCATCATCAGCAAACCTGTATGACTTTCTCGTTTCTGTTTTTCAATAAGTACAGTTATACAGGTAGTCTAAATGATTTTATAATTTTTTTTTATAAATTAATAAAGAGAAAAGTTCTGCGTCAGTCAGGGAAACTACCGTGACAGTTTCACCTGTCTTTTATTGAACTTAAACAAGTGTCGTCATGTCAGTTCCCAATAACCTTCTTACAGTTCGACGATTCTCCGCCCACAATTTTACAGAAACCCCGCCCACCCATTCTCTATCCTCTTGCTCTACAAGCACCTCAACCAACCACTCCAACAGGTAAAGGTGGGCTCAGTGTACTGCCTGGAGCCACACAGGTGAACCGTTGTTTCCGGGAGCACAACTGTCATGGCTGAGTCTCAGCTAGTGTGCATGGACGACGATCATGTTAACGTGAAGATACCGGAGTCCAAACCGGAGTTTTATTACAGCGAGGAGCAGCGGGCCGCGCTCGAGCAGCTCTTGAAGAATGGGGATGGCGCGTTTAAGATGCGTCTCAAAGAGGATAACATTAAAGACTTTCTCTCCGCCAGGGAAATCAAATGGTTGCGGGACACGTTCCAGGAATATGACAGTGACTCGGACACCTGCTGCTCACGGTCGCCCCATGATACCAGTGAAGACTCAGGTGTTCACTCAACCTACTGGCCGACCATGTCTGATATGGAGATCCCTCCGCTGGATATCGGTTGGCCTAACAACGGCCATTACAAAGGGGTAACTCGGGTGTCTGTTTACACCCACCCACCCAAATCTAACAGTCCGCACATTAAGGAGGTGGTCCGCAGACTCATTCAAGAATCTACAAAGGTAGGCGACTATAAATCTATTTTTTAAGTACTAGTAGGCTACTTAAAAAAAAAAAAAAAAAAAAAAAAAAAAAAAATAGCCTACACTGTAACAAAAAATACTGCATAACATTTTTAAGTACAATCAACTTAAATTACAATAAACTTAGGCTACTTCTTTTGAAATTAGTTGAATCTTGTATAACGTAAAAAAAAGTTTAAACTTATTTTGAAAACATTGTCACAACTTATTGATCATATAATTCATATTATTGGCCATATTGTTGATCATATAATTTTTTTTACAGTGTAACTAGAATATATTTAATTTTCACAATTCAGTAGTAATCTGTTCAAGTAGTCAAATCAAGTCACCTATGTTTATTAGGCTATAGCGCTTCATACAATACAGATTGTTTCAAAGCAGTTGCACAGTGATAACAGGACTATGATTCAAACAGGGTTCATTCCGGCTGTACCACAGCTCTAAAAGAAAATAGTGTCATTGCCGAAGTCAGTTCAGTGTTGATTTAGTTCTGTTGTAAATACCATCAATTATTAAATTAATGAGTTTAATCTATAAAGCAGTCTTCAGAAAACAGTGATGTCACCGTCCAGCTTAATTCAGCTCTAATAGTGTCAATACAGTACAGTCAGATCAGTAATATTGTTGAATATTAGTATTCAGTGGCCTACTTATCCATTATTCATTAAATAATATTCGCTTTCCTAATAGTATCACAACAAGGAATGATTCCATTGTTACTGGTTAATACAGGCTATTATTTGCCTGTCAATTCTATGGGAATCTGTGGTTCACATGCCAACTGGCCATTTTTAATTCCCACTAGTATGTATTTCATTTGTTGTTCAAGTTTTACTAGTGACTCGTATTACTAGTTCAGCTCCAGGAGATCATGTCTTTGTCCTAGTGCCAACTGAATATTTACTGTTACATTTTTATTAGACGTCTATGGATAACTTGTGACATAATAAATGCTACTGGTAACAACTGAGATAGATACTAATCTGTCTGTCTAAAAGATGTTTGGTCCACAGATCCCCACACTAAAATCTAATGAATAATTATCTTGTGAAAAATATGCTAGTAACTATTGCATTACTTTAAAATGAAGCACTAAGAAATACGCAGTAGTAACAGTAATGGACATTAAGGAAATGCGTGATTGTTAATTGGTGTCCTGACTAAGCCTGTTGATTGAATATCATGTTTTATAGATGAATTGTTTTTTTATTTGTATCATGCACATGATGATGAATCATGTGGCCTCAACCTCTGTCTGTCTTTGATTTGTCAGTTAATTGTCATGTGGTTCTACCTTCAACTGAGCATGAATGACATCATCTTTTAAAACAATGAACATTTAACTTTCAACTGTTTCAAAACATGCCATTAAGTGTTGGGGAAA